>NW_028185661.1:39580-103008 GCF_003343005.1 Rhea americana
CCAGGCCCGTCCCCGCTCAGCGCGGGCGACACCCCCGGCCGCAATCACTCCAAAACCGCCGCAATCACTTGCTTTTCCAACTCGAATTTTAGAGCGGTCRTCTCTGTTTCTAAGTGCAGGTACGAGCATGAAGAATAAATTGACCTAACTTCATAGAACTTACTCGATTCTGTCTTTGCTGCAAAACAGACGTTTGAACCTCACTCTTCATATTTTTATTGTTATTTAGAAAAACAAGTCTCAGACTAGCTCTAAAATCCTTCATATGCTACAGTGAGCGCCGAAGTATGGAGCATATTTTTATAGCTCCGGAAAAGAGAGCCTAAGCTGCGTGCAGTCTGCTGAGAAGGAGATTAAAGTACAACTCTACTGCTACCACAAGTGATACTGCCTGTTACTCCTGCAAAGGAGGGCAGGCCAGGCCAGAGAGTGCAGGTTACCATATGAAAAGGTTGTATGAATTTACCTGCTCCTGAAGGTTACAACCCACAATTTACCCTTAAAATTCTTAGGATGTTTGGGGCCAGTCTATCAGAAATGGTTGCTCAGCTCTAAATAACTCAGCTTGGGTGACAGAAGCTGTTGGCTGTGTCAGCACCGGGCTCTTTTCAGGCTCGTCTGTGTGGGGAGGTGCGGAGGAAGCAGTGTGTTATTGCTAGTGACAGCTAGAGGGATGTGAGAGACATGCTCAGGGCTTTTCTTGTCCCGGAGTTCAGCACACTCCTACATCACCGGGAAGCAAGTCAGAGCTCGAGCTTCTTCGCAGGAAAGGCTAGAAAAGGAGGCAGACGTGTCTGTAAGGGAGCCTTGGATTGCACAAGTTAATCTCCCTGTTCATTAGAGGTAACCAGAAGTCCCACAAGAGAATATAATGCTGCTAAGCTTTGGAAGACAAGCAGAAACAATGGAGCTATTCTATATGGTCTTGTTCCTCCAGAGAAACAATTATTGTGCAATGCTGTCTTCTAATAATAACGGTCTGGATTAGAGCTGCAGAGCAGAAAAATCTGGGCTAATGCCAATTTGCAATCCTTAGCGCACAATATTCTGCACCAGATTTGAAGGCTGTGTGGTAGCTGTATGGGAAGCTTTTGGTGTAATCCCTGTTAATAGATAAATGAGTTAAAGGCAGGATTGTGAAGCCCTGAAAATCACTGTTGATGCCTATGGGAGATGTGGACATAAAAAATGAAAGAATGGATCCAAAATCTTAGTTTAAAGTTATATTGAAAAAATTTCTTTTTTTAGCAATGAGACTTTTATGTTAAATTCTTTCAGTTWTACAAGTGCACTAACAGCTGTGGAAAATTGTATTACAATGAATGAAGCTGGGATGTGAAGTCAACAGGGTGCTAACTGCTCACTACTGATTCCTCACGAGGATGTTCCAAGCAAACAGCAAGTTAGTTTTGGCGTAGGTGATGCAGGGGCTTGCCCACTTCCCTATGGGAGATTAAGATCAACTAGCCTGTTCACTGATGAATTCTCCCATTGGGGTGAACTCTAAGACTCCTTATTTCTATGTGAGTTCATTTAAAGACAGATCTTGCAGAAGTGAAGTCAGTGACAAAATTCTGTCTCACTTCAGCAGCTACAGAATCTGGCTCTAGGAGACAGTCCACATAAGGTTAAAAATTATGGTTTTTATTGCAAGCGAGAACTTTAAAAATATATTTTTCCTGACTTACTTGTATCAGTAGAATAATCAAATTTATCGAACATTCTCAAATCTTCCATGGGAAGTGATGAAGTCTTGAAGTTTCACAGAAATGTCTTTTATTCAGAAGATTATTCAGTTAATGAAGTTAAAATAAATGCTGTTCTTGCTCATGTTATTGGAGTTTTGTTATTTATTTCAGAGGAGCTGAAGTGTGCTTAAGTGGGTTTTAAACAATGTGGTAAAGTAACTCAACTGCTTGGCTTTTAGCTTTTTGACTTCTAATRCCATGACTCCATTAATTTTCCAGTTTCCAAGGAGTCTTCCAAGACAAAAAAACATCTGAGTGGCTAWTATAAAGCATAGGTAACTCTCTGCAAAATGTGAGTTTTTTCATACATTTTTGATCCATATCAAGACACAAAGTCAATTTGTTTTCCTCCTAATGYGCTATCTGAGACACTGGCAGTTCTGAAAATCACCAATGAGGATGTGTAACTAGTGTGATGAGTCTAGAGAAGAACTAAAACGCCTGCTGGCAGATCTCAGGTGGGATATGAATGGCTGCTCCTTGTTCCCTCCTTTGGGTGAAGAACACTAGGCAGTTCTAATGGCCAGCTGAAACTGYAGTCRAGGTTAGAAAGAGCAGGTAAGAAAYAGGGTCAGCTGAAGACATGTTTTCCTCATGTTTTGCCAAGGGTTACCTGTTTTGTTAATCTGACTTTAGGATAACTTGTAAAGTTCTGAGCTGTACTTACATAGAAAACTGGGACTGGGACAGAATCTCAAGCATCTTGTGATATGCTTAAAAATTGAAATAATAACAATCCAGTCATATKGTTCTGAGTCCTGCAAGTAAGGTGAGGCTGGAGAGAATCACTACTATTAACGTGATGTTTCTCCAAGTTATTTTACTTGATTAAAAAAAATCAAGATTGACATTTTGTTACAATTATGATTATTTTGTTATTTTGTCCCTTTATTAGTACTATCTAGAAATATTCTGATTCACAAATGTCAGCTGTTTTTCCCATTGTAGATCAGATGGGAAAAGTGCTTGACTCCTGAAATGTTCAATCAAAATGCCTTTCTCCTGGAAAAGTTAAGTCACTGCCAGAGGAATTAGCCTGTCTTAATGTTACCCTATGTTCATGTGTTTCAGTTGCAAGGAATAATTGTACAATGCAGAATCACAGCCTAAAAGCCACAGTTAAAGCTATTGCATATCAGGATATTTGATTACCTGGTCCATGGATTTGAGTTAAAATGTCAGTTCTGGTGCCTGTGTCCTATTACAGACTTTGAAATGAAGAGTTGTGAGCTCCTAGAAATATAACTTGTTCAAAATTGCTGCAGAAAATCTTAGGACATGCACCTAAACRTAAGAGTGATGAAAAGGAAGGAGATACTGTCAAGAAAGAGCAATGCAAATAAGGGTGTTTGCTTTGTTGAGCTTAAGCTGAAAGTGTGGAAGAAGAGGGTCTTGAACACGCTTATGATCTTGATGCAGGCTTTCACCTTAAGGTAAATGTCTTCTGAGAAAGTAGAGAACTTAAAAGGCAAACAAAGACAAGATTGAAGGGAAGTCTGGGCAAAAAAAGGGTGAAAACTGTCATGTGACCACAACAGATGACTTCCTTCTACCCTGTGTTAGGACTTGTGGTTCTGGTATAGTTGTTTAAAAAATTACCACCCTTCGTTTAGAGGTTACTGCCCTTAGCTGAAATGCTCATTGAGCTTGTGAGGGTTTATGAAAATCCATTGTACCTGGCCTGACAGTGGCCTAGAAGCACATTTATAATCTGTCCCTCCATCTCAGATGAGAATCTAGGAACTAATAGCAATAACTTCCTAATCCACTTGCTTAAGGGCTACTTGTGCCCTACAACAAAATGTCTCATCAGCAAAGATCTGAAAAACGGAATGGCCCCAGTCTGGCTGCTTCCTTAGCTCACTGTGGTTCTTGGGGAAAAAAACTACAACAGCAGAAGTGCATGATGCCTATGCATTATACACCATACAAAACAGACTGTTTAAAATCCATTTTACAGGTGGCACACCAGATTTAATAAAGATGTCTTATAAGTGTTTTAATAAAAATACTGACCTAGAGTTCATTTTCTTGTGTTGTTTACCTTGCTGTCATCAGAAGACTGTGAGTCGTTTAGCCGTTAAAGAAGTAGACTGAAGATACTAATGAAGAGGGCTTTGCAAACCTGCAGATGGTAAATATTATTGCCAAGAGCTTTACTTGGCATGATAAATGTCCTGTTGACACATCCTAGACCCGGCATTATAGAGCAGAATAGTTTGATATACAATATTTATAAACAGTTGTGACTAAACCCAGTTTGAGTTGGGAACTCATTTTCACACATGTGGAGGTTCCATATCAAAAGTCAGGTTCTTCACAAGTAAATGTCTCCTGGGGATGGTAATAATGACCAGAACTGTGTTACAGAGARCTGTCATCTGCTAGCTAGAGCTGGAATTACTCCTAAACAGTTTGAATAACTGAGAAATAAGATGAGGAGCTTGGGTTCTAGATCAGCTTTTTCTTTTCATGAGATAGTTTTCTACAAAGCTGTCAGAGGTGTTATCAAAGAAGGATAGGTCCAAGTTATGTTGCAGAAGAGGTAAAAGGGGGCAAATTAGAGATGTGGCAGGTGACTGTAACATCTAGATATTATGAACTATGATGAAAAGGAAGTAAGAGTTCCCATTATAGTTTATGAGACTTGATTCCTGTGTTACTGTGGCTTTTCATCAGTCCAGTACAGCTATCCTCAAATYTGTGCTCATTTTAAATGAATGACCATCTCAGGCAATGAAAAATTGCGTGTATAGKGATATAGGTATASGGGTATGTTCTGCTGTATCCACCTGATTTGAAGTAATTTAAGTATTGTTCTGTAGCAGAAATCCTTCTTTAGCTCAAGTGTCTTTYGAATCTGTAAGATTAAGGATAGGTAATTGTACTTTGTATTTTAGAGAAGAAATAGCCACTCCTGATTGCAACATCCCTTGTTCTTCATCAAGGAAGAAGAAAGAAAGAAGTGTGTGTAGTTAAGTTTCACTGCAAAAATTTGGTGCATTACTTATACAAAATAAGAAGCTCTTTTTTTTCACAGTTTCTCATATCTGATTTTTAGTCCAAGCCTCCCCCATCCAATTTATTTCTATTAGTTTAATTTATTTCTRCATTCAGATAGATTATAATTCCGTTTTCCAGGTCTTTCTCCCCATTTACTATCATGTTACCCCTTTCTCAAGCCAAACTTTTGTCTTGAACAACTTTTGTCATTGTATTTGCACCAGACAGTTTCTTTYTCCTGCCTGCCAGGTACTGTCAGCAGGAGCACTGAGAGCACAAGAAAGTTGAGTATCAGTACTTTGCCAAAGGGCATGAAAGTACCTAACAGCAAGATTTCAGGGAAGAAACTGAAACTCTGGCATGAACCATGCTCATCGCAGAGGGAATCTCCAACAGTTTCAGACAAAAGGTACCATCTTGACTGAGGAAGAGTGAGGCAAGTTAGTTGTAGAGTTTTATAGCTGGCCAAATTTAATCAGTTTCATACGAGAAATACAGGACCTCCCCTCCTATTCCTTTGCAAAATTTCAAGTTTCCAGTCCAAAGCCTGGATGTGCTTTAAGGAGATAGTTGCGGTAATATTTTTTAAAGCAGAAAAATAGTGTTTCTTCCTCTAAAACTTTTTTTTAAACAGCTTTTGCAGAACCAGTGTTGCTGCAAGTTAAAAAAAAATAGCAGTTCAGACTTAAATAAATATCTGCCTTGGAAAATTTCAGACTAAGAGTTAAGGATTTGGCACCTTAAAAGTACCTGAAAATTATGTTATGTAAGTAAAAAGAAAGTATTYAGCAGTCATCCCTATAGGAAGCTCCAGAAATGCCAGTAATCTGCATGTTCGCTGTCATGTTAATATATGCTTTATTGCATGCAGACAAGCTATAATGTTTAACAAATGGTGCAACAGGCATTTTCCAAGGATAGTAAAAATCTTCAATGTGTAACCATCATAGCAGAGCTAAATAAGTTTCTTCATATCTGAGACTGTCAGAGATGACAGGCATGTTGACAAATAATTACACTGATTAAGGCACTGATGCGAGGGTGGTGTGTTGTTTGCATGCAGAATGTTTCATTAAAAAAAAAAGGGCTTTCCATGACCTTTTCAACAGATAAGCATGACACTTGCTCGAGGAAAGCGCGTTCTACCTGAGCGATACAAGGAAGCTGTAAAAGTCTGTGGATCCAGAGCCCAAGGCTTGGAAAATCCTGTGCTCTATTGTTGGAGTGTTATGGAAACTCTCTAACCATTGACCTTAGAAGGCGCACTGAGGTTTCGGTGACCCTGGGAAAACAGACTGTGCCCCATGACTTCCTTTAAGCGCTAAGCATAGTGTGTGATTACCCTCTATCTGTGATGACATTCTCTCCACGACTTGGAAACACGGCAAAGACACAGAGGATATATGTGCCACTCTGAATAAGCCTGTGCATATGAAATGCCTGTGTTGATATTGAACCCCATTTTTTTGCTGGACTTCAATTTTCTCAGTGGACGTTTTAGCTGTGGCAATTATTCATGTGATTTCCCAATCCCTGACAAGGTCAAAGACATAGAAACCATGAAGCTTACTTATAATCAAATATTCCTCTTTCTGCACTGACCTTTATCACAAGCACTAGGAAGGAAGGAACAACTACTGGTAGGTATTTGTGGATATAAACAACTGTCTGTTGCATTGCAGGCAATGTACTGATCATCCTCATATATCCTTCTGTGCACATAATACTTTTAACATAAACATTATRAAGTGCCAGGTGTTCATTCCATAAAGCTACATTTACAATACTGCCAGAAAGTCTACTGTCCATTCATTAATATATTAAAGTAATATTACATAGTCTATCGAGGTTTATTGTATACATCTATAGGTCTTTTCTCTTACACTATATATCCTGGATATTTAGCATTCATGAATCGGTAGGTTCCAGTGTTGTGATGGAAGTAGACAGAGAGGTGGTTATGCTATGCTACATGACTTCCTAATTTACCTTAATTCATTTTTTAGGGGGCTGGCTACTCCATAATTAGTAAAACAAGAAGGATCTTAAGCTAATCAGTTTAAGATCAGATGGGAAAATAAAAGGGGTTTTAAAGAAGTGAGGCTTTAATTTTCAAAACAAGTGAAGGTGATACAAAATGATACCAACCAAGTGAAAAGGAGAATATTCCTGCTACTGCACATCTTGGAAATTCRCCTTACATATGGATATCCATACTGACAAATATAGGTAAGTATTACATGACTGATGACCTGTTAAGTACACCTAATTGCTGACAACATATACATTATATAGATCCCAGTATRTGAAATATTTTATGCCCTCAGCTCCTAATACAACAAGTAGGAATTGAGAATTAATAGTAATATATTCAGAACTTTTTAAGATCAGGCATAACATCTGGTTATGTTTCAGATGGTCTTGTCTTCCCATTGCTCCYTGAAAAGAAAAGCCTGAAGTCCTGATTCTTTTTTACTACTCTGATGTGGTGCATTTACTTTGAGAGTTAGACTTGCTCAAGGCATGGATCATATGATCCTTTGCAAAACTAGAGCTGGAATTAATTTTTGTACTTTATTTTTAGGTTAAAAAACACATTAGATGTAAATCATTAATCCAAAGGAGCGCTGATCCTTGCTATTAATAGTAAAGTARCTGATCTGTAATACAGATTGAATATCTCGGTTTCTAAAATTAATTCAGTCTGAACAAAATAGCTTTCTTGCTATTACTGTTTTGTAAAGTGCATTCCAAGAAACAGCAGGTTGGCTTCTGCCTTCAGATTGCAGTTGCTATAGGCTAAGCCATATTTCTTGCTCGAGTGTGCAAGCTAGCAAGAGCTCCACTGCGTTTTGATGCCAGTTGGCTCATGCTGCATATCTCACAGTCTCACAGATAAAGCAGAAGCAAATTTTCCAACATTTCCTCTTGGATCAAGGGTTTGTAAAGGGGCCAAGGGTGTATGGTATTTCATAATCTTCTAAATACCTGAAGGGATCCACAGTTGGAAGTTATCTGAGTTATACAAAGCCAACATGCCCCCTTTCCCCAAGTTAATGGGAAGATTAAGGGGAAATTCTCTCCTCCTCTCAATCCATGTTCTTTTCCCATCTAGCTGGGCTTGCACCAGATACAAGCTATRTCCATCAGGAAAGTGTAGATCTATGATTTAAGACCCAGCTGATTCAATTTAAAATAAAGGTATCACTCAGTTTTATGTAAAAAATGAGTTTAGTTTGATCCTGATAACTTCCCTTAAACTGAATAGGTCCTTTTCCTAATAACAATTCCATTAAATTTAATGGAATTAAGTAAGGTATCATCCAACATGACAAAAGGTGACAAAATTGGATTTTAATATTAAAAAAATCTTTTTGTTCTGTATTTTTAAGTACCCCACTCAGTAAGGATCTTGTCCATAATGGGATTTCTTAAGGACTTCACAGGACAGACAAATACTGGTAATTAGTTACAACATCAGGAATACATTGGTATAGCATAGCAAAACATTATAAGGGCGTCACAAAAATTCTCATTTTCCCTAAGATAAATGAACATGGGTTCTTTGATACTACAGCACATCTCTGTGAATAGTGATATGAAAAATCTCATTCAGGTGCCCAAGGAAGGCTGCCTTCACTGGAACCCTGTTTTGTTCTGTGTATCTGCTGATTAGGGTGACGGTCTGTTAGTGGCAAACATACATCTATATTTGTATACACATATATACAATGTGGATCCCTCCAGAAGCCAGTGCAGTAGCTGCCCCTAGATAACAGGTTTCCCCAGTCACTGGCACCAGGACATTCGTGTCCCCAGGCCTGCAGCCCCCCTCCAGTTGCTGATACTCAGAACCCCTTTTGCACACGTGTACACACACACACACACACGCACACACACACACACAGGCACACACACATCATGGATCCCACCTATGACTGGCCTTAGACATCCAGTCTACCCAGTAGCTGCCCCCTGGATCCCTGGATCTCCCAGTCATCTMTCTCTCTCACACACACATGCAAATGGGTCTCTCCTATAGCCAGTCCCAATTTATGACCTTACCAATAGCTGACCCCCAGGACCCATGGCCTCTCCCAGAGCTGGCTTGGACTTCCTGGTTGTCCAGTAGCCAACTCTAAGACCTGCTGGTCCCTCCAGGACTTGGTGTGGACTTACAGCCACCTCAAAACTTGGCTCCCAATCTCTTGTCCTACTTGCCAGCTTGTCTGGCTCAATGATGTTCACTATCAGTGATACTATCAGTGCGCACATCTGTGCAATGCACACATGCTCTGCTCTCACCAAGTGCCAGCACCCCAGGCATTCATGGTCCCACACCAGTGGTGGTGCTTTGGCCTGCACACACACATGGACATAGAAYAGAGAAAGTAGGTACTTAGAAATGCAGTTTAGTAGGAAGACAGGACAGACCACGTTCATTGGGCATGGGACACAGCCAGACCAGCACACTGAGCAGCCCCCTCATTCACATGCAACTGGCTCCATTTATCCCCTTATCCCTTATCCCCATGCTTGTTCCTCCCTACACCACCTTGATCCCTCTCTTTCCCCACCTTTGGTTCTTCTCCTAAATATCTCCTAAAAGATCTAATACAATCCCTGAATGCCCTTCCCTCTGAACCCCATAGTGATCCCGTATCCTTGCAGGCAGTACTCCCAGTCTGCAGGGTGGGGAGGAAAAGACACTTTCTTCCTTCTGTGTTGTGTGCGAGATAGTTAACCAAGCCAGACAGACCCTTCCCATAAGGTAGTAGGAAGAACAGCTGTTTTTGTGGACCCACTGAGACAGAGGTATGAGCTGCATACCAGGTCATTAAGCACTTCTGAAAAATCCCCAAAACAAACAGAAAAGAATTTTCATAGAAAACTGTACAGCTAGAAAAATCAAACTGCTTCCAAATATAGTCTGCAGCTGGGTAGGAATTTTTCAGGATCTAAGCTCTGGATACCTTCAACCCTTTTGTGAATTCTGCTGTTGCTAGCAGCCAGCTGTAGTTTCAAATCTAATTTTCCCACTAGCAGTCAAGGGAAATCTATACTTTGCCCTTTTGACCAAATCTCTCTCACAGGGGGCTTAAAGGAGGAAATTGTTGAGAATATTATTACAGAAGTGCTAGGATGACTAAAAGAGAATATTGTTTTGTGAAAAAAATAGTTTTCTTGAAATAGGTAGATCTGCAGTTCAATTCAAACAGGATATCTACAGATTTTTTCATGATTTATGGTCAAATGTGAGACAAGCCTAAAACACAGGAACACATTTTCAACAAGAATTCTGTTTTTTTTAATGCAAAGTTTCACACACCAAAATAAATATTTTATCATAGATGAGCTGTAAACCAACTTTGCTTTTTTTGAAAAAATAAAACTAAAATAGCTTAGATAGCCAGGAACACAGGCTCACAAAAGTACCTAACTCCCTGAAAAAAYATGAAGAATCACAGCACTGTTTTTCCCTCTGTTGTGCACTGACTGGGAATAGTCACATTAGAATTGCAAGTCTAAACTTGTGGAAAAAAAAATCACAGAGCTAGATATGGGAAACCATCATGCTGCTGCCAGGCATGCCCACAGCAAAGTAGTAAAGAAAGAGGAAAATTTATGCTTCACTCAGACTGCATTTTCCTTGCCAAACAGGACTGCAAATTGCTGTCTAATTAGCCATCTCTTATCACCCACATATCCTTCAGATGTGCTGTTTGGCTATCACCCACATATCCTTCAGATGTACTCTTTGGCAGGTTTCTTCCTGCCACTAAGTGCTGTTTTTTTCTGAAACATATTATTTTGTATTTTTCAAGGTCAATCTCGCTGTATTAGCTGCTCACTTTGTAAACACTCATTGACGCTCAATATTGTTGTTCTCACTAGTGGGCTGGGCACTTCTGGATTCTCACTTCTTATGATATTTCCAAGATGCTTCGCTTTCCAAAAGGACATATAGATAACATCACTCCTCTTTCATCAAGCTGCCAGTCCATGTATCACATGCAGTATCATGAACATTTGTTTGCTAGTATAATTTCATGAGTCTATAATAGTTTTCTTACTAAGATGCAAATATATTTTATGATTCTGCCAATGTCTGAAAAAAATCAGACTCTTCTAGTATGATTATTTTTCATGAAGTGAAACTGGTTTGTTAAGGAAGCCATGTCCTGCTTCCTTTACTTACCCAAACAATTCCAGTGGTATAGCCTATGTGAATGGGCAGAATTTGGCCTTGCATACCAATTTAACTATGGTTAAAAAGGTCGTAATATTGGTATCATCTGACATCTTCTAATACGGAAAATTTAGCATGATTTTTTTAGAGGAAGTTCAGCATTCAGTTGCCACTGAAATCAATGTGTATTATACAGCAAATACTTCACAATAATACCAATGAATCATAAAACTGCTTTAAGGAGACACTTCTATATTTCTACTTCCTTTGAATCGTCCTCCCTCTCTCACACATCCTAGAAGAGTCTGCATGGGGACAGATCTGTCCACATGTCCTATGTTTTGACTACTCCTATATGTCTTAATACATCCTAGGATGACATCCAAGGCTAAGTTCTGACAGGACCAGCTCTGAGAATCTTCTGAGAAAGCTGCCAAGCTGTGAGGAAGAACTGTACAAAAGTACACAGAACCATGCAAGATAAGAAAGGCAAAACTACAGTAGCAGTGATGAGGTGTGGATAGTTAGCAGTTCAAGAATTCAAATGTAAAACCACAGATATGAAAAAGTATAAAATCCTAAGGGAAGGAACAGGAGTTAGAAGATGGCAGCACAGCAATGATGAGCACATTCAGAGGACAGCAAGACCTTTCTCCATATGACTGACAACTGCCTGGCCAACAGAGACTCCTTATTTCAGAGGAAGCATAGCTTCATGAAATGTCACCTGCAGAACTTCTCAACACTGTGTATTTACTTAGGTGTGAAACTGTGGAAGTCATCTTCTTTCAATCATTGATTCTGAAATTCTAGGCTTGCAGACCCAGTGTGTCTTTATCATGAGCATTACTGATATGACTTAGTGCTAAATTGGGTAATACAATGCAATGTGCTGTGGAGTATTTCCAGAGCATGGAAGTCATAATTCCTGAATTATATCCACACACAGATCTCAGAAACTTCTGAGAAGATTAGAATATTAAAGGACCAGCTCAGAATTGATATATTAAGAAAGTGATCAAGAGCTCAATCTTATAAAAAGGCATCAGATGAACCTCAAAGATGCAGAGACTATAGCATACAGTCCCCTTCTACTTAAATTATTGAGGCCTCTAACAAAGAAGAGATGATATCCCAGTGATGGTTATGCCATACTCATGCTTTGATAGTCATGCATTTCTGGTTGTACATTAAACAAATGTATCAAAAAGTGTGGTATTTCGGGCACCTCCTTTCATTCCATGGTTCAGGGACACAGAGAAACCAACAAAACTCTTTTCTCAATTTTCCACCCCAAAATTACTATTGGAACACAATTCAACCTCAGAATTCAGGAGCAAAGGAGTTTGCTAAAGATGTGAGCAACAAGAAGTTTTGACATGACCTTTTGGTGTGGCTATTGCATATTCTAATTAAAAAACAGCTTTGCTCCAAGTTATAGCAATGGAAATGAAACTAAGAGTAGTATTGTCCCTGGACGAGGCATTATGGAAAAAGAAATGTGTCTGACAGTTTGAAGTGCAATGAATACTGCTAATGAAGCCTGATTCAGTAGATTGCACAGGTTAAAGAAATTTCATCAGCTAGCAAAACTATAATAATAGTTTCATTAAAAAGATTTTATAAAAGCAATGTAAACATTTTATAGAAGCATGACAGTATGTCATTACCCAAGAAAACTCATTTCCTGAGTACCTGAAGGCACATGAAAGTCAACTTTGTATCTTGCAATGCCTTTGAGTAGTTTCTATTCATTGTGGAGACCCATACTATTGCAGATGGTGTAAAAATCTTAAATTGAGAAGTACTATTTACCTCTTGTGATATTGTCAGAAAATGCTGCAGATAAATTAGCCCTGTAGTATGGTCAAAGACTCAGTAAGCAATGGATAGCACTGGGAATGCTATTTGCATTTCTGCCTGGGATCTTGCTTCACTTACAGTTTCCATCATTTGTTCACGTGGCTTGAGGAGCAGATTATCTTTTGCAAAGAAACTCAGGATGGAATCTCATATGGGACTTTCAGAGGCCACTCTTGTACAGCAGTACTTACTTTTGGACATTTGTGCACAAACATTTTATGCCTTCCCAGTTGTTCACTATTATCATAAGCTAAATCAAGTGAATATTTAACAGAGCCAGGCCACCTGGAAAATACTTTCCAACTGGGAAAATCAAGGTAGAATGGATGAATGAATGAATGTATAGTTAGTTAATATACAGATACAGATTTATGTACAGATTTGTTTCTAGAAAATGTTCTAACAGAGCAGGTTGATGCAGTGTAAGAAATAAAAATAAAAACTCTCCTTTAAAAAAACTCCTTATGCTTCCTGTGGGCTACCTGTGTTTTATTTAGGTGCTTACTTGAGTTTAGCCCCCCGCTCAGGGTAATCCCAGGCTGCTGCGTGCTCCAGCAAACAGCAGTCTGGAGCTCCCCGCTGCTGGACCTTCTCATCCGACAGTCTGCAGTGCCACGGGATGCGGGAACGGTTCGTCTGCGTACCCTCCTCCTCTTATCACGCTGCGGATCTGCCAAGGGCAATCCAAGGAGTTTCTGCATTTAATTCTCCCCTTGGGTTACTGTTGTCGCTGCACTAACAGGCGCAAAGGTGGAGGCAGCCGGCTGTTTAAAACAGAGGCACTTCATCCCTTCGGAGGGTCAGGCTGGTACCCGCCGCAGCTGCCCTGGATCGGGCTGCTCACCGGCCGCTTCCCCCATGGCACGGCTCGGCTCGGCCTGGCCCGGCCCGGCCCACCCCCCGCGAGATCACGCCCCCGCGCCAGCCTGGGTAAAAGGGGACGTGGCGGCAGCGCGCCGCGACTCGCACTGGCAGCGCCTGGGGGAAGCCGCCCGCTCCTGCCTGCCTCGGCCTGCGGCGAGGCACCAGCGCCAGCGGGGAGCAGCGGCCGAGGAGGGCGCGGGGACCCCTCAGCGCCCGGCGGCGCCAGCGGCYGCGGGTCTCCCTTCCGCATCCCGTGGCGCCGCCGCAGGGCGAGGGCGCCATGACTGTGCTCAAGCTGTCCCTCATGGCCTTCAGCTTCGTCTTCTGGGCCGCTGGGCTGACCATGCTCATCATCGGCCTCTGGGCCAAGGTGTCATTGGGCAGCTACCTGGTGCTGTCGGCCAACGACTACCCCAACGCGCCCACCATTTTGTTGGCCATGGGCCCCGCCGTCATCATCTGGGGCTTCCTCGGCTGCTTGAGTGCTGCCACGGAGCATCGGGGCCTCYTGCGCACCTACGGCACCTTTCTGACCGCCGTGCTGGTGGCCGGGCTGGTGGCAGGGCTCTCGGGACTCCTCTACCGCCAGGACATTGCGCAGGGTTTCCAGGAAGGGCTGCGCGAGGCCCTGCGTGCCTACGGAGAAGACGAGGGGAAGGCGGACGCGCTGGACGCTTTGCAGCGCACCTTGGCCTGCTGCGGCGTGGAGAGTTACCGCGACTGGCTCACCTCCCCCTGGGTGGGGGGACAAAACGGCTCCGTGCCTCTCAGCTGCTGCCGGGCCCGCCGGGGTTGCCAGCACCGGCTGCCCAACACCCACGGGCTGTACCGCGATGGCTGCTTCAGCAAGGTCTCGGCCTTCATCAGTAGCAACATGTTCTACGTCGCCACGGCCGCCCTGGGGCTGGGACTGCTGCAGCTCATTGGCATTGTGCTGGCTTGCCTGCTGGCTGCCCGCATCCCTGCCCACCCACTGGGCATCACCAGCCCCCACTGAGACCCCCCCCCCCAGGGTCCCCTTCTCCCCTTCAGGCCCCGTCCTTCCTCCAGACCCAGCGGATCTGGGTGCTCCTTGTCTGGAAAATCCTTTCTCCATATTCCCCAGTTCCACCTGAGCTTCCTCCACCAAATCCTGTTCCTCCTCTGGAGTCTGTGCCAGAGGCATCAACACTACAGGCATCTCTAAATCCCCCACACTGGATCCCTGGAAAAGCAGCGGCTCCACAGCCTCTCAGAGCTGGGAAGGTGCCTCCCCTCCCAGCTTTGCCCCCTGCATGGTGGCAGGTTCCCACTGCCCCTGTGGAGCCTCTGGACACCTCCCACAGACAGTGGTGGCAGCAGGGACAGATATCACCATCTGGCTCGGCATGGACAGCTGAGTCAAGGCTCACCAGTTGTCCTGGTGATGTAAGCATACTAAGGCACAGAAATGGGGCCCGAGAATGAAGAGAGGAATCTGTGAGGACAAGAGAGACGTCTCTCAGCGTTACGTGGGGTGAGTTTTCCTCTGGGACTGAGAACTAACGGCAACATGGCATTACTGAAAAATGATCAGCAACTGCAGCTGCTGGAGTGCCAGAGGTGCAGGACTGGCCAGCGGGCTCCCGGACAGCTATGCCAGCAGCTGCCATCAGGGGTTGCATGGGGAAGTGCCCAGGCACTGCAGGACCTCCCATTGTGTCTCGCTGTCCCCTGCACTGCACTCCTGTGCAAAGATTTCCTRTATGTGTCTTGTATAGGTTAAAGCCAATCAGTTGCCACAGGTGCTTTTCCTGCTGTGATATTTTTGGTCCTGATCTCCATCTAGAGGAGCTGTAAGTGCAACTACTCCCTCCTTTAGGATGTGCTCATTCTCTTACATCTCTCCAGGGCTGAGCAGGCCTTAAGCCCAGATCCCGGTCATAGGAGAGGAGGGCAAAAGCTGYGGAGTCAGGTATGGTTAGGGGTGGTGAGAGGTGGGGAAAGCAACTTTCCTTCAAAAGTTTCTTTTGAACTTTTGCTGTTGCCCTYAGTGAGTGGAACAGACTGTAAAACAGATCTAAAATACAATGCAACATAAACAGTGTAAGTGACATTGCTCACCAGATATGTGAAGTAGTCTAAAGTTTGAAATAAGTTTCAGATAAGGACCTCTTGAATCCAGAACAGTGTTTACAAAGTTTGTGTATCTGGCATACAGTGGAATTTTGCTACTCTGTTTAGTTCCATGGCCAAAGATCATTTATATAATTACCTGAGGGTCAGTTCTTCTGATCAAAGCTCAGGAGGTTAGAAGTAGAGAAAGAAAACCTGGGTTCTGTTAGGATAATCTCTCTCTCTCTCTCTTTTTTTTTTAGTGTTAGTAGTTGGGAGGAGTAAGGTGTCCTCATTTAGGAAGATTTACAAAGCCTTGCTTATGATACAAAGGGTCTGTAGTATGCCTAATCGGAGAGCAGTTCTAGTCTGTGTGGATGGAGCTTTATCTGTAACCTGAAGAGTGATTCTGGATTGATGGTTATGCTGTGTTTGGGTGTTAGTTGTGTCTTGATAGCCCATTTGTCCGGATTTTGAGTGACAGAGCACTGGAACAGGTTGCCCAGAGAGGCTGTGAAGTCTCCTTCTCTAGAGATATTCAAAACCCACCTGGACATGATCCTGTGCAACATGCTCTAGGTGACCCTGCTTGAGCAGAAGAGTTGGACTAGATATCTCCAGAAGTCCCTTCTGACCTCAACCACTCTGTGATTCTGTGATATTAAACGACTATGTAACTAAGTAATATAAGAATCATGTTCCAGGTGAAAAGTGCAATGTAAACAGGCTTCTTAAGTCATTTGATTATTCATCTGCATAGGTGGACCCAGGAAATGTGTTGGGATTTCTCTTTATAGAGAAAACTGTGTTTCATTTTTTTAAACACTGTTTTTTTATTGTTTATTCTTTTATATATCCTCATTTTTATTTTTGTTTGTAAATGTCCCTTTACTAACGCTGCTTCTTTTTGAAGTTATGTGCTTGTGGAACTTCTGTTTTTTAGAATTCGGAGTCATTTTTGTACGGTTTTAACAATGGGTAAAAGTATAGCTTGTATGGGTAATGGTATTAATATTTCAGAAATAAAGTCTAGCAAGTGTTCTGAGTGAAGCGGCCTATATTTCATATAAGCAGATGTGAGGTCACTGTAGACTGAGTTGGATCATGCAAGGCTCCATTTAAAAAATGACTCAAAACTTGTAATTTCTGCATGTCTCTTCATGGTTCAACTAAGTACATGTGAAATGTAAATGAAATGTATACTGAATATAAAGACAGAAAACTACTGTGGTTTCATATTCAGAAAGATCCATTAAAGAAYCAATAAAAACAAATGTTGTGGAGAGTGTTGGGGAAGGGGCATAGAGTTGCACTGGGTATAACACTACAGTCTTCTTCATTTGAATCAATAAGATTTGAAAACTTACAAGAATATGACACTGCTTTTTTCTTGCAACACTGATTTTGATTATTAAAATTATTTCTGATATTGATCCTGATTACATGACATATACACTCAACCAGAATGAAGGATGCTGTTAAAATTCATTTAGTCAAAGAGCTTTTGTAGWTGTTCACTTCAGTAGGTTTGTTTTTTAAGTTGCTAAAAGAACTTTTAATTAAAATATGAATGACATAGTTCTAAGTATACCAGTGCATATTTATATGGAGATCAGACCTGAATCTGAGGACAGACATCAGCTTAACATAAYGAATAATTCAAATGTAAACTGTTACTCTCCTTTTTTGACCTCCAGTCACTGAAATAGCCATAAACCTTGGCATATGGTCACATAGGTTAAGCATATTTATATCACTGAAAAGTGCATTGACTTGCTGTGAGTCTTAATGGAAATATTTTTTGCTAGTTCATAGAATAATAGTAAACATCATTAACTTTTGTAAAGCTATGGAAGAAATATAATTCTTTTCAAAATAATTTCCAGAATGAAGCCACATTTACCCCATCAGTAGCTTTTACCCCACCAGTGAACCAATTTTAATTTAATTTTCARAATAGTATAGATTCAAGATTATCTTTTTTCTGGAACAGTCAGAATGGCTGTAACTGGAAAATGTTACACCAGACAGCACCAGCTTTCCTTTGCTCAAGAACGTGTTTGTTTTCCGTCATCTCCTTCAACATATCACTAAACAAAATGGTTTATTTTAAATGAAGGCTGATCCCATCTGCTACAAAAAGTTGAACTCAGTTATAGAACTAGGGATTATTCGATTAGCTAAAAACATACCAATATAAGAACAAGCTATGTTGCAATAATAGAAACAATAGTTTTATTGTTTGAGCAAACAGATTTAGCATTAACAAGGTAGTAAGATTAGGCCTTGTTACAAAACAAGGAATATTTTATAACATTGATCTATTTTTTCTGTTAAGTGAATGCCAAGAATATGACTCTTTCAAATTTCAAGAACATTTTGATGCTGATCTTTTGTCCAGCATGAATAATTTACTGTACTTGCGTATAGCTGAACTTCACATTACAGATAGATAAACAACTAAAAATGGGCTTTATAATGAATCRTGAATTCTTAGAGAAGACATAGTTTTTCTGATTTTCCTTAAATTTAGATATTAGTGATAARATTGGCTAAATCAGATAAGGAAAAATATTTTGTCTATGAAAAAATGATTTTCATGCTTCTGTATCAGTGGAAATCACTTACTACCTCTATGATTTCCACTGATATAAGTTGATACTGTATGAAGACCTTGACAAGAGTAATCATCCTCTTATTTCCACAATTAAATTATAGTAAATATCCAGTAAATATCCAGCAACCTACAGGAGATTTTGGTAACTCAGATAGAATGGGAACAGAGCTAGAAATTCAATGTTTTCCTAATAAAATATTTTGGGTACTAATAAAAAAAGCATGTTCAGAGAAAGTTTGGGAGGTCAAGTTAAGAAGTTTTACCACAGTCTTGTTTTGAAGCAGAACATAATGTTGGCCAGAAACTAAGATATAAAAGTCACATGACTAACAGAGTCCAGGGTTGAGGAGGATAGCAGGTACCACTGGAAAAGTAGCACTATTTTGTTTATTTTATTGGCTGAGCTGTGCTGGCACTAGCATAGAATAGAGCAAGTTATAAGATACTCTAAAAAAGATAGCTATAGTTTCTAAAGGTCCATATAACATCTGAGGAATATCTGTAAAGATGTTGCATGTTCAGTTCCTCTCCTCCGTCCAAACTTCACCACACGTCTGCATGAGGGGTCCTATCAAAGCCATGGTCACTTCCTCATRACATCCCAAATTATGTCTTAAACAACTGAAGAAAGCATTTGTTTGTGTGAAAAGATCTGTTCACTGGGAAGGCAAATGGTGCACGCTGGTTTATTTTGCACCTGTGTGATTGCATGGACTTTTTAGTCAGGTGTCAAAGCATGAAYGAGCAGCAGACAGAAATATAGCTAAAAGAGTTTAAATCTGACTAGAGACRTGAAGGAGGAAGAAAACAAAAAGATATTCAAAGGTGAAGGCAAATTTGGTGACAGTGAGACTGCAAAGGAGGAGAAAAGTAAGCGGTAAGTTCTGGACTGCAATAAATAAGCTATTTTCTGAGCAGAATCTAAGCATGAACTGTAAATAAGATTTCAGTATATCTCTTTTCCATTAGCCTTCCAATACTTGCAATGTATAATTTTTAATGACATTATTTTGTTTGTGCATCATGAAAAGTTAATAGGAGTCACTAGAGAAACTATTGGGCCCCTGAATTTTATGCTTTTCAGAATGGTAACATGGAAAATATATGCAGAACAAACTAGAGTATAAAACAACCATGTCAGTGGTAAGATTTCTTGTGGTGCTTCTCTATTTCGCTCTACTTTAGAAGCTGACCATCTTTGTAAGATAAGATTTTTAACACTGGTATGTTAATTGGTTAAACATATCTATCTATAATTTTATTGCAGTTTATACTTCATTCATCATGTACCCATTATGCTTCAAAATGATAGAATACATGCTCCTGCACAAATCAGTTTGATTGATAGACCATAAATTTCAATCCACTTAATATGCCACTGCAGTTTGCTGAGAAACTGATGAAAATATCACCATTTAACCATGTTTTTTTGTGCCCTTCAGTGTCCTGATCTACTTTATGAACAAGTAAAATTCAAATATCAAAGAATATAATGGTATCACATTATCGAACAGGACACAAACATAAATGCATTTTCAGAAGCTCTGTATTTATTGGTCAAATAGGGAGATCTGCCTTTGGATGAGATAGCAATAGAAAAAAAGATATCTACGCAGCATATCATTCTGCCCTTGATATTAGCTTTCAGTACATCATGTACTGTCTATTGTAAAGAGGAAATCTTTTGTTAATGATTTTAATCCATATAATAGAATTTAGTAGAGAATCTTATCTGGGCTATAGGATTAAAATTACTGAATTAAGCATTATTTTAAAGGATATAACTCTATTAAGATTTCTCTAATCTGCTTGAAGCAATTTCTACAAAGACTTGTTTCTCCTGTTCTGTTAATATTTAGAGTCACTCTTAGACTGCATTCACAGCAGGAAAACTTTGAGATAAATAGTGCCTGAACCCTGAATCTTAGACTGCCCATTTTATAAATATTAACTCTGTTTTATAATTTCAGGGTACTCAAACCGCTACATTATGAATATTATGTTTGTGTTTGTTGTTTTTAACAATATATTGTGTCTTAGGGAAACCCACAACAAAATAAAGGGAGCTGCAATGCCCGTGTTGATCAAGAGAGGCAACTGTTTGGAACTGGAGATACTTGGAAGAATAGCATATCCCAACATTGCAACAAATCAGTCAAACAGCRCTTGGTGATTAATATTATTAGATTGCCCAAAATATCAGTCCTACAGTTGACTATATGAGTTGCATCCATCTTAAGCTACTAGCATTTTAATACTGCAATATATTTTCACAACAAAATCTAAGAAAAGATATCTTTTATGATTAGTGTTTAATGGCTATTAGTAGCTCCACTGCTTTCAAGTCATGAAGAGAGGTTGCTGGGACTATCTCTRGTCAGTGCTAGGATTGACCAGAGAGCCAGGACTGATGATGCCTTAGATAAAATATCTGTCAATGAGAATAGTCCTATTGATTTCTTATAATTCTGAGTGCCTCTTCCAGTTATCCTTCTGTGCTGCATAATTTCCAAAACTTGCAGACACCACTATGTATGGTGCCTACTACCTTTTAATAATTTACAGATAAAGTAACAAAACAGTAGTGTTGGGAAAATGATTTGAGCAATACAGTACCCTACTTACTGTGCCTTATTCATCCTTGCCACTAAGTAAAGGAAACCACTCCTGGCAATGGTTTTCTTTATTCCAAAGTCAGATTATTTATTTTTTATAAAATTTATTTTTGTGATGTTAAAAAAAATGTTTGTTGCTATTTATTGAAAGGATAGTCAAGCAGTCCATCCAGGTCTGAGCTTCTTGTTGGGATGGTTTCTATAAAGAAATTCCCCATCTCCTTGATCATCCTGGATTTAGTAACAACAGTTTTCTAATTCTAATAGTCAYCTTTGCATTTTTTAATCTTACAAAAATTTTGGTAGAAAGTAGTAATTAAAAAGTGGTTTTAGATAGCTATTTTTCTTTTAGATAACATTTGTTTCCTACCTAAACAATTGCCCCTTCCCATATCTTGTTGGTTGGCTTGTTGGTTTTCATCAGAAAAGAAAAGGTGTCAACAGATACTTTCTGGAGAAAGCAGAGATAGAATCCAGGTCTTTCCCAGATGTATTCTTGACTCACAGAAACAGAGCTTTATAGTTTGAAAGCAGAACAGAGATTAATTCTAAATGATTTGTTAATCTGTGCTGTTTTGAAGCCAGTTTTCTAGTACACATTGTATATGTCATGCTTCCAGGACTGTCATCATTTATTCCCATTCTGTATGGTGTTTCTTGTGTGTTTATGACATTCACATTTATTTATTACTCAATTTTTGTCTCAAGACACYTTTCTTCATGCTCTTTTCCTTCTGCAGGAAGCTTAGCACCAGCGCTGAACCATCATTTSTGTCTCTGTAAGTTGATCCAATGAGATTTCTCAAATACATGCTACAGATTTCATCCTTTGTTGAAAAAGACAGCAGCACTATTTTGCATCAGGTTTACACGGTACAAGATCTTGTTTGATTCTAGAATTAATTCCAGAATCAATTAGAATTGATTCTAATTTATAATATGAAACAGAGATTAACCTTATTTTCCACAGAGCTTTTTATTATATAAAAAGKGTTGCTTGCCTAAGTCATTTATTTTTCTGAGTTTGCTCAATAGTACCATCTAAATTTTATTATTGTAATTCTCCTATTGCTGCTTCCTCTTCAGCTTTTAATTATAACATTGTGGTACTTAAAATTATCATGCTACTGGGCAGCTGCTTAGTTGTTACATTTTGAGGAATTGCATTTCCTTTATTTTTCACCCTGGCTTTTATCATATTGACTATTTCTATCTGCTRTCGAAATGTCTTCAGGACATGCTGCTCTGTTTCAGTGAAATTTAAAAAACAGCATTTGACTTCTTAAGTCTCAGATCAATTATTTCAAATTTAACTTGATTAAAATTATCACAATGCTGAACCTTGAGACTCTTTTCTAGAGCTGGCTGACACAAAACCAAAAGCCACTGGCAACTTAAAATAAAGCAAAACTTTGTTACTCAAAAGTTGGTTGTTTCATACGTCTTATAGCAGGATTGATGGAGATTTGCATATATGAGCGTAAAGAGTATGATTGTGCAATCCATCAGATATCAGCCCTTGGAAAGTTTGCAGGGTGAACAGCTATCGGTGGCCTGTGCCAAAGGTGTTCACAGCAGTACAGCTGGACCTCTAACAGCAGCCAGCTACAATATATTTAGCGGAAGGGGAAGAAAACAAAGAAAAGGGAGAAATACCCTCTTCTCATTCTGTCACTGTCAGTACTAGGCAATATAAAATGCTTTTCTTAAATGCTTCTCCCTGAATTTGGTCAGTGTACGTATTAAGCTGTACACAGATGGTGGCAGGAAAATGAAGCGTTTGCATTTGTCTTGCTGTGGAGCAAATGAGTTGGATGGACACCCTGTATGAAGAATGCATCCCCACCTGCTGGACAGCAAGGAGAAAACGTGCCTCACTCACTGCATCCGTCCAGCTCAGCTCCCTGAATCCATGCTCATTTACGCAGGGCTTAGGAGTGGCACCATCCCAGTGATTTTACAGCTTTTGGTGCTGTCTTTTTATAGTCTTGTAAGCAGTGTATTCCATATGGAGAGGGTCAGTACAAYGTTAGCTGCGCTGTGCTGGCACAGTGAGCGATTATAGCTGATGTAGAGTCTGTTTGCTGACATGGGTGAGTGTATGTTCAGAAATAATCCAAATGGGAAAGCAACAAGATATGAATTCATCAAAGCATASACACTAGAGATGAGAAGAAAATATTAAATCATCCTCTTTGGGATTTCTTAAAGTCCATAGTTTCAGGAGTTTGTTCCATTTTCAGCTTTGCAGAAAATGATGCAGGAGCTGCGGAGGATGAGCTGAACAAGAGTCAACAGAGTTCTCTTGTGGCAAAGGCAGCCAACTGTGTCCTAGGCTGTATTAGTGGAAGTATAGCTAGCTGGTCTGGGCAAGTGATTTATTCTCTTTCTGGCACTCATGAGGCTGCATCTTGAGTGSTGTGTCCAGTTTTGGGCCCTGCAGTACAAGGAAGGCCACCAAGACTGTTTAGAGGCTGGAGAGCATGATATATGAGGAGAGGCTGAGGGAGCTGGGTTTGTTCAGCTTGAAGAGRAGGAGGCTTGGCAGCAGGTCAGATTGCTGTCTTCATGTGTCTTCATGCTGCAGCATGCTTTAGCATGCCCACAATCACATAGTGATCATGCATACAGGAACCGAAGCACATGATAGTCACACTTCAGATTTGAGGCAAAACTGAGGGAGAAAGACAAACTTTTAGCAAACAAAGTATGTGGGAAATTACCACTGAGAAGCCACATCACTGTACGTCCAGAGAGATCATGGCAATCTCTCTTACAAAGAACATGAATGCTTAAATTCAGTACCAGTATGTCTGAGACAAGAAGCTGTGGCTAATTCATTATCTTATCCAGCCGTTTCAGGACAATTCATTTTATAGGTATGACCAGAGATTTTGTACCTCATTTATCATCTCTCGTTCCTATTCCCAAGCCAGGATTAATTGGAAACTGGCTTGGGAATAGTGGGGGCACTCTGGTTGAAGTGGTATGAGCTCCTATTGTGCAATTGACCTTCCCTCACCAGTCCTGGTGGAGGTTCTCTGCTCAGAAGGGACTGAAGAGCTATGGCATGGGCAAGAGCAGAAGCACAGAAACATTACAGCTGCTGAGTCCCTGTGGCTCAGTGAAGCACCATGTAAACCTGCCAGCCTGGGTTTTGAAGCTTCTTGGCAGGTCTGTCTAGCCAGCACAGAGCACGCGTTGACAGAGGGAACTTGGCTTCCAGTTGCAGTCATGGCTCTCAGAGAGCTTGCTGAAGCATCTCTGCGTGCCACTTCTGGGGTTTACTCACTGTGGTTACTAGCTTGGATGAATCTGTACTCATTGTATACATAGATGAGTTTGTACTCATTGTGTACACACGAGTCAAGCCTCTGATTTGTAGGAGGATTGAATCAAACTTCATGAAAAATATAATCAAATGTTGAACAATAGTCACTGAATAGTAACAGATGTGACTAAACCAGTCAAATGTTCTTGATGTCTTTCCATGGCATGCAGCAGCTTTTTGGCTAGAATATAGCTAAACACAGCCCTGTATCTTTATTTTATACATTCTGGGAATGTGTTACACACTGACAAGGCCATGATAAATGCTGATTACAAATGTATTACAAATCCTAACCTGAAAAGAGAAACTGGATATTGTAAATATGCTACAATATATGCTTTCTGGCATATAAATGTTCAACTACATTTTCTTCATGAAAATGTTCAGAAYATGTCTTGTGTAGACTTCAACCATTGTGGGCCACAAAGAACATGTTGAGAATGTGAGAGGAAACAGCTTGACTGTGCTACAGATCTTTGTACTGGGAGCTATGAAGAGGTTACTGAAAATCAGAACAGTTTGATAGACTTATTCTAGTCTATACAGTGCTTGAAAATATGCAATGCACAAAAATTAAATTAGAAGATYTCAAATACCTTTACTCATCTGTATAGTTTTTACTGGATGACTGCATCCTTTTGCATTCATTGATAGGGACTACAGCTAAATCACGAATTTCAGTTAGCCCCTTTTCTATGGAGAAAATAATAAGTAGGAGAAATTTATACCTTAGCTCTCTATTTTAAAATTTGGAACAAATACAGTAATTCAACATGTTAATAGAACATCTCCCTGAAAAACTAGTTATAGAACTGGTTAGAAAGAACATCAATATTGTATGACTTAAGCCTACCTAGCTTATTAATCCCAGGAACCTTTTCATAAAGCCCCTACATAAAGATTTCCTGGTTTATTGTTGTTTATAACAAACTTCTGCATTTAAAACATGAAATTACCGGCTTTGAAATCCATATTTCTTTTGGAATAAGTAGGATACACAAAGGCTCTTATGTAAAGAACAGACAAAAAGTCAGTTGTTCACTTAATTCCCAGGCATTTCATTTCAGGACAGAGTATCTTACATGTTTTATAAAGCTGTAGGAAAACTTTTGTACTTTGACAGAGTAGGTATTTGTCTCTAAAATTAATGCCATTTCTGGCAACAGGAACTGGACTATACGGTTTCCTGCTGAGATATTTTTTCCTCCTCTTGCAAGTCTCCACTTGTGCGCTAGGTGCTATTATGAGTGTGACAGGGGTTCAAAACACCCCTGGTGTAGGGTAGGTGGTAGATGGTGGTGTTGGGGGGGAGGTCACGGCAAGGCCCARCAGTGCTGCTTGTAGTTCAGATTACAACAGCGCATGAGCACATTTTCATGGATGGAGCTTTTGAAGCAATAGAAAAAGTGTTTGACATGCAGTATTAGATATTAGAAAGCTGACATGACTTTGCTTAATGCAGACATTAGTCAGGTCCTTCAGGTTTTGTGTTTGAAAAGTAATTCCTATCTCCCTGCTTAGAGACCATCAATTTTTAGGCATCCAAGAAATACACAGGTTTTGGAATTTATCTAATAGATCGGTTTGGGCTGTTACAGCTGATGGATGCTGCTATACATTAACTGATTTTCTGAAATATATTTATTAATATTATGAAAAAGACAGCTATGGCTATATGTCTGTAGACACTCCAGTAGGTTTTTAACAATATAATGGACACGATATCCAAGAGGTGCTAGATATTAAGCCATCAACAGCCACCAACCCCTGTTTTTCGAGGGCTAGATCAGACAGCTACTGTGCAAAGCCTCTCCAAATGCCTGTAGCAGAGACTTGAGCTGTCTTTCCTAGACCCTAAGCTCAGCGGATCACCAAATCTAGAGAGATACAGACTCTGAGGGCAGCAGAGCTACATGTCTCAGAGTAACYAATCTTGGACTCTCTGATGAGGGGAAATATGGAGGAGTCCCTGTTGACCACCACTGTTGCAAGATGACACAGGGTAAGAGGCAGTTCTTCCGGCAGGCTGGTCCCTCCTCAAAGAGATGCCAATGACTAATTCTGCCAAAGACCAGCAACAACCAGGTCTCTACAGACCCTCCAGTGGTTGCACCTGGTGCTTATAAACAGCCTCAGTCACTGATGTTGTATAGTATCGGCACCTCAAAGGTTTCAAGATATAATCTATCTGTAGAATTCTCTTTTTTGCCCTCTATTGTATTTTGTTCTCTATATGGAAAAAAATACTTTTTCAAGATTCAAGTTAGACTCTTCCTGTTTGTCTATTTTTACTTCAGCTATTTCTTCCACCTAGAGATGAATATCTTCTCCTTGTTGCTAGGACTTTCTAGGCTGATATAACTCTAGGAAACTTAAGCTGTCCTGGATGAATGCCCGAAAATGTACTTTAATTTCATGGATCACTTACACGTGTATTCAGGCATGACATGATCAAAAACCCATCATCAGTTCAGAGGCTGACCTTGACCATCAAAAAATACACAAGTAAAAAACGTTTAATCTTTCCTGCAGATAAAGACACAGAGGGCTGRAGAGAAAATGGTTGCAGTTATATTACATTTGCTGCACACTGCAGATGCTTTCTGAATATGGGCTGAGATGTCAGCTGCTGTCACTTACCCTACCCAGAGCCACTTTTGCCAGCTGTGATTCCAGTCACATATCATGTTTATATAAGTTTGGTTTRTAGAGAGTTTGGTTAATACCAAATTAAGATTTTCCAAAATGGAGCTTATCTCTAGACTGATTTGCACTGAAGTCTGCCTAGAAAACCCCATTTAATTTCCCTGGCAAGTGTGGGGGTCCCAGGGTATCTAGAAATGTGATTATTCAGGTGCTTCAGAATGCAAGAACTCAACACGTGGAGGCGCAGGAATTCCTGAGTAAGCCTTGGCCAGAGCTGGTGTGAGCAAGCGGGGCCCACGGTGCCACACACGTATGCTAGCGCAGGCCTGAAAGCAGTGTAAGATGCAAGCTAATCCTGAAAGTGGTGTAAGCCTGAAAGTGGTGAAAGCCTCTAAGCAGCGTAAGCCAGGCAGCGCTGTACCGGAGCTAGCAGCTACACTGCTCGGCAGCTTGGGCTAGCCTCAGCGACCGCTCGGGGACTCTGTGAATCCTTTGCATTAGCTCTGGCCCATCACAGATCTGTTCTCTGCCTGCTCCCCCTCGTTGGTCCCATCGCCCGGGAATGGGATTTTGCTGCTGCTTTCGGTGGCTTAGAAGTTCYCCTGAGAGTCCGGAAGAGATGCTTTCCATCCCAGGTAACTTTCACCAGGTGTAATTTCAATCTGACTTCCCTCCATTCCCTCTGAAACTTCACTTTGAAATTTTCTGTTGCTGCTTTCTATTAGAAAAGCCATTTCAYTTTACTTGTGGTGACTGCATTTCAGAAGCGAGTAAAATGATTTCTAAATGCAGCTGGGAAATGCTTTCAGCTGAGGGTTACTTTTGCCTTTTCAAGCAGAATGGAATAAAATTGTTGATCAACAAAAGAACTGGGAATTGAAGCTTTGTGCATACACATCTGAGAGGAGCCTTGCTGATAAAAGAAAGGTAAAATAAYTCTGTTTTCAAAAGCTGACCTTTCCTCCTGCATGGTAAATCCAATTACAATTGCTGTATTGATTTCATTGCAGTACCACTGGGAGCACTATAAATCCATAAAATAAATTAACATAAACACAAAGCACACATGATAGATATATAGAAAGCTATTCCAAGTYCTTTCTTTGCAATATTAATGTATTATTTAAAGAAGCTGTGAATGAAGGCTCACAAGTTAGGCRTAAACATTTTTAGCTATATATGGCTTGTGACAGAAAAACCTTGCTGTTTATTGCTAGGAAGGTATCTTTTTGCAGAAGACTTAGTAAAAAATCCTATTACACAAGCTTTGTAAAAACRTATTTTCCCCATTTCTGTCATCTACAGTTGAGAGAGCTTTGGATTTATCTTTGCATTTTTTAAACTATAATTTTTTCCTGACACACTGATTATAAATCTTATAGATAAGATTGTACAACATGTGTGAAGATGTGTAGCACAGTAGACTAGTTAAAAATGGATAACAAAAAATGGATAGGTATACAAAAATTCAGATAAATGACCATGTGTGCAAAGTACTTGCAATATTATGTTTATCTTTTAACAAGAAATTGCTTAAAAGATGATTTTAGCTTTCAGTTGTTAAGAATGTATTTGTTGATTCTTAAGTCTACCTTCAGGCAAAACTTGAATTTTAATTATTGTGACTGAGTAAATGTATAATTAATGCAATATGTAATTAAGGTACTGTCTAATTAATYGTTCTTATAGTTCATTTAGGAAGCCTGTTGTTGATACTAGTTACCTGGATAACAGCTGAGATTATTACAAATACTTTTTACTACTGGTCAAAATTGCTCATTTGGTAGATTTAATGAATTTTAATGTTTTATCTCTTCTAATGAGATTAGTAATCAATTCTATAGGGTTCTGAATTTACCAACTAATTGAATATTTAATGATCATATTCAGGACTGGTTCATGTTCAAGCTAGTTAAATCACATACAAAATGTCAGCTTTTGGATCAGTTCATCAGAGGGAATAGAAAGTTGCTCCTTTCTGAACCTTTCATTTCTACTTCAACCCACTGATTTTGATTAAATGGAATTTTGATTAAATGGAGACATTTTTATATATGTGCTGAATTTAGCTCCTATCACAGATTCACAGAATGTTTGAGATTGGAAGGGATCTCTGGAGATCATCTAGTCCAACTATGCTCAAGCTGGGTCAGCTAGAGCATGTTGCCCAGGATTGCCTCCAGATGACTTTTGAATATCTCCAAGGATGGAGACTTCACAGCCTCTCTGGGCARCCTGTTCCAGTGCTCTGTCACCCTCACAGTAAAGAAGTTTTTTCCTCAAGTTCAGATGGAACTGCCTGTGTTTCAATTTGTACCTGTTACTTCTCATCCTATTGCTAGGCACCACTGAGAAGAGTCTAGCCCCATCCTTTTGACACCTCCCTTCAGATACTTATATACCTTTAYAAGATCTCCCCTCAGCCTTTTCTTTTTCCAAACTGAACAGTSCCAGCTCGCTCAGCCTTTTCTCATATGAAAGATGCTCCAATTCCTTCATCATCTTAGTAGCCCTKTGCTGGACTGACTTCAGTAGCTCYATGTCTCTCTTGCRTTGGGGAGACCAGAACTGGACACCATACTCCAGATGTGGCCTCACCAGGGCTGAGTAGAGGGGGAGGATTAGCTCCCTCGACCTGCTGGCAACGCTCTTCCTAAYGCAGACCAGGATACCATTGGACATCTTGRCCTCAAGGGCACATTGCTGGCTCATGGTCAATTTGCTGTCCACCAGGACCCTCAAGACCTTCTCCACAGAGCTACTTYCCAGCAGGTCAGCCTCCAGCCTGTACTGGTGCCTGAGGTTATTTCTCCCTAGGTGCAGGACCCTGCACTTGCCTTTATTGAACTTCATGAGGTTCCTCTCCGCCCAACTCTCCGGCCTGTCCAGGTCTCTCTGAACGGCAGCACAGTCCTCTAGTGTATCAGCCACTCCTCCCAGCTTGGTATCATCAGCAACTGTCACCACTATTTAGCTCTCCTGGAGAGACAGAGGGAAAAGGAGGAGATGGCATCAGAAATCGGAAATACTTGTTAGGTATTGTACATAGAAACGTTATATATACATACCTTCCACATGCACACAGCACTGGTCACTCAGACTCTGAGCGAGCAGCCCTAGCAGACCGCAGCCTAAGGGATGCCTCAGCTTGTCTTGCTACCTCCAAGGTAAAAAATGCTGAGCCCCTCAGAGAAAGGGCAGTTAGGCCTGCCCAGGTGAATGTCTTCGTGCATGATAACTCAAACAGCAACAGACATGTCCGTGGTAAAACCAGCCAGGTGACAGTCCTTACCTCTTAACCCATCAAAACCCACTAAGGACCCAGCCCACCAAATCCCTCTTTCCCCAAACCAGCACCAGCTTGCCACACTGTTTAGAAGTGTTTTGGAGAGTTGAAGGGGGAAAGAAAGGAGGAATGATACAGGATCAATAAAAACTTATTTCACAGAGGAGTGTTGAATACTTAGCAGTCTGGCACTTGATTTTGACATTTAGTTTAGGCATGGCATATAGCATTTCTTTCTTTTACTTGCACCCTCTAACAGGATAAGCAAACACACAGTTTTGCACCACTTGCATTAATGACTGGAGAATGCAAGCTGTTTTTGTCATGTTTTTACTGAGTTTTCATTTAGTAATTTCATGCATGTACCTGCTGTCCTGTCTCTTTCAGTTCTGCACTGTTTGGGTCAAGTGTTTTCACTCCCATGACCACAGCATTTTTGCAGAAAATGAAGAAAGAGTACTACCTGGGAAAATATTTCACAAGTGTGTTTCTACTTTTTTTCTTATTCTCCTGCCAAAACCAAACGTATTAGGTTAATTTGCTTCCACATATCTCTGGCTAACCTTAAAAATTATTTATAGATTATGAAATATGTCCTATGTGGATTCTGTGTGAAAAAAAGAAAAGCAGTTTATATCCACGGGAGTCCATCTTAACATCATCGTTACACCCATCTGAATTTCTGTGGCTTAAAATTTATGGTTCAGTTATGCCACTGAAGTACAAACTTCAGCTAAACAAGTTTGCTCTGGCGAAGGGCACTCAGTGGCAGGTTAATGATCACAGCCTTCCTGAGGGCTAAGGGCAAACAGACATTTGCTGCCTCGTCTCACTGAACCCGCAGGAGCCCATCCTGTCTGACCAGCAGGGTTTGTACTTGGCAAGGCAGCAGGGAACAGCTCCTGGTCCAACCCAGCTGATCTCCATATAAATAGTCCGGGCTAATCTAGAGAAGTTGACTCCATTTCTTTTGCAAAGCTTTTGTCTTTGAACTCTCCAATTAAAAGAAAAGGATTTAATATATCAATATAAGAACAGATACATGTTAACATTTCACAAGGCAATTAAGGCAGCTATCAGGAGGAAGAAATTTTAACAGGAACATTTGGAGCTAATGTATCATTGGAATGATGCTTTTGCTAAATAGTATGGATGTTTCTCCAAGGATGAAAGAGATAACTGGACCAGCGTATACACGTTACCTAGCAGACAGAAAAAGTGAATTAGCTGATTGCCAACCTGCTAAAAGAATCAATGTTATCTTATTCACACATTTGCTGCCTAATTAGCATTCTAGSGGAACAAAAATGAAATGATGCCATAAATCCTCCATTTTCTTTCAGATATAGTAACCTCTATGCCATAAAATCTTTATGTATCAGCCATCCATGCTAAGCAAGTCTTATCAATGTTTCTCGAGAGCCAAATGTTTTGGAGTTTTATTTCTGTTGTAAATCTGCAGAGATATTTTTAAACATCATTAAAGCTACTTGTTTGTGTAGTCATTTACTACACAAGGTAGTAAATAGGCTGCTTAGCATGATCATTGTTTATTTGGATACATTTAGTATCCCTTATCACATGGTTGTTGGCTTCCTAATCAAAACTAGCAAATAACATTGCAATGGAGACATTAGTGTTCCTGTCTCTAAGGAATTTCACAGTGGCTAAAATCCATAGAATACAAGTTTTGCCTTTAAAAAGAACTTTAAAGAGAGGTATCTTTTAGCTAGAAAATGAGAGCATGGCTTCTAGTAAGAAAACTTGGGGTGAAGGTTAGGACATGGATTTAGGAGGTATTAGATACTCTGTGGTAGTCACTCATGTACATGTGTCTATCTCATGGATAGACTTGCTCTTCAGTGAGAACGACGGAATTATTTAACATTTACTATGGGGCTAAAATACACACATGGGCAGTTATCACATAGAGATAGTTAATATACCATAAATCCACAATCTAATTTAACTTTGTGGAAATTGAACATTGCCATGTTTGACATGCAAAGCTGAAAATTATGATGGTTCATACGCATAATCTTACCTTGCAGGTAGAATTCACCTTGCACAGGAACTAACATAATTCCACTGGGTTCAGTTCTGCCAGCTTGGTTCATGTTATTTGCATGTGCCAGTCCTCCAGAGTGTCTTCATTCCCTCTAAGGAAAACAGCTCTGCAACCTCCCTGKGTCAGCTGTGCTGAGGTACTGCAGCTGGGTAGGCAGGCAGGGGAGTCAAAGACAGAGTAAGGTTCTGCACAGATAATATATGATTTGTAGCTCTAGGAATAAAATGCCATGAGGATAACTGGGGAAGGGAAAGTACTAGCGAAGAGATTATAAAAGTAGCATCAACTTTAGCATTTTGGTTTGGAGGAACAATGATGTTTGAACATTCCTTCATGGACCTAGCAGCTWTGCACTGGTTCAGTTTGCAGAGTGGTTCTGGTGTGAATTCAGCTCCTCCAGGAGAAATAACCYCTGGAAACTCCACTCCAGGTGCACACAAACCTCTAATAAAGAAACAAGGGTCCAAAGAAGTGACTGGTAGGAATATTTGATCCAGGGAAGCAAACTACATGTAGTCTGATGGCAAACTTCCAGACTGCACATACTGGAGCACTAAGGGCACTAACATCAATTGCTTCAATCTACTAATCTGCTCCTATTGCACTGAATTACTAGTTAAGGAAGATGTAGCCAGTTAAACCTAGGCACAGTGTCTGTAAGAACTGGCTTCAGAAGAGCTTTCTTGTGAAGAGAGGGGTATGTACTGGAGAAAGAGCATAGGATTTCAGCAGAGGGCTCAATACACTGGGAGGTCACAATTCTGGGAGAAGAATGTGGACTTTGGGTGAAGGTGAAAGGGAGTGTAAATAAGTGGCTTGTCCAATTCAGGCCAAGTACTGGCTGCACAGCCTTTGGCCGTGTCTAATCTCCCTGCACATGACTTTGGCCTATCCTCCGCTCTGGGCCCTGAGCCATGTGCCTTCTAGGCATTGCCTCCTGCCTTCCAAACGCCAGCAGGCCAAGCAATCTCTTTGGTGCCCTTGCATACATATATTCCAGAGGCAGCAGAATCATGAGCTTTCACTTCTCAATGGATAATACTTTGGCCCACAGAAATAAAGAAATAGGCAGCCCTCCAGAAATAGYGGGTGAGTTTATAATCTACAAAGCTGAGACTGATCAATGCTTACCTAGGAGTCCTCCAAGAAGGGCCACTCTAGGGAGAGGCAAACAGGCAATGCTGATGGCTCAGGAGTGGTACAAAGGCTATAGATCTGCTGTTGTCTTGGCCTGAGCTGCTACTKTATTCCCGGTCCATGACAGCAGCCCCCAAGTGTTACTCCTAACCAAACACTAAGTAATAACACATAATAAATTAGCAAGTTATCTCCTCAGAATGCTGAAAGTCTCCTGCCTTGATTTTGCACATGTAACCTGTCATCAGCTATGTTGCAATTTATTGTTAGCCAGAGAAAGAAATATATAAAAAGTAGCAGCAATTTACACATCTTAATTCATTACGCAACTTACACAGCTTAATTATACAATATACAAAACTTGCAGAAATTGGATTATCTTTTATGGATTTTGGTTTCAATGCTTAGGGTAAAAATCAAAAAGCAAATTCCCTTTTGCACTGAAAATGACATTTCTATTTTAATAAGTATTTGCTGAGGAAGTCAGTACATTTTACAAACCTAAAGTTTTAACCTAAACTTTCATATATGACTCTGTAAAGCCTAGGGCCAGAATCTCCAGAAATACTTGCTCTGCACGAGCCTTCAGAGCGTGCCTCCAGAGGGCATTTCACTTGCCTGCTCACATTTCCTCTAGTGATTCCCAGAGATTCAGCATGACATAAACCTGCATTTAGATGGTAAAGGGAAAAAGAAGGAAAAGCAATAGCACTTGTTTTATTGCCAAGCATTTCTTTCCAAGACTTCGCTCTTGGATCTGCCCTTAGTTCCTATTCAGTGGTTAGTTTAATATGGGACTTCGTTTAAATAAAAGGAATTATGGTGAAAGACCAGGCCTCCTTAGTACTTGAGTAAAAAMTGATGATTTAGATCAAATTAAGCAGGGGCAGGCCAAGCCAGCAATTCTTATAAGTCAAGTCAGCCTTGCAGAGAAATACTTTGACAGCTGCTGTGGGACATTCTTACTAATAATGTGGGGAAAAAGAGTTAAACAGACTGGATAGCAAAGATACTGGAATATGGAAGAAAAAGTACATATTTGCATATATGTTTTACTGCTGTTTTTTCCAGGCTGACAACTGTGCTCCCTTTCTGCAGTAAAGAGTTCCTTGTTTTCATGCAGTCTGAGCACACTCACCAGGGACAGCTGGACTGCCACAGGGCAAGGGGGCTCTGCCCTTCGGCCGTCTGTGCTCCAGGGGTGCCTCCAGCCCCCAAAGGGCTCCTGATGTCCCTCAAAGCATCTTTGACTCTTTTTCAGCTCTTGGGGTCAGCTGAAGCACCCCTCTGCTTTGCTGTGATCCTTCTAGTCCTYGGGCTCTTACCTCTGCCCTCTTGGATTATTTCCTTTGCTTTCCAGCTCATTTCTTCTGTACTTGTGGTAACTCCTTCACATCTTTCAGGCCTTTCCAGTAGCGGAATAAATCTGTCAACGTATAGTCAGCAAGACTGTACAAATGGGACACACACTGTAATATAGCAATGTTACAGATGATTCTGGAGGGCTTTTTCTTTTCTCATAATGATCGTTATTCAGAAATATGTATTTYTTACTAGTATTGTTTAGTCAGTCAGCCTGGAAAACCTGGGAGACACATTAGGTGAAACAGTTGAATGATTACTCAGAAAYGGGAGAGAACACACAGCCCATGCCAGCAAATTCAGTTAATGTTGAGYAGATTGGGTATGAAAAACCCCCAAAGCCAAGGTCTTGCTTCATGAGAGGTAAGGACTGCACATTTACATGACTAGAGCCAGTCAGCACATGCTGTACTAKGCAGTGCTAATGGAGTAGACAGCTTTGTTTTCCAGCTCATTTCTTCTATACTTGTAGTCACTCCTTTACACCATTTAGGCCTTTCCAATAACAAAATAAATTTGTTCTTGTAAAGTCAGCAGGGCTGTATATATAGGACAAAGAGCATAGAGCTTTCKTAGCCTTCATTCTGGTTAAGCATTTTTCCAGCTTTTCTTGGATGAGAACATATCCTGAACTGCTCTCAAAAGCTCTTTCTCTCAGCAACGAAATGCACCCATCTATTTCCTCTGCTGTGCACCCTTGGGCCTTGGCACCGGGCTGTTAACCCAGACTAACAACTGTGGTAAACTGTCACGGCTTCATTGACCTAGTATAAAAGCTACTGGAACAGAAACCAGTAAAATCTTTTAAGCATATTTTCTTTACAGGCAGGCATTTGCAGCGGAGGGTGTAGAATAGTTTTCTATCTTTTTTATGTAAGACATCACATTTCACTCATGAATCACACATTCTTCTTCCATGGATTTACTGTGCATTCARCACACTCCCTGGGTATGTGTTTGGAAAGATAGACTGGTGAACTCTGTGAGCTCTGAGATCACACACCAAAATGATTCCTATGATAGGAATGATAGTCAAATGATAATCATAAAAAAAATCAATAAACTTCTTTGCTCTGGAGCCCAGCAGGAGGCCCAACAATTTCTTCTTTCACAGTAACCCAGAGGCTCTGACTCTGGGTAAATTCAGTTTTTGAACTAATAGCAATGTAGTGAAATATGAAGTCAGAAACATCAACAACCACTGCGGGCAACAAGATTGGTGGACTAGTGTTTCCTTGAATCGGATCAGTAGAGCATAGAGATTCTCATTGGTGTAGCAGTCATTCGTAATATTTTTATATTTGTATAATGTTGCAAGAACATTATACAAAGGTTCTTCGTATAGCTAAGAAATGCTTTAAAACTATTCTGAGAATAGTAAAAGTTGAAAGGTTGTTGCTTGTAAATAACATAGAGTGTTTTCCTGTTAGCTGCAGTCTGTTTATAGGCTGAGTGGAACATTCCTCATTAGAAGCCAAAAAATRTTGGAAGGTGTCTGAAAAATAATTGTCCTGTGTAAAACTCCCAGTATGTTCTGTGTCTTGTATTTTAGCAGAATAATTTTAGGAGAAAAATATTGCTTTTTTAAAGCAAAACATTCTGTGATCAGGTAGGAAAGGAATTCACAGAGCTTTATTGCAACACCCAAATATATCCTCRCTTGCTTACACTGGAATATAACCCAGTGTAAGCCCAGTGTCATACCTTGGGCGTATTCTCAGATCTAGATTGGACAGTTTGTACACACCTAAGTAACTTCGGGATAAATTGTTTCACTTCTGTATGCCTCAGTGTCTTTATCTGTAAGCAGAGGATAGGGATGATGCAAGTCTTCTAAAGCTTCTTGAGCTCTCTGACTGAAAAGTTGAAGTTGGATGTTCTCTATCCCTGTGATGTAGAGGGAGAAGTCTTATTTTTCCTCTATGCAGCACTGGATGAAGTGCTTGCTTCAGTTTTCCCTAAGTCACTGTCATCAGGAGCATGGGTGCATGCTCTCAAATACCCAGCTCTTGATTAGTGCTCTTTTGGATGAAAGTATGACAGGGTAGTATGATAAGCTTTCTTAAAGCTTCAGATGAAGCTCAAAGCTACAGTTGCTCAGTGCAGCAAMTCTTACAGACCTAGAGCCTGCGAGTACTATCCCTGGTGTAGTTCCAATAATCAGACAACCTTGTGACTGGTAACCATGGTAAGCAAAAGCAACTTCARGTCTGCTTGCTTGCATCAGGGTTCAACACTGGCTTTGGAAGACACTGCACTGGAGTTACAAAGGATGTGCAAAACAGCTCTGTGCTTTACTGACCACATCCCCAGCTCAGGGATAAATTTTGTTCTGTATTTTGGCGCCAGGGAGCCACAGTGCACAAAAGGATTCTCAAGATCAGGGTCTGATTCACTGTCAGTACCAAAACATATTAAAAAACCCCAGTAGACCTAATTCTGCTGGGAACTGAGCATCTTCACTAAGACACTGAGCATCAGAAAATCCCAGTGGAGTCAAGAGAGATACATAACATACTGCTGTATTGGGCTTAAAGCTTGATAATGGGAAATGAACAGACTTGTTTGTATAGCGTATTTACAAAGCAGAGATGATGAACATTTTCTATGAAATAGATTCATATTTACACATATATGTAGAATTTGGAAGTATATAGCTGATATATAAAAATCTGCATGTGTACATGTACGTGCACATTTACTCAATACAGCTAAATGTTGGTAAATCTACACTAAAAAGTGTTGCTGTACTAACAGAAATTCTGAAAGAAGCACTTTGGCTGTGAGATAGAAAGTGCTGATGTCCTACTGGGTTTGGGCAGTCTAAAAATAGCTTAAAAGATGCTTCTGACACACTTGTCTCTTCTCTTGGTTATCAAATGTACTCTGAATAGAAGGAAGAAAGGGATTTCTGTGCTCTCAAGATCCAGTACTTGTCCCAGTGAAGTAAATGGGAAAGTAGCCATTAATCTGAGTGGGACAGCAGGTCCTCGAAGAACATGAGTCATCTGATTTATCAGATTGAAACCACCGGAGCAGAGAATAGGCAGATGGAGTTAATAATGTGATTCGGATTTAAAGAGATACTTTAAAATGGAACTGCATCTTTCCATTATTTTGGTCATTAGTTCAGATAATTTCCTCTGAGTAGGACATAGACATTATCCTTTCAGTCCTCCAGCAAGATGACATTTGCTGAATGCCTTCATCAGTGATATCCACCTCACACCAACCAAAACTGAGTTACACTCACTCTCTGCTTGCTTCCTCTATTTAGTGTCGTGTCTGGACCACCATCCTGCATTTATGAACTAGATAGTGCGTAAGCATTCACAACTTTGTGTGCCGTATATCCGCAGATTCCAACTTGTGAAAGATGATGGTGCATCAATCCTACAACACAGCAGGAAAAGGTAAGTAAGATGGTAATTCTCTAACTTCAGTTTGTTCTCTGGTTTGTTCCTGGGGCTGAGGAACTATATGCTTTTCCTTCTTTTTTTAAATCAGTCTGGTCTAGTGTGATATTGACTTCTAAAAGAATACCAAAAGATCCTAAATCAGTAGAATTCAGCAATATCACCAAGAATGACAGTATGTCCGCACAGCTTTGATCTTGAATGAACCAGGGCCATGTACAACTTTACTGGACAATTATTCCTAGGAAACACTCTTATTTTGTTGGTATGTATAGCTGCCGAAGAATCCAGCCCTGCATTTTTTGCATCATGAAGGTCCCTACTAAATGTAGCTATTTTTTAATGTACTATAAATGCAAGTTTGCATCCTTACCTTTCTTAGACTTAATGGYATATACATACATTGGTATGCAACTTTAGCTACAGGCCAACATGGTTGACTTTTTGCTCCATATAAAATACCAGGTGGAGAGCAGACAGGCAGTCTCCCAAATTGCTTCATGCATATGTAACACTGTCATTTGAGCTATTGCAAACAGGACATAATTCACCACAGTGACTGCAGACACTTGAAACTCAATGGCATAAAGGATTTGCATGTCTTTGAATCTGGTCTCAGGGTCCTATTATTTCACTGTTTTTATTAATGGGTTCCTAATTTTCTTGAGACAATTTTCCGTAATTTTTCTAAATTTTTACAAACATTTAAGAAGTAYTGAACTGTAATGGTTTTAATTACTTGAGAAACTAGTTCTAACTACAGAATTGCATGTCTGTGTGGATATAATATAGTAGTACATTCAACTTACCTCTGAAGTCTTGATGTGCTGTTGGTTTCAAATGAATCTGAATGAGTGAGTTACTCATCAGGCAGAGCAGAGACCTTGCTTGCAGTAGTTTCATGGGTCAAGATCCACTCTTGGGGTCTCTAGCTAGAGAAAACTAGTGTACAAGGGGTAGAATTAGGCCCTGACTATAYAAGTGCGTATTTGTAGTTTAAAAACTTCATGCTGCTTTATCAACTACTAAGGAAGTTGTGTACTGTGAGGACAGTGATGCCAAACATCCTGGAATTTATACTCTTAATGGATTAGAAGAGAGGAGATTGATCTGCAGCCCTTGAGCCACAGGTTAGCTTGTAAGCAAAAGCTTGCCCATCCCAGGGATGTGTCACTTAGAGGGCTCTGCCGGTGTGAGGGCTGCTGAGTATGTCAAAGTCCTGGACACTGCAAGCGGACACGGCAGCAAGGGTTATGCAGCAAGCGTCTCCCAGTTGCCCCGGGCAGAGCTTCCCAGCCCCTATCACTACTACCCACCCACGCACCACTGAGACCTCTGGAAGATAGTCACGTCTGTTTTTCCCAGAGCTCCCTCTCAGAGCTGTGGTACATCTCCTGTGCATTGCTGTCCTTATGGTACTTGGCTTTTCAGGCCAAAATATTGGGCATAACTGAAATAATATATGGGGGAATAGTGGTTTTATATGTCCCATCTACTACTACTAATAGAATTCCACTTGTTGTAGATAATTAAGTTAGGAAGTAGTACACATTAAAATAGTCAGAATAATATGTATTTATTTTCAGTGCTATTTTCATTAAATACTGGTATCATATATCCAGGTCTGAGGTAATAAATTAAAAATAAATTCAAGATTTCTGTCCCATATTTGTGCTGCATATTTTTTCTACCATTATACATAATTTTGAAGCAAACACACATGGTTCATAATTTTGAATGCAGCTAGGAATATTATTTTAACACAATCACTTTTTGTTTCACTATATTTTTGCTGAGAATGGTTATTGCATGATACACTTTTAATAGATGTTTTATTTATACTAGAGTTTTCTATTAAATCACAAATATTGAAGTTATAGGAAGATGGGCATGAAGATGTGCTTTGAGCCAAGGAAGGCAAATATTTAATCAGAGTGACAGCACATTCTGCAGGATTATTGTCTGCCTGCACTAGAGTCTGGGTCCAGCAAAGCCATTTCAGTATGTGCTTAACTTTAGACATATGAGTCGATTCAGTGACATCCATGGCCTTAAGTGTTTGCTGGATCAGGGACTAGCCAAGTCTGCAGACCGAAATTCATAGACTTCTTCAACTGTGTGTTATCTGAAGAGTTTTGCTGGTTTTACATTTGTAAGGTATTTTGTAACAACCTTTGTAAGATTTTTCGTATCAGTGAAGCACCCATGAAAGTTTCTAACCTGGTTCATAAATACACTATGAAAAAATAAGCAGCTACAATGACTCTCTTCTACCCATTTTGTTAAAAGCAACACCTGATTTGAAAAGTTTATTAAAGTAACTTTTTCCCATGGTAAAATATATTTAAAAAAATAAACTCTTCATTTCATCATCTTCCATCAAACATATAAGCCTGTTAAAGGGCAGGGTATACCTCAGGTATTCTCATTTATAAATGCAAGAGATTGATATATATCAACTCTTTTTGCACTTAAATGCTGGTGGTAGTAAGGCCCTTTAAGCTAAGTCTCCATCAAGCCCAACAGTAGTGAGCTAAAGAAACAAACAAAAATTTTGCTTGCATAAAACTTTTTCATAATGTTGAATTAAAAAAAATCCCCTCTGCTTAGAAAAAAACTCTTATTTAACTGCTGCCTTTACAACAGAAGATACCTCACCTCCATGTTGTTTCAACTTTGATCAGTGATTCTGAATACAAAGGATTTAAACGCTCACTAAAATTACTGTGGCATGCCATCAGACTCTTAATGTTCAGAGGTTGTGCTAACTCCCATTTAAATCAGGAAGCTATAGTTTATAGTTAGAACTAAGGGTTATCTTGATGTTGTAGGTGTATGTCCACCAGATTTTCTTTAATATATTTTGCAAATGACTGACAGTGCTCATGATGTGATCCTGAAAAACTGTTTGGTATTATTACCAAAAGCTATAGTCCGTATGTAAAATTCTCCATGCTCTCATGCAGTGATTTGCATTGCTGGGGTAACCATGGTTCGCACTGCAGCAGTCTYGGGCCTGGCCACGAGGGCACAGCTGGACAGCCCTGATCTTCAGTACTCCACAGAGCTCACTATTGCCATTGGTTCATCAAATGTGGCCAACCTTATCTGCTTTGGGGTAGTGATGGAGAGGATTTCCCCTGTGTCAGTAGGTGAGTGGATACCATTGTCTATTATGTTTGAAACTTCTTCCTCGTGATCTTCATACAATGTATTGATGTGCAGCAACGGGTGGGTTGGGTTGCAGTTCAGTGCAGGTGTTGGTTCTGGCTTGACCTGATGCAAAGTCATACTTGTTGTAGCAGCAGTTGTGGCTATATGGTTGTGGTTACATGTGACAAAAGCTCCAGCAGCAGGCACAGTTCTGCATGTCTCTGATGAGTATAGGATCTCCTTCGCTGGAAGAGGGGTGTCTAAAAGAAAACAAAAAAGCCAGTGAAAAGATGAGTAGTCTTTCATAATCATTTCCAATCTATCACAGAGTAGTGTCCTGAACCAGTAAGTCACTGGCAGTTTTGCCATTGATTTCAATGGGAGCAGGCACAGATCCAAAAAAGGAATTTTCCTGGGGCCTTTGAAAAATCCAACAGGACTGTTTCATAACAATAGGATTGTAAACTCAGGGAAATAGGGCAAACAACATACAGGTTTGGTAAATCTCACTCTCTTTTTATGCATGCTCATGCTTCCTTATATGAATGGTATTTTCATATCATGAACAACAAGCAACTGAAAAGTTTCTTTYCTCCTCTATATTCTGGCAGGTGTCTTATAAATGTTACGATTTAATGTTTTGACAAACAATATGAATGCTGAAATCCACAAGATATAATACAAAAAACTGTCATTTTAAATGGGAAAAAATAGTGGTTACATATCGTAAGCCACTTGTCTTTAGAAAGAACTCAGCAATTTGTAGTTAACTGATGTCTCTTTGTAGAATTTAGAGCTCTACCTTACCTGATGGACTGTAATGTTGGTCTAACTCAAAAGCAAAGCTGAATATTTTTAATGGGAATGGGGAGTTTAACAGAGCCCCAAAACTACAGTAATTATTTTCTGCTGTTAATGTAAAATATTCAAGAACTAATTTAGATCAAGGTAATTGAGACTAGAAAACCCCAGTAGTTTTGAGGAGTTGAAATCAGAGCAGGTGACTGGATAAGGAACGCTGTAGAATAGCTCACATGCACATCGGGGAGTTGGAGGGCTCTAAGGGAGCATAAAGATTTGGAAGTGACAGAAACTTTTATACCTCAAATCACTTCTTTGCTGGGCAGTGGGGTGACGGTAGCTGTCAGTCTGTCGAGGCCCAGAGGGAGGTCTTAGCTTGTAATGAGATGAGAGCCATTGCTTTAAGTATGTACAAATTTTCTGTAACTTCAACTGCATAGTTCTTCTTTCTTATGTCAGTAACTTACAATAATAAACAATAAGATATCTGTCTATCAATTTAGCTTCTGATCTGTTGCTGTTCTTAGTGCTTACATGGCTTAACCCATCACCTAGCACCTCACAATCTTTTATATATTTGGAACGCTCCTTTGAGGTAGAAAAGGGATAGGATTTCCAAGACACACACAGAGGACTGAAGCACAGAATCAGTGTCTCCTGTGAGGCCCCACAGGAAGTGAATAGTAGAAGTTCTGAATCCCACACCAGCACCCACATTTTGGACTATCCACTCTCTGGTCCATATAAAGGACAAAGGGCAATTTAAAATGTCTCTTGGATGAAAAGCAATATAAATTATCTGAGTTTTAATTCCTCAGGTGACAAATACAGGCCAACCCCTTTGTACTGGTAGTAAAGGAGGAATTTTTTTACAAGCAGCTTTAACTATCTTTAGCAGTTCTTAATAGCACATTCCTAAGAAGTGGCTGTTGCTGGTCTGATTCCTAGTTTGATCTACCACGGCCTTTTCTGTATGACTTGAAATTAAGATGCATTTGAAATATTCCAGGTGCTGGTAGAGCAGGAAGGGTATCATGGAGGCCAAACCCTCCTTATTTCCTTGGCAAAGGCACAACCACATTCTTTTTCTACAGCTCTACCTGTAATACTGCTTATACTCTATATAAAGTRTATTCAGATAGAGAGAAGAGAGAACCACTACTTCTGAGTCTTACCCGCCCTAATATTATTAGCTGTTCTAAAATCTAGTAAGGCAGGTCAAACAGTTCAGATAAGCTTTGAGTTCAGACTGCTATGCAAATTATGGTCTGTGGAGGTCATACTGGAGTGACATACTGTACCTTTGAGAGAGGAGGTGACGTGTACTATGACATTCTCTTCCTGATTTAAAAATCCACCCTCTTGGCTTTTTGATGTAGGCATCGAGGGGATGGCTTGAATCTCTGGCTTGGGTTTTTTACTACTAAGTATATATGGATGAACATCCAAGGAAAAGTGTCGTGTGTGTTTTTTTTCAGTACTTGTACTTTGGATGGCATTTGACTCGGTTTTATGGGCTGATGATTGCTGTGAGGTTTTTGCAGTGGACTCTAACAGAGGAGCTATAAGGCTATCAGTTGCTGTTTTTCTCCGCACAGGCTTAGGTTTTTCAGGTTTATGGTTTTCAACTTTCATAATGGCTAGCTGCTCCTTGAATGGCTGAGGAAGTGGATTGGTAGTTGGGATCCATTTCATCTTCTTTCTTGGTCTCTTAATGATGAGCTGTTCATTAGCATCAATGTCTGCTGGATCAACACTTGGGTCTATTGTTTGGATCCCTGAATCACGCATGGTTGGTGTGGCGTCATGATTGGACTGGGCCAATGCTGCAAGCAGCTGGCGCACCACATTGTCATACATCAGATCACTTTCATTTGTAATGAAATCCAGACGGTTTAATGATTTTATGTGGTCCCGATTTTCATTACAAAACATGGCCAAAATATTGATGTCACAAAACTGGGACTTCTGCCACTGTTTCTTGGTCTTTATTCCAACTTTGTTTAGTTTATCAAATATGAAGTTGGACTTGCGAAATATGAAGAGATGAATTAAATTGATGAGGATTATCAAGTTCATAAAGCAAAGGAGAACAATATCTACGCCAGCAATAATCCGTTGGAGCTGGACAGATGGCAGTTTACAGTTCACTCTGATGTGCAACTTGGAGCTGCTTGTTTTATCTGGAGGCTCTCCTAGTGCACATGTGAATTCATTTTGCTTCTGTGTAGCGTAGTAGGTGGATAAGTATGTAATTGGTATGATGCTTAAAAAGATGATGAATAAATGTCTTGCAAGATAAAGCTTAGCTAAAAAGTTACTTCGTCCTCTTCTCTCCAGGTATTTCTCAAACAAGTTTTGTTCGGGGCTTTTCTCTTTCTCTGCATTCTCAATAATTTCTCTCTTCTCTCTCTCAGTGATCCCTGGGCCTTTGGACTGAATTTGTTTCTCTATTTTTGGTGCCCGCCCTTCAGCTGCACGGTGGTAACAATTGTCAATCTCCTGAAGCAAAAAATTAAGTTCGGAAGTGAGTCGAGTGGAGGCCAGAAATTCCCAGCCCAGAGCCGGAATGTACATGATCCCAGCAAAAGCCAGTAGTGCATAAGGTAGGAACTTATGCTCAAACAAGGAGGGCCAGTGGCTGGCATCAACTCCTGGCAAGGCATCTTTTAGTTCTGTCCAACAGTATCCTCTGGCATACAAGGCTTGATCGCGGGTGAAGTTGTGTGGTGTGTAACAGTATATTGGCTCCTCTGTATAACAGAGAGAAAAGTCACTGCTGTGCATTTAATCTACAAAAGGAGCTCTGGAAAATAAACATTTTAAATTATATCAATTTTATTTTACTGTATCTTTACATGACTATTAAGCCCACAACGTCTATTAGACAGCTCAGTCTGTATACAACTGCCTTTGCCTCCAGGCAAAACTATTTACCTGAAGTTTTGTAATGAACCTGAAGTTTTGTAATGAACCTTAGCTAGAAATGTTAGTGAAAATTATGTATTTTGGGTAAGTTACCTCTCCTAGAACAATATGCTAAGAAACTGCAGCCTAACTCTGGAAAGCTAAGAGTCTTGATATTACACAATAGCTGAGAATCTTATGTTAGAATATGTGCAAATACTGAAAGGCTCATTTAAGTGAAATTCAAGACTCCTTGCAGCTAAATGCTCTTCTAAATGGTTAACTACAGCTGCAGGCAATATGTTTAATCCTTATTAACAAAGTCTGTTCATTGGATAAGGTAGGAAAAATTGCAACTTAAAGACTCATATGCATTTTGTCAACTGTACCCAGCTAACACTTTCACATTCTCAGAATCTGGTCTGTTAACTGTAGCTATCACTGTGAATAYTTAATTTTACATTTAAATATGTGACACTTTTTACACACTGTGCAATTAAATGATGGAAATTGCTGTCATAATTACTGTCATAAAATATTATCAATCAAGAAGTGATCAGGCAAAATAATGGAAGGAAAAGCRTAGCAATGATTATTAAATACACAGATAGTGATGCAAACTTTCACTAAGGACATCTTCAAGCCACAGGCTGCTGAAGGGTGGGAGGGTTTATCAAAGTAAGTAATACCATATGCTTGTCTACTTTTATACTCTTTCCAAGCATTTGCTATTTGCTACCATCAGAGACAGGATATTGAGCGAAAAGGATTTTTGCTTTGACCCAATAGATATATTATGTTCTTATGTAATTGTATTTTTCTAGCAGTAGACATGAACATAATGTGGAAAAAGTTGTGAAAGCTAGAGTGGTATTAACTGCACAAATAACAATGACTGTTACCAAAACATGCTTTCCAAACAGGAAGACTGCATTTTAATGGTAGGTAGAACAAGGGGAACAGATTTTATAGTGTTCTAGTATACCTTTAAAATTTTTCCTAATATGAGATCCACAGGAAGAGATATGTTCCTTTCTGAATTTCGAATGGCCCAAGAACACCAAGCCTGATACAGTTCTGAATGCAGTCTACAATTCAGATCAAGAACAGCTTGTCTGCAGAAAGTGGTGGTACTATTCTCTTAATAATACAAATCATTAAGAGAAATAATAAAAAGTCATTTGATAAAAATAAATAAAATATTAAAAATTAACTAACGGTAAAAAAGCCCTAGTCCTTTTGGTATAATAGAGAACTCCCTCCTGGACTACTTCTCAATTTCAAGCAAAACTAAAACATTTACTAGTGCTTTGGTGAAATGTTAAGATGGTAATCCTGGTAAGATCAGGAAAGGTATTCCCTGATCTACTTACGTGCTGAGCCACTACCTCTGAAAAAAAAAAAAAAAAAGAATTGCTTTTCCTTTTGAGTGATTCAATGAAGATTCTTTTCTAAAGACATAAACAACCTGGACAGAGTTGTTAGAATAAATGATACTATCCAAGACAAGATGTAAAGYAAGCCCCATAAATTCTTTAAAATCACTTCTGAAGACTTGTTCAAAGTTATCTAGCTTTGACTTTTCTCGGAGAAGTGCTTAAAGCACTCTAATGTTATACAACTTCCCATTTAGTATAATTTTTGTATATTTATAGCCATCTGTTACAAGAAAAACACTCATTGTTTTCAGTAATTACATGCTGTCCCATTCCTGGCCATGAAGGGATGCACACAAAAAATTTCAACTCCTGCTGTCAAAGAGTTACTATACAGTTTCCCAGGAGACAGAGTAGATTCCTATGTGAAAATGTTCTCATGGGGAAAAAAAGGTAAATAATCTTGGGAGTGTTTCTGATAAGCAGAAATAGTTTGAATTGGGTCCTTATGCCTACCAGAGCCTGCTGACATGAAAATAAATTTCCTGTGGAATACATGGGTTCATTTCTCCTAGATTTCAGACTCAGAAATACTTGGGAAGATTGTATTTAAGTGTTCATATAAATCATTAATATGGATTAATTTGGGATTCATGTATCACTTGCTACCACCAAATAACTGATCAGTTCTCTTCACTGAGGCCTGAAAAGCTAAGGTGATTTCTGCAAAAATTTTAAATATATAGTAACAATCCAAAAATTATTTAACTCATAAATAAATAAAGGACACAAATCAAAATATTTTAACTTAGCATTTATATTTATGTTGGACCGATCACTTAGAGACTAACTCTGCACTCTGCCCCTTTCCACTGCTTCTGTGAAAAACACAGCTCTGGTTTGGACTGAACAGGTTAATTAGAGGCCACTTCAAAAATGGGATTGTTCAGCCCAGTAAAGAAAGCAAATGCCGTTTGATAATAATTTGTTCACTTTTTCTGTWTTAAGTGTTTTTGTTAGCTGTTTCAATTGCCTGTTAAGTTGTGAGAAATCTGTAGTTTATTGGGCACAGTGTCCCATTCTTATTATAAGCAGTGTCCCATTCTTATTCAATGTTTTATTTACTGATGCTAGTCTAATGTTTTCTGATGCTAGGCTAATGTTTTCTTTGCATATTTATTTACTTTGATGATTCTCTTTAAGGGCCATGTAAATCCTAAGATCCTTCAGGTGAAACTCTTTCCACAGTGAAGCCTGTGGAACCAACTGAGATGGAGGCAGGGTTACAAGGCAATTTTATTTAAACAACATTTTCTAAAAGTTTGAGCCAAGCTCACTGTCAGTTAGTGTTACCGATGTTGGTAAAGTTACTTCACAGTTGAGTTTAGCTCAACCTTTTCAGTATAGGACATGACTCACAAAACAGCATCAGCCTTGGGAAGCTATTTGGACAACCATGTAGACAATGAAGAGGAAGGGGAGGCCCTTCCAGTAAATGATTCAGAGAAAGAGCCCAGTTTAGCTGTCACCTCTCTTTCCATTGACTACGGAGGCTGTCAAGCCAGACTGCCACTTAAACCTAGTTGAAAGGTTAAACCTAGTTTAAACTGCCAACTAAAACATCGAGTTTTTGTGAATATTCCTTCCCAGGTGATGGTAGCATTTTACAATGCATTTAACCAMGCATTTAACACCATGAAGGTGTGTAATCCTATCATAGTAGGGTATGGACTTGTTTTTCCTCTACTGCAATCTGTATCAGTCAGGAATAAATGAAAAAGAAAAGCGCTATGTCAATAATTATTCTTGTTTGTTATGAAAGACAGCAGTAACTTATAGCTGGAGCTCAACATGAAGATCTGATGAGGATGGAGGARTAATTCTTAAGTTGTTCTCACACATGCAACTCTCACTTAGGTGAGGGCCCTACTTAACCCACATTCAGTTTGAAAAAGGCACAGCAGATATATTTTTTTCTTTTACAATGTTCTCTTGATAGGTAGGTGACATCTATGTTGATAGATATGTAACCTAAGAGTGTTACGATCATAGCGCTGATGCTGGATCATGACATACAAAAAAAAGATTGCTTTTAATTTTATATTCATGAATATAGAGTGTTTATATGGACACTCATATTTGACCCTGAAAATCCTAAAAACAATTTGAGAACTTTCTTTTTCATATAATCACTCCAGCCACCATGAAATGCAGCTATCCTCCATGCAAGACTGGTAGATTAACTGCATTTGGCAGTAGATCTACCAAATCTACTGCATTTGGTAGATTTAACTGCATAAATACTCAACTGTATAGGAAAAGACAATAGAATAAAATGCTGTAAGGAAAATTTTTGCAAAACTATGGGGACGTTATTACAGCTGAGGGGTTTAGTCTCCTTCTGAGTGTTGCCTACATTTGAGCACATAAGTATCATCCATCCCTCCAGTCTCCTCGAGGGGTACATTCTTGTGAACCTAGACAGAAATTCCTACAGCAAAATAGAGAGCAAGGTCATCATTTCCAAAATAATCTTTTGCTAGTTCCAAAAAATAATGAAAGGATGGTTCAGGGCATAGATGTATCTGTGACTTATGCATGTGTACATCTGCAACCCAGACAGAAAATAACAAGATACTGCCTAACTAACCTGCCATTCTTAATGGGGGCTGGAAAGCTAAGGAGACAAACATTTCTATATTAAATGTAATGGCATACTGCAAGATTATCCATGTTGATATTCAGAGTAAAATCTCATTAAGTTTAAAGTCTGAAAGTCTGCCCTTAGGTCTACCTACACAAATGCACTTACTACATACCAATAGATCAAGCTCACCACAACTGTTCAGAAAAAAATCWCTTATAATAGCTAAGGCCAAATCCTGCCTTTAGTAATACCTACCTACAGTCGCTATCATTCCCAGGAATGTTCCATTTGAACAATTTTTAAGACACTAAGCAACTCTGTGTTAATGAAGTGCAAATATAACTAACTACTTCATTTGGAAAAAAAGATTATTGATATTAATATATTTTAAAAGTGTATTATACTTTATCTGATACTGACTTGGATATAAAGACGCATACTAGGAAGCTTAGCTTGCCATTTTAGATACTATTAGCCCATCTCAATGGCACTACATCAGATGTTTTCAGCAGTTATACATGAATACATTTTATCCTGCTCACTGTGCAAATAAGTAACTTCTACAAGTCCTCAATACTAGTCTCATGAATAAAGTATGGAGGAGATCTCATCCAATTTTTGGGGGGACATATCGACAAGATGAAATAGTCAAAGTAGAATTATTCAGTCAGTTGTGCAATATGTCATTTAAAAAGTTAAAATCCTGTGACAGCTAAGCTTTCTCACCTGCTCTACCAAAATATGTACCATACCATCTCAACCCATCAGTTTAAGAAGTACTTAAGTGGAGGAAGAATGACTTGCAGGAAACGTTGTGGCACAAAGGGCACACCTAATGGAAATGAATAGAGGAAATGGTTGGGAGAAGATTGGTGAGGTAAGGTCAGTAATGAATGAAGGGTTCAAAAAACTCTGTTCAAGAAACTCTAGCCTGCAAAGAATCTAAACACACAGTATGGGAGGAAGGAGTGAAAGCAAATCATGGAAACTAGAAGCTGCCCAACCTGCTGACTTGTAGTAAAGGCTCTGGGATATATTTGTGTGCTTTCAGTAGGCATATGCGCTCTTGACTACTCTCTGTTCCCATCCTAAGATCAGTCACCTTCTTCCACTGAAACTCCAAGCTCCATGTACCTTAGCAGAACAAGGGGCTGTAGTGCTGACGTTTGGGGCTGGAACTCCTGTGAAACTTCAACTGCAAAAATCAATCTCAGACCTGGAAATGGAGTAAACAGCAGAAAAAACTGATAAATGCTGTTCTAGACCACTTCCTCAAGTTTTACTCCAATGCAGAATTACGTAACTATTCAGGTTGGAGGGAACCTTAGATCCCACCTTCTGCTCAAAGCAGGGTGACCCAACTCTCTGAACTTCCATAGATGGGGCCTGCATAAACTCTCTAGGCAATCATTTGCAATGTTTGACTGTCCTCAAGATGAATTTTCTTTTTAGGTTACATCTGGCAAGGATGGTTCTGATTCACGTAGGAGTTACTTCTTTCACTTCTGAAAAGTGGCCATTACCAAGAATGAATGTAATGGCCACTGCCATCAGGAAGACTTTAGGTAAAATATAGYTAGAAGGCTAGCATCGCAATATAAATAGCTGGAGTTCTGGTCTCAGTATTACATCTCATCTGAAGGAAGAGGAATCAACAGCACAGTCCATCAAGGAGGGTGTGTGTGTGCATGTATTTGYCTATATTAAAAAAAAAATAACCTGACCAGCAAAAGTGAGATGGTGTACAGAACATTGAGAAGGCACTGCCAGAACATGGGCTAGCTGGTAAATGTCTATCCTTCTCCTTTATTCTGTCTTTACAAAGTTCATTTTTTACAGGTCTTCCTGGAAAGGAGAGTTAATTTCATCTAGCACAAACATTCACATATCCTTTTAAACAGAATATAACAGTATCCATCTTTTAGTGTTCAATAATGTAAAAAAACTAGGCCTTGCTCCTGAAAGACTTAAGTGACTTTATACATCGGGCAGGCTCATTAAAGCCAATGGGATTACTCACAACGCATAAAATCAAGCATATGCATTTCTCTTTGAAGGACTGGTGCTGCAGGGGGTTCAATTTCAGGCTTCTAAGATATTATTACAAGTAGTAGTCAAAAACTATTTGAATAAATATGGAAAATATATTTGAAAGGCTTTCAGTAGACCTTGAAAAGTAAAAAAATATATTAGTAATAGACAATGGCCTACGTAAAAGGGCAAATAACCATTAACACCTACCATATTCACTGTGAAATAAAGTACATTCACCAAAAGCAAACTATAAAGCATAATAATGAATTGTGTATAGCTCCTGTGAACTCCAGCTTTTAGCATTTACCCTGGAAAAAGAAAGCACACCTCATTAATCTTCTGGCTAAATTACATGAACTCAGTATTCTTCAGTAATGATTCAATGATGTAGGAGTAATAGAACTATTTTCTAACAGCGAAAAAAGGAACTCAGTTTTCAGAAAAAATGAAAAAGCTAAAAATCCTTGTGCAGACTGTACCAAGATAGCAGTATGTATGTTGCTTGTGCAGATACTTCTTTAAGATATGGAAGTAATCAGCCTGAGCACTATGGCACTAGACTGGGTGCAGGCAGTAGAGATGGGGCTTAGGTTCTGAAAAACAGGCTGCCAAACTTCCTACATCTCCCAATTCCTGAGCAAGTGCTTTAACCCTTGTGCCCTGACTTTGTCAGTCGGGCTCACGGGGGACTCCAGTGGGGAAGAGATACTGACCCTAGAGACCTCACTTAAGTGCCTACAGAGATCCTGAGTCTAGCGCTTCCCACCAATCAGCTTTCTACCCTCTTTAGCAGTACTACTAAATCATCCTCATGAATATGCCCACGCTGCCTATGAAGACAAGCATTTCAGTCAAGTCCTCTAAAGCATTCTTTGGAAGGTCCTCTCCGCTAATCATAAGGAGAAATTCAGCACTTAAGTAGGATTATCTGAACTTCTCTGCTGATCAGATGCCTACTATTTGGGTGTAGCAGTGCCAAACTTTGACCCCTAAAGCAGGCACTCAGACTAGAACCACAAATCAACACAATGGGTGTATGTAAATACTTCTACTAAACTTGCTAGTATTGAGCAACGAGTGCAGTCAGAAAGAAACAAAGGCATTCAGCTTCCTATACGCTCAAGCCCTTACTGGGCAATAGTAAAGTGTAATTCCCTTAAGTGTGGGGCACTACCACAAAGATGCTTTCTTTTATTTGGGTGTACATACATGCAGTGGCTAAAACTGAAATGCAGAGTGTTTAACTCTTGAGCACAAGTTTCTAATAGCAAGATAAATGAGAACCTCTTTGAATTCATTAATAAACAATGGYATTTGTCAAGAACAGTCCTATCATACTGCCCTTCCCTACACTGTGTTACATACGTGCAATCAGACATACACACTTCATTCACCTTTAGTACTAAAGAGAATGCACAAGAAAGTAGGTAGCAAAAAGTGTTTATTTGGAGAAAAAGAAGTAATTCATTTAGTAGTTTTCAGTATTTTTGAAGGGAAAAGAAGAATGTCCTGGATCCTCTTCTCTCTGTAAAAACAGAACAAGAACACTTATGTTATTAAGGTTGAAAATGTAGCCTAACAAAGTGTTATGTTGTCTAAAGAGTAACCAGATTTTCCATCCCAGCCAGAAACTTCCATAAAAATACGCAACTCGCTCCTTTGGGTGTGATTTTAACAAATGGTGATTTTAACAAATGCTCACTAATATCCAAGTTAGTTCAAAGACAAAGGAAAAACTCCCTTAATTTAATGGGTTTATTTCAACTACTTTATTTAAAGAGTATTTAAAGGTTAGAGTATTAGTACAGCATGAGGATGGATTCCTGAAATTAATTGTATACATCAACTGTAGTCATACAGTCCTATTTAACTCACTGAGTTTACTCATATGAGTAAGAAAATAAAGCATTCACAGAACTAAGCCTTAAGTTAGCAATCTAATTATTATTATTACTGTTATCAGAATAAAAAGACAATACCTTTACCTTTGTTAGGGAATATTCTTTCCAAATCTGAATATACGTTCCATGCCCATGAAGTCCTCCTAAGGCACAAATTTCTCCATGATCAACAAGGTAAGGTATAGCCTTTTTTGCTCACTTTCTGAAACCACTTGTCCTGTTTAAGAAAAAAATCTTAAAAAGAAAATCCCTAAAAAATGAGACAGGAAACCACTGCTGCTCCATGGTTTTAATGGCCCATATTCAATAAGGCTTAGTCATAATGGATGAAATGTATATAAGCAATTTCAATGACTGATAGGTAACTGGTTACCCTCGTGGGTAACTGCAATGTAAGGGCAGCAGCAGATGTCCTCATATTTAYGATTTGTTTTTTTTTTCCCTTGCAGGATTGCTGCTTGAACTGCATGTATTTTGGATCTGCAGAATTACTATATTATCACTTTCCTAACAGATACATAAATTTACAGGACTATGTTAATTGTATGTAATTGATATTAGCTCTTTTAAAATTAGCTGGTATGCTGAAGTGCCTGCCAGCCTAATTCAGGAAAGAATGATACCTACTCCTTCYTAGTTGATTATGTCAAAGTCTATTGGAGATTATTTCAGAAATTGCAACTGTTACGCAGAAGGTGCAGAAACACCCAAATGAAATCCCTCAGGCTGCTCCTATCCAAGAATGTTTCCTCAACAATGAGCTAACATCCATCGTGTGATGGCCATGCAATATGGTGATAACATCATTGGAAAGAGTGTTTATTTATAGTGACTGTACTGTTGAATCTCATTACAAGCATTTCTTCCTCTGCTAAACAGAGCTCTGTGAGAAAACAGAAAACACCTGGAATGATATTGCAATATCTTGGGGTATGTTTCTGTAATATAGCATTGCTTTGTATTATGTTAAGACAAAGGGAAGGCTAGAAAGAATGCATTCATCAAAATCTAATGAATGAAATTCAGTTATGCAGGTAGCCCTATAAAAGAGATCTGCATAATAATTACTTCTAAAATTAATAGTTCTAGTAAGAGGAGGTAAGTGGAATCTTGGTGATACACAGATCTTCTTTATAAGGGTAAAAGCAATACTGTATGAAAATAAATGTTTTAATGTCATCAAAAGATGAAAACAGTATTTTTGGGCAATTCAAAAATTCCCTTACAGTAATGGAACCTCAGAGTAACTACACAGGCACTCAGATAGTATGATAATGCAGACCAGAGTAACACCTAAAACAAACTGCAAAAGCATGTAAGTGCCAAAGTGAAATGAATTATGAAAATTCAGTGATACTAATGATACATAGACAAGTGCGGCTTTTTAATTCAAGGGTCAAGTGCAAAATGCAAACAGGAAATAGCAGGTTTGTTCTAYGGCATTATTGTTATTTAATGATTAGAAATGATGAAGATGGCTTGTGTTAAGTACCTCTTGGCATAAATATAGTACTCCAAAAACTTCATATTAAAAAACAAGAAAAATGCAAATAATTAGCTCATTAAGTAATTATATTATTTTAACAGCATAGTAATTTTGAATCAGAGATGGCTGGTCTACTGTTCTTTGGAAAACTTGTTCTTCCATGTAAGAAGATAATGAATTTTGTAAAGTATCAGAGCTATGCTTGATCTAGCCGTGAGAATCAGCCTGCCAAGGGTTCCAGGGACTCTTGATAGTTCCATTGTGGAGGTTTCCTATCCTCCTGAAAGAGGTCAAAAATCCTGCAGAAGACAAGGTACCTCAACTCCAAAACACAAAAATAATTATGTAAGCATATAACTGAACTCCAAGCTGCAAATACACRTCATGTATCTTAGCTGCACTGCTGCTCGTTTACTTTCTGAGTTTATATGATAGGTATGGTTCCAGTCAAAACCAAACCAGCCCCCAAACCCTGCTATCATAATGAATTTTGTATTTCCTAGTTCTAATGCAAGAGTATAATATAGGACTGGGACAAAATCCGTTATGATGGAAATACCTGCATTCATTTCAGCATTTTTCTTATAATAAATACTATACCATCATGTGAAACAAAGGGAACCTTTAGAAGAATCATGCCACTCTACTGTGAAATAACTTGGTTTTGTAATTAATTGTGTATCCCTACTGAAAGTGCTCATTGCAGTCATTTCTAATGCTGAGAAAACCCAAGAAACTCCATGATGGTATTGATTCTTGAAGTGTTTCACAGCTCTAAGAAACAATACAAGCTGAGATTTTTTCTTGAATATGAAAGCGTATTTTTCTATTTTAGACAAAAGGCCTCAAAATCCTTCTGGGTAACTGAAAAAGCAGCCTCAAACTTACTACACAAAGATCCTCTTGACTAAGATGAATGAATTTAGCAGTGTTCAAACAAAAWTTTTTCTGATCATCTATTCAAATTAAGTTATTTGAAAATATGTGTTAAGCTAAACCTCATTCACGTTTTGGATCTCTTCAGAAGCCAGACACTGGAGTAGACGACGTGTTAATAGTGCAAACAGGGTCACCAAAGTCTGTATGAAAAGAAGATGATGTATATGTATCAATGAAGTTTTTGAGAAAAGAACTTTTTTGCCTTTTCAAGACAAAAAATGCCTGCAGCCTTCAGAAATTACAGTTGAATTATTTCAGATGTGAGGTTCACGTGTTTCCTCAAGATTACCTTTTTATTTAACACTCAACTGGATAACTGCACGTCTTTAACCTAGTCAAGCTCCTGACAACCTAGTGTGTGTACGCATGTGTGTGTATTGTGCRCCTGTGCACTGTGACTACTTGTACAATTTCACTCCTTTTAAAGAAGGCATGATTAGAAAGCACTTAACACATATAACACTGAGAGACTCCTTAAATTCTCTTATCATAAGTAATATCGCTCCAGAACCAATTTCTGCACCTAGCTCTGATCTCATGTAAATATAACAGAATCTGGCCCTCTACTCTTAGCACTAACCATAATCATTTGGAAAATATACTACAGGCTACTTTAAATGCAGTTAGAAAGAAAAAATGGAAAATAAGCTCAAAAGCCATTTAACAGGTAAGTCAGGTAACTGAGTATATATAAACATGCTGCCTACAACTTGAAACAAAAATATGAATTAGAAAAATAGTCCAGAAATACAAGCTAAAACCCCATTTTACAATACAGAAACCCTCGATATGTACTGCTTTAAACATATTGTAAGGTGAAATGCATAAAAAGACATTGAATGCACGCATATACTGTACTACACAGTGAAATAAGCATTGCTTATGCACAATGATTACAAATCAGGAAATAAAACATAAAACTTGAACTGACTCATTAGTCATTCAACTTACTGTCTCCTTCCATTACTTCCTCATGAGACTTTTCTAGCAGAAGGGTGGTAGAGGGCTGAGCTACGTAACTGCTAAGAGACATAGAAATACAGTATTTATGAGCAACTTTCTGGTATTTTGTAGGAACTGTTTTATAAACGTAGCAAGAAAACCTATGCCAAAGCTTGGCTTTTGACTAAAGTATAAAATCTTGACTGCTTTGCTCTACTTTAATGAGGTACTGATATTTAACAGCTTCTGAGGGAAAGGCAAACACGACTTCAATATAGAAAGAACAGTTCACTGTGACTAGGAAGTACAAGCACAAGGCACTGCACAAGATGAATATGATTTAGCAATCCCTGTAATTGAGTACACCAATCCCAAAGCTTTTGAAAGTTTGGGTAACAACATACTTCAATACTGTGAAGATCAAAACATATTCTCCTTTGGGGCCCACCTCTCTTTGCTCCCTTATGCAGAAAACCTCCCACAGACATCACTGATAATGTTTTTGAATGCAGCACAATACTGAGCAATAATATTTAAAACACTTAGAAAAAATATTAAACAATGCAAAACAAACTAAGTAGCTCCTCATGAAGGCTAAGTATGTCTTACTCCAGTAGGCTGTAGAATAGTCTCTTGGAATTTCAGCAAACACCACGAGAAGTTTCACTATACAAGGCTGCCACTTGCTGTCAGTAACACCGCTGCTGGTCATAGAGGATAGAAAGCAGCACTTGCTGATAAAGACTAATACTGAATACTCAACAATGTCCTACTCGTGGCTGTAGTTTGGTGTACTGGTTCCATGGTAAGAACAGGCACAGCAGATGAAAGGATGAATAGAAACATGGGACACAAAACAGATTCACTTCAAACTAAGAATGAACCTTAGTTCTAAGATTAGATTCATCTAATACTCTGCGTTCTAGGCCTTTCAGAAAGGAAGTGAAAACGGATGTGCTCTATCTTAAAATAACTGCCTCTTCTGATCTAGATCCAAACTTCCCCAAGAGGACCATCTCTTGATAGGAGTTACTGTAACAAAAAATCTAAGAACAACTGCTGAACTTTGCTTTAGACTACAGCTGGACTGGAACTACGTATCTTAGAGCCTCAACTACTAACATTTAATTAAAATTTCRTATTTTATCGTTGTGCAGTAAATATGAACTTTATGGAAAAAATCTGCTTTAGCAAGGAAACGCTTTAAATAACTTCTTTAAAAAAATTTAAAAAACCCAAACCCTTTATCAGGTGAAGAAAACAATCCAGCAGACTCCAACCCAGCTAAAATATAAGAACAAAAGTGACAATACAAAATCAAAACTCTGCATTGATAAATTATTGGTTTTATTTTACTCTTGATTTTAGTCTTGATTTGCACAGGTATAGATAACCACTCAAGCTGCCTAGGAACAACAAAGCTTCTGTATCTAAAATCTTCAGATATGACAAATCAAGCCTCTGGGGAGTCAGATACAAGCATAGACCTTTTAAAACGACTGCATATGAATTTGCATGAGTGCTGCAGGAAGATGGTTAAAATTATATATGCTATGACTAGGATCACTTGACTCTTCTGATAGAAATTCAAACATTTGAAAGAGTCCAATTGTTATTTATATTTAACTAAACAAAAGGTATCCTTAACTTTAAAGTAGTAATTTCTGAAAGAAAATGTAACAAAATCAAGTAAATTCCCTTGGGTCTACCAACTGTGTGCACAAGGACACCCCTGCTGGAGAGGTTTCTTTGAGTCCTTACTGGCTGTTGTAGACATCCTTCTGATCAGGACTTCGAGCCCTGTAATTTTGGAAAACTGATTCCATTTAAATACAGATCCATCCACTGAGTCAGAGAATCATGTGTCAAAAGCTTTCCTCATTGAAGTAAACGCCAACACACACTGGCCCTTAAACAAGATGTCCTAGATTTGTATGAAGTCTGTCCAGGATGTTGGAGTGGAGAGAAAGGAAGATAATATTCTTTCTTCTCTTGTGGGTGCCCTTTTGGAAAACATGCAAATTTCTCTGTGTAGGAAGCTGACTATTGTTTCCAAATGACTTTATGAATATCTTATACTCAGTATATGGCAGATGGATCTATTTTAATTATCATTCTGGGACCTTTATTTCTAGGAATCATGCTGGTTTGCCTGAAAAACATTAAAAGGGAAATAAAAGACTCAGTAATGGTAGAGTAAGAGGTTAGCTGAGGGACTTCCTCTTGTGAAAACAAGTCTAGAGAGTGCGAAGAATCACAGAATGGTTGAGGTTGTAAGGAACCTCTGCAGATCATCTAGTCCAAGCCCCCTGCTCAAGCAGGGTCACCTAGCGCATGTTAGACAGGGATGCATCCAGGCGGGCCTTGAAGATCTCCAGAGAAGGAGACTCCACAACCTCTCTGGGCAACCTGTGCCACTGCTCTGTCACCCTCCCAGAAAAAGTTCTTCATACTCAGGCAGAACTTCCTGTGTTTCAGTTTTTGCCCACTGCCTCCTGTCCTGTCACATGGGACAACAGAAAAGAGTTTGTCCCCATCCCCTTGACACCCTCCCTTCAGGTACTTATACACATTGATAAGATCCCCCCCTCAGTCTTCCCTTTCCCAGGCTGAAGAGGCCCAGCTCTCGCAGCCGTGAATAATAGGGCAGATGCTCCAGTCCTTTGATCGTCTTTGTACCCCTACGCTGGACTCTCTCTAGTAGCTCCAGGTCTCTCTTGTACTGGGGAGCCCAGAACTGGATGCAGTACTCCAGGGCTGAGTAGAGGGGCCGGATCACCACCCTTGACCTGCTGGCAACAGTCTTCCCAGGATACCATTGGACATTTTGGCTACAAGAGCACATAGCTGGCTCATAGTCAGCTTGTTGTCCACCAGCACTCCCAGGTCTTTCTCTGCAGAGCTGCTCTCCAGAAGGTCAGCCCCCAGCCTGTACTGGTTTATGGGGTTATTTCTCCCTAGGTGCAGGACCCTGTACTTGCTTTGTTGAACTTTGTGAGGTTCCTCTCTGCCCAACTCTCCAGCCTGTCCAGGTCTCTCCGAATGGCAGCACAGTCCTCTGGCTCTCAGCCACTCCTCCCAGCTTGGGATCATCAGCAAACTTGCTGAGGAGGCATTCTGTCTCTTCATCCATGTCACTGATGAGTAAGATGAACAAGACTGGACCGAGTATTGACCCTTGGGGGACACTGCTAGCTACAGGCCTTCAACTAGACTCTGTGCTGCTGATGACAACCCTGATCTCTGCCTTTCAGCCAGTTCTCAATCCACCTCACTGTCCGTGAGGCAGTATTCATTCCCTTGCAGAAGTGCCTACGCAAGAAAGAACTTCTGCCATTAGAGTTAAATCCTGGCCCCACTGAAATCAATAGCAAAACGCCTACCAACTCCTGTGCAGCCTGAATTTCCCTCTCAGGAGCAAGTGATGTGTATGACTTATACTTTCTTTCTGCAGAGAGATGCATTTCACCCCTAATGCACTGCCATCTCGTACTGAAGTTTGGAAACAAGATTTCAGCTCCTGATAAACTTTTGATTATGTTACAGATTCTTTTATCCAACAAAAATGAATCAAGGATTACAGTCTGCTTTTTTACATCAAGTCAGACCATGATGATACATGTAATGGAAGAAAAATCCTGTATCTAATTTAAAGAAATTGTAATGCATGATTATGATGTATGAATGCTAGATTGTGATTTGTTCAGGAAATCAACATTTGCCTCAGATCAGTACCTGCTAAAACACAGTAAGTCTCGCCTTTTGCACTACTAAAATTATTAAAACAAAAAATCATGATTTCTCAAAGGTCATGTAAAAATTGTAACACTCAAATGTGAGTACAAACAAATCACTTAAATGAATAGCAAACATGTTAACATAAACAAGCACTTAGCCCATGGAATTAAAACAATGTAATTAAACAACCTCATCTTCCCCCACAGGTGAACTATAGCATATAATAAATTATACAACAGACAAGAATCTTCATGACTGTTAATGGTTACCATCTTTTAAATATATGTATACTCTTTCTTTCTTCTAGCACATTCTTTCTTTTTCTTGTGTTCTGAGACTGAACTGTGCTTTCATATGTTCTGTAATAGTCTCTAGGCCAGAAGGATTGGGATAGTCTCTAGGCCTTGCATTGGGATATCCAGGCTTACTGTGATAGGGTTCCTTCTGCACACCAATAGTGCAAGACAGAGTCAAGCAGATTTTACTACACTTATTCTCTGTACTGTGCTGTACAGGTGTTTTTGACTATTCTTTAAACTCAGCTAGATCTTACTACATGAACTCCAAGGTAGATTATAAGTATAGAAGGCTTTATGTCTTCTACACACTAATCATGCAGACTCTTTTGATGTCTTGTGAGAAACCAATGCTTTTTGATCACTACCTTAACGTCTTGAACTCACACATTATTGTTAGAGCTTTATCATCAAAGTTTACATAAGATGGGATAGAACCCAGAAAGAGGTGTTGTTTTCAGTTCAGAGGCATGCTTCTGGCTTAAATGGCTCATACTGGATATCATTAACAGAAATAGCAATAAAATAAGCATTGGTTTTTACTCTCTATTCCAAAGCAATAACTGGTGCACACGCACAAAGCAAAGCCAAGGAAGCTACTATAGTATTCACAATCAAGGGACAGTAGGAAAAGCACTCAATTTTGCCAGTAAAGTTCACACTTTTCACACGTATCACTTAAATTGCACAGTGGGAGCTGTATCCAAGACAAGAAAACAAAATTAGATTCTTTAATAATTAGTGGCAGTGCATAGGTGAAACACAACATAAACTGCAGATCAAGAATAAGCATATATTCAGCAGGACTAATTATTATTGCTATACTTAACAGTGACTCTGGACAAGCTTAGGTCAGCAAAGAAGCCTGAGTAAATATTATCTTGGTAACAGAGAAATTATGACTTGATTCAGGTCATGAAAAAATTAGGAGTTTTGCTCTTGAACTCAGAAGAAGCAGGACTGAGTCTGCTAATCCTGGGCTCTTTGACTTCACTCCAACAAGGAATCTACATAGTTTCATCAGTCCCTTAAGTGCTTGTGTTACATTCTCTTGTCCACTCCATTTTTCTATTGTAGAGTATCTTTGATTTTTTGTTTTGTCGTATTTGTTTTCTAACTGTAGATTATCTGAACAACCACATGGTATCATATGAGAGAAGAATGTTGTCCTAAAGTCTTCCAATGGCAGCTTTCCAAAAGCTTTTCCCATCATGATAGCATAGGTTACTACTCCATAAATCTAGGGTCAAATTAACATGCAAAGTCTGTCACTAGGCTTAAATGATTTTGCTTTTGGTACTTCTGAAAAATAAATTTGGAACATTTAAAGTCACAACCATTATCCTAGACGGCAGTATTCCACAGCATAATATAAATGTAATTGTAGAAATATGRGCAGATGAGAGTAGCAAGAAAAATCAGCGGACTTGCATATACCTGTGTGGGCTATACCTGAAACTTGCATAGGGACATCTATTCTATGAAACTTGGTCTCCCTTAGACCTGTTGTTTCTTCCACAACCTGGTCAGGATTTGTTCATATGGAGCGTGTTACCACCGTCTACACAAGCTGTGAGTCCTGAAACCCACACTACAGAAMGGCACATACACGAAGGGCAGCCCTTTCTTGTGCCAAAGAAAGGGCACATCCATGATTAGATTCAAACCTGCAAACCTCACATGGTACGGAAGTACACACACTCATGACCTGATGGATTGCCTTTTCATTACAGTTTACCCCTCTACAAACCAAATAAAAGAAGGAAACCAAACACTTTTGCATTCTGCATTGAAGATCTGTAAAAGTAACTTTGTATTCTGACTTTAAGTCACTATTAGGAGATAGCTTCACAGATTCAGCAAGATCTGCATGCCCTGAAAATCTGCCCTCTTTAAGTCATCTCCAGAACTATCCACAGAATGAGGTTCTTACCATCAATTGTGGCTGAAGATTTTGAGCTATAAATGCTAAGTTTAAAAAATGAGGTTCATATTTAAAAATGTTTTAACTAAAATTAAGAAAAATTTCCACCAAGCATGCATCTATAAGCATGCATTCCTCCAGGTAGTTTAACCGTATCTAATAATGAAAACAAGGATACACAAGTGTTAGAAGAACAAGGATAGGCAATGTTAGAAGCTGATCCCAAAGCATGGGGAAAAGTCCAATTCTGACATGCTTAGTCCAATAGAATTCTTACTAAATACTGCCAGTTCCCACTAACTGTAGAGGCATATATAAGGTCAGTCCTGTGTATTTAAATGCTACCAATTTCACAACAATCTTCAGGATGGAGCTTTAGGGCACCTGCTGGTAATCCAATCCATGGAGTTGCAACCTAGTAGCTCTATTCCTCAGGTTAATACTTCACATTCTCTGTGCTAATGTCCTGAAAATAGACCTAACAATTTACTGGGTCACTCACTCTCAAAGTTCATCAAGACTTAAAGCTTCCTCCCTAGACTGGAAGGCCTCCACGCTGGCTGTGACATGCAATCAAACTAGGCTTTTTTAAGCATAAAAAAGCCTGAATGCAATATGTAGGCCTTTAACTGGGACAAACACCAGTGATTACCATTATCCCAATATGACAGTATGCATCTGCCTGTACATAATCATTTCATGTATATACRAAAGCATCGTCTTTTACCTAGAAAGCTAGTTAAACACGTTGTGCATGTCTGAACTAACATTAGGAAGAATGCTTAAAGTCCGCCTTGGATCAGCTCTGGATCCATCCAAGATCCAATTGATCGAGTACATAAATACACAGAGGGCCATTCACACTGGCTTCCCAGCTGCCGCAGGCGAGTGAAAAACCCCTCGGCTCCACAGAGCTCCCGGCAGAAAATTCTGGGCTGCCCCCGCCGAGTCAAAGGGGCAAAKGGTCCCTGCCACTAAACACAGCGCTGCGAACAAAGGTGCCCACCGCCCGCACCGCTCCCCGCGGCCGGGCCCCTCGGCGCCGGCGGCCGTTAGGGCGCGGCC
>NW_028185661.1:103300-104693 GCF_003343005.1 Rhea americana
CCGCAGCCGCTCCGCGCCGGCGGCCGTTAGGGAGTGTCGCCGCCCCGCCCGCCCGCGGCTGCCGAGGGGCGGCGCCGCCGAGCCGGGCCGGGCCTGGCGGTAGCCCCGCTGCCCTTACCGGCGAAGTTCTTGGTGAAGACGAGGGTCACGAGGAGGATGGGGATGAGGACGGTGCCGATGGTGACCACGCGGTCGAACGGCAGCTCCAGCTTCAGCTGGAGGAGCAGAGCCGCCAGCGCGCCCGCCTTGTCATCCTGCTGCCCCGGCAGGATGAGCTCCTTCAGCTTCTCGCCCGCCAGCAGCGCGGTGGCCATGTCGGGGTGGTTATCGATGATGTGTTGCATAAGCGGCGGCGGGCGGCCTCAGGCCGCCGGGCCTCCCCGGGGTGGGCGGYTTGCTGCGGGCACCGGCCGCCCGGCCTGCGGGGACAACACCGACAGTCGTAACCGCAGGGCCGCGGCCGGCCCGCGGTCTGCGGCAACGGCACCATCTTTAGGTGGCCGGGATGCTGCCCCTGCTGAGACTGCAGTTATCGCCGGCATCCTGCACGCTCCCGCGCGCAGCTCTGCCGGCGGCAGCTGCCTTTCGAGGGCATGTCCCGACCCCTCCCCCGCCGCCCCGCCGCCCCCGGGAGAGCARTGCAAACAGGCCGGAATAATGATGCAGTCAGAGCGGTGCAGSAGGAAATCGTGCGGGCAAACGCAGCCCGAGCTATGCAGTGGCAGCTGTGCGATAAAATGCAGTCTCTAAAGAGCTCTGCAAAGAAATGTCATGAGAGGCGGGCAATAAAAGGAATTAACCAGTGACAGCTATGCAATTAAATGCAGCCTCCGTTTTACAATTCATGCTATATAACAGGAGTGAAACACTCATGCAGTAAAGAAACTGGAGCTGCCTCTGGTAAAAGTGCTGCAGACAAGGAAAAGGGCATTTACCTGGTAACTTTGGTTTCCTCCGTTCCCAGGGGATGGTGAGCAAAACGATGACTTGTAAATAATAGCGGAAGCTGCAAAAAAAAAAACTTATACCGGACCTCCCTGCCGGAAAAAGGTCCCTGCACCTCCCCAAGTAATAAAATAGCTCCGGGTTTGGGGAGGGAGGCGAATGATGTATTGATGCTTGTTATTGCAGCGGGTGGCTGGCGCTTGCATGGAAATGTCTGTCTGCACCAAGCGGCACTAACGTGCAGAGCAATTCAAGAAGGGGCTTGCAGCAGCAGCCGTGGGGAAGAGGTGGCGAGAGCAGCACCGGAATGAACTGCCTGAACGCAGAGGTCCTTTAAGGTTTTAGAGAGAACATCTGGAGCCCGCTCAGCTGGAAGCTGCAGCTGGGCGGTGCGCGGCCGGCCGGAGGCAGCGGTGCAGGCGCGATACACGGAGGGGCTGCGGCGCGG
>NW_028185661.1:104986-126265 GCF_003343005.1 Rhea americana
GGAAGGGGAATGCCGGAGGGGAGGGGGTCTGCGGGTGCCTGGAGGAGCGGGGAGGGGCGGGCGGTGATGCCGGCAGGAGGAGCCCGGGGCTGCCGTCTCCTTCCCCGGGCTGCCGCGGTGCGCACACGGGGGAGCCCGGGCCCCGGTGCGGAGCGCAGTGGCTGGGCTGAGCCGGGTGGTGGTGGGGAGGAGCAGAGCCCTTCAGCCGAGCACCCTGAAGGGAGGACTGGTGGATGCTGAGGGTGCTCCTATCAGCAACCTTTCCAGCTGCTCGCTTTTTAAAACTTATGTAGGGTTAGTTATTTTATTCCTGTTTAACAGCCTAAGGGTTAGACAGCTTGCCTAGAAATCAGGAGGACTGCTCTCAGCTTGCCTCGGCCTAAAGGGAGTCAGACCTGTATCTTCATAGAGCCTGACCTCACTGTCTGTCTCTGGAGTGGGCTAAGCAAAGTACATATTATCCCCTCAGCAAAAGCTGGACCACAGTGCATCAAAGGGCTTGCGTGCYGCATCATAGCCAGCAGCTATGATAGCAGTCAGACAGCAGCTCCAGGCCCTAGTCTCTTGTTGTCAAGTTTATAGGCTCTATATTTAGCAGTACTTAGATGAAAACCAAATATGCTCCTAAATAAGTATCTGTGACATTTTTCTCAGAGGTCTTTGGTTGTCATCTGCAACGCAGCATGACTGAGGCAGATTCTCATCTTTGCCTTGAAATCTCCATTTCCCCAGTCATCGTGAATACTATGACCCTGCTTGTTATTCAGGTTTAACTGTTGCATGCATACTTCAAATCATATTTCTTTCTAGGGGTTCTTCCATCCAGACAGGCATGTAATGAGCAAGGCAAGAGGGGTGTCTTGCTGACAAGAAGCCCAGGTAGCAGACATAGAACTATCATTGCCACTTGCTCCTGAATAGCAGTGAGAGTGGGAAGGTAGGATAACCTAAATCTGAAAGCTGTCACCATTACTTACTTCCTTTTCCTTCTTCTTACCCTTCATAGACTTTGTGGTGGCAGTGCGCAGATGTGGCTGTAAGGACATAGTGACTGGCTGTAGAGCTGTGATTCTGCTGCATGAGAGAACCGATAGGTAACCCACAGGAAATGTCTACCTCATGAGCTGAAGGAAGGCTCAGAAGAYGGAGAAAAGGGCTGCTTTGTCAGCTGTGTGCCCAAGACATGGCATAGCAGAGAGTTCTTTGTCCAGCTGCATCCTGGCAGCAGAGTAGGCAGGGCTCAGTAGGAGGCCGAGCAGTGAGGAGTTTGGTGTAGTGAACTCAGAAAGAGAGTCCATCCTGTGTCATTGCCACATGTGGAGGGTGAGGGGGCCTGGCTCAGGCTCTCTCAAGGGTCTTAGCAGACCTTGCAAACTATACCAAATCCCTCTATGTGTCTACACCCTGGTCCTTTTTACCTCGGGTGCAGGATTGATGTGCCAAATTCCCTTGCAATGACTTTGTCTGGGCTGTGTATAAATCTTACTAGTTCTCGAAGACAGGTTTTCCTTTATAAAAACAAACTTATTTTTTATGCCTTTGTCACTGCTGCTGCCAGAGGGAGGATATTGAGCAAGGTGGATTGATGCCCTGAGCAAGTATGGCTGAACTGCTACAAAGCTTTTGTTCAGACTTGAAGCATCTTAATCATTTCATCATGCTTTTCTTTGCTGTTGACATTTTTGCCCTGTGTATTGAGAATGTTGCTGTAAAGACCATTTTTCTAATCCTCACTTTGTTGTCTCCTTTTTGAATCCTCTCCTTTGCTCATCCAGTTACCTCATTAAAAATAAGCTGCATGGTTTTTTTTTGGTCTCAGAGCCTTTTTGGTATTTCTCCTTCTGTTTTCCCCTGTCCAAATCTTGTTCACAATCTAGGYGTTGACTCTCTCTTCCTGTGAGGAAGTAGTGCCAGGCTCTAGTACGCACTTCTGGGAGGTTCAGTGTTAACRTCTGAGAAGTTTAGGAACATAAGAACAGCTGTGCTGTCATGTATTAAATCCTCCCCCTGAATTGCATCTAGTTCCGCTACCAAAGAAAAATAACCATAAATCAGTCACTCAATTTTGAAAATAAATATGACATCCGTGAGTAACTTAAATATATCTTTTTGAAGCTTTCTTCATTATAATATCATTATTTGATTTAGTCATATTGATTTTATAATCTTACTTGGAGAATTTATGTCTCTGTAGCAAGCCAATGAGACAGTCAAGATGGAACAATAATGTGAAGCCAAAATGTAGGTAAATAGAAACCCATAGAAGGGAAATTACTGTCATAATATATAGTCCAACACCAAAGCCAAGTTTCTTGGCAATAACGTGCAGGAATATATGCTACTGGATAATCTAGACAATAATCAGGCTGTGATAATAATCCTGTGCTAATAAGTATTTCACAAGCTGCTGCTAGGGTCAAATTTGATTTATAGATCAAAGCAGAAAACCTTGTGAATGAATTCTAACAAAAGATAAAAAAGGATAATTATTTGATAAATACACTTTGATAAATCATTTGCTATTATCATTTAAAAATACATTGCTTCCTGAAGGTGTTATTTTTTATAGGAGGTGAGCCTGGGTGTCTTGCTTTCTGAAGGGAAAGTCGAGAAACCCTGACCAATAGAAAAGAATATAACCTTGCACATAGCTATGCTGAGTGATTTTATTCAAATCATAGATACTCATACTGCATATTTGAATATATAACTCAGCTTTACAGTTTAATTGCTATTTAGCTAAATTCAATGCTTTGTCATTTTATGAGTTACACAGTAAAAACACAGGTTAATRTTTCTACTGTCTATTAAATACACATGGAAATAAAGGAAAAACTTTGCAAATTTATGCCTTTTTATGGTGTTCGAACATCAATCACAGTACCATGCCTACCTCATGCAGGTCCCCAGAACATATTGTTTTGGAGAGGTTGGAATGTACAGAAGGGTTAGGAAGTGGCTATAGAATATTTTCTTATCTCCAGTCAAGGCTGTGACTCTAATTTTTGTAGACTTAACTCTGCCAGCCCACCTCTGGAATTGCATAGCTCACTGGGCAGCAGCATGGGAGCCGTGTGGCTTGATGCTGGCCAGTTACTGCTGTGGCTGTAGTGATGCTCCTGCTGGGCAGGGTGTGCAGTCAGTGCAACTGCAGCTCTGCAGGTACTGCTCTGTGTTTGCGTAAGCAGCGTTTGTGCCCTTGGTTGCGGTGTAGATGCCACGCCAGTCAGACAAGACTGCGTCTGTTGGCAGTGGGAATTGGTGGCTGGCAGTGACTGTGGCAGTGGGTGTAAGCAGTGAGGTGAGGGTTTGGGAAGTAAAATAAAGTGAGATGCCAGCGACAGAGGGAAATGGCAACTGGCAGTGCAGCCTGGCTTTGCTGTTGGCATTGAGTTGAGGCTTTGGCAGGAAAAGGAGACTCTCTGCTCCCTGTCCAGAAAATGTGACTCTTCGCAGTAAGATATGTTTCTGTTGCTGACAGAGCTGAAGTATTTTTTGCAGCAGTGCACTTGCTAATAGACTTCAACTTCTGAGGATTATGATGTCCTTCATCCTCTCAATCCCACAGTTCCCTGGGTAGTCCTGTTCAACTGGGCCTTAAAAGTTACTCTTCACTGTGCTGTATGTTGTCTCTCAAGCAGAGGTGAGTGATCAAAAGCAAATTTTGATCCATTCCATTCAGATGAAATAAGAAGGCATAAAGAGATCATATAAGCAGCCTTGTTAAAATATCTGGAGAAGGAGTACTGATTCCAGGTCCCTTTCCCTTTCCTGTCTATTGAGTGTTGGTATAATATTCAAACAAAAGAGAATCATGTGAGTGACAGGAGATTGTGCTGACCCTGCAGGTCTGGCAGGTGACACCAGTGCTAGGCTGATTGGCTGCTCTGTCTCTCTTGTGCTGCTTCTACTTCAGTTTTGCTCTTCTACATAAAAGATTTCTCTAGGGAAGGCACCTGATCTCTGCCTTTGTATCGCTGCAGGCAGAAATTATCTGCCCTGGGTTCTCCCCCACTGCCTACATCTTTTGCCTTTTCATCTGCTGGCCTGTCAGCAATGCAGGTTGTAAAGGAGCAGTTTCTGCCTTCCTCTTCCCCTCCTTTCTTTCCTGTGTTGTCTTGTGCTGAGAAAGGCCTATGATGAGGCTTTAAAGTAGCAAGATGTTCTCTTAGCTACTTCTGCAGTGTCCCCTTGTCATGTGAAGGGATTCATTTGGGTGGAAGCACTGGCATGTGCAGTGAGCAAKAGGTCCTGCTGCAGCACTGGGTGTCTCAACTAGCTAAAGCCTCTGATGGGAATGAGGARAGTGATGGAAACTATTCAAGGGCAAAGATAGTGTGTGAGCACAAAATGGGTTATTCTGTTGCTCTGGTATGCAAGCTGTGCATGAGATGAGAAACTACTTGTGCTTAATTAGAGTTAGGAGAATCAAGGCTAAAGTAGAATACTGGCCAAATAGCATACGATACAGATGTACAGATGAAATGTAACCAGCATAAACCAAAGGATTGGAAGGGAGTCCTGGAACACAAGGTTGCCCTTGTCTAGATAACTGTATCATGYAATGTTGGGTCGAAATTGCCTAGGTAACAGTGTTAGAAACACCAAATCTGGGTATGGCTATAGCAGAATTGGAATCAATGAGGAAAAAAATAGAGGCAGATCATTTATCTGGGAGGAGTTTGGGCAGAGAAAAGGAGGTTAAGGGGTGGTGAAATGGKGAGTACATGAAACTAAGGTGTAATKAGGTGGAGAACAAAGAAGGGTCCTTCTGATTAGGATTGTGGATGCTTAGCCCCAAGTCACCTAGGTTGCTGGAGGGAACCCCCTTGGTACACCCAATGGACTCTCATCAAGTTTATGTCCAAAAGACGGGGTGCAGAAGGGTGCAATAAGAAGGGATAGGCTTGTACCTAATACTAAGTAGAGAAGGGAAGGCAGTGAAATTGTCACTAAACAGAGCTTGCATGTGTTTATAAGACTTTACAGTAATATAATGGTGAATTAATATTGCTAATAATAATAGGCAATAGAATTATAATTCAGTATTGTTTGTAGTGAAGTGGTTGYGAATGAATACTGCTAATAACAGTAGTTTATTTGTTAGCCAATTAAGATATTACTAATTTCTTAGTGTTGTGTTGCTTAATCAATAAACATTGTAACTGTCTCAACTGGTTACATTTGAAGTCTCCAATCTAAATGGGAAGAGTCAGACTAAGGCAGTAACACATACACTATGATCATTATTTTTAAAGCTATTTTACATGCATGAAGCTACAAATACTTAATTTCCCAAAGACTTCCCACCTAGTTATCAACAGCAACCAAGAAAATGAAACGATTACATTTATGTTCTGTGATATGGGACTTCATGCAGCGTTCACCTAGTGTTTTTATTCCTATGTTTTTATGGGGTTGATCACTGTGGAGTTAAAAGTGCTTCCTGAGGTGCTAGCCAACAAACTACATAGAGTACAGCTGTAGATATTTTGTGGAGGCTCAATACTGCAGCTGAAGACAGTGAGACAAGATGCTGAAATGCTTCTGTAGTAGAGACCATAGCTCTATACAGATTGCTTGTGTTAGGAAATGTTTAAAGTATTACCAAGTTTGGGCACATTAATGCATGTAACTTGGAAATGAAATTACCAATGTGGCACTGAAGATGGCTTTAGACAGAGCCAGTGAAGTATATGAAATAATGCCAAGAAAAAATAGCATTTAAAAATTTTATTTGAATTTAATTTGGCAGGAGACTGCCAAAGGAGACTGAATACACAAGTGTAAAATGTGAGATTGTAGTTGATAGTGTCTTTATACTTGTTTCTTTCCGTTGCCAGAAGATAGGATGTTCCTTTTGTCTTCTGCTGCTTGAAAATTCCAATTTCTGAAAAGAAATTAAAGCGCATACTTAACTGTTTTGCTCAATAGGTGTTGAAATCAGCAATATTTGTTCAAACTCCAGGCTGAAGTTTGCAAAGTAAAAGGCTTCATCCTGCCAGGCAGTGGTATTAAGTATCACGTGGAAAGCGGTCATAATTCCAGTGCAGTGTAGCAAGGAGCATTTAAAGTTGAAGTGAACTTATAATGCAAATGAGTAAAGACATACAGATGAGACGATGATGATGGCTTTTTTCATTAAGCCATAAGTAGGGGTAAGAGACTTGATCCCTGCTGCTGTCCTGCTTGTTCAATATCCCTGGCTGAAATATATRAACATCCATTGGAGCAAGAAGTGAAACTCTCCAGGACTCATAAATCCCTGGGAGTCCCCATCTCACTGTGCTACACGTCGTTCTCCTTTTCCTTATCCTCTCTCTATAGCCCTGTTAATCTTACACTCTTTGCTGCACATTGGCTCAGCTTCAGCAGGAGGGATAGAGAACAACACTGTTCTAGCCTATTTTGTAGCATGATTAGGCATTTTATTGAGAAGTACAGATTCAAATCCTTCAGTCTGAAGAAGGCCTWAAACTCAAAATTTCGTGCTTCTCAGGTACGTGTTCTGTCTCCTCTGGTAGAGGATGTCAGAAAGACATTAAAGAAAAAGAAAAGGCAAACATTTACCTTGTGGTCTTACAGTTGCTCGGAGTTATGCTTTACTGCTGTCTTGCTATTTTTGTACATCAGCCTTCAAACAAATGGTGTATTAAAAATGAGGATAGTGTTAACTCTTGTCATGCAGAAATGGCAAGACAGATAAAAATGACTGGGAGATACCTTTTCTTGCATATTTGCTAGGCAATTCTAGCTCAGTGGCTTTTCCAGGGAGCTCTGAGATCTAAAAGACAATCTGTGCTGCCAAGAGCCTGAGCACACTGCTGTTACAGGGAAGGGAGCATAGGAAGAGGGTTGCAGAAGATAATGCGGCAGAGGCAGAAGAGAGAGGCCGTGTTCAAGGAGGTGCAGAGCACAGGAGTAACAGAGCAGAGATTTTGCACAGGTTCAGAGAACAAGAAGAGGGAGGGCAGAGTAAAACTGAGGGATGGTAGTGCTGCTTCACAGCAACCCTACAGCAATTCAAACAACTTCCAGCATGTATATTCTTGAGGGTCTGTGATTCTGAGTATGCAGCCCCACCTCTTCCCCCAAAGGGTCTGACTTAGGTATGTTCTATGCTTTTCAGTGCAAAGGTTCCTCTGCAAGTGTTTTAACAGTTAATGTAGCCTTTCCATTCCTGCTACCACAGAGTGAAGACAATTCAGGGAGATGGGCAGCACATGTCCATCTGTATCACATGTCCAAGTAAAGATGTGAAGGGGAAATGAGGGGAGGCAAGGAGATAAGTGAAATTATCTGCATGTTTCATGAGTTTTGTTCTTGCACATTGCACTTTTTTTGATAGGGATCATTAACTGTTATTATCAATCAGCTGCTCTGACTGCATAACTATTTTTCCCCCTTGGCTACATTGGCAAGATTAATATAGGTCACTGTTTGTGTTTAACACTTGATATTGTCCATTTAATTGTACGGAAATGAGAAGCAGCAGCTATGCCAACATTTTATTATTAAAAACAGTGAGTAATCTACAGAGTTCAATTATAGGCAGCCCCATGTCCCCAAGCCAACAATCGCTGAGATTTACATTTTAATTGATATTTTATTCAGTAAAGGAAAATAAAAGCACTCAGCTACCTAAGTTCTTACAATTAATTAGGTACAAAGTACTCCATAAAGATTAGCGGTGACCTCATTCCAGGAGCTTAAAAAAAAAAAAAAAAACTACCCCCAAAAGGCAAAACAAGTACTATAGAATCTGTAACCAATGACTATAGTATGCCTGACAGCCGTTCACAATCCACAAAGCAGAAGACACATTTGCAAACCCATTAAAATTGTCATGCGTGGCATGGCATGAATTTGAGCACACATGGCATCCCTAATTTTACTTCTGTGCTTTAACCTTAAGTGTATAGTTCTTACGAGGGAGCATTCTTGGTTAAGGGATCCCTCAGTATTGAGGTATGCTCCATGCAAAATACTCACGTCTAGTTTTCTAGATACAGATCATGACAAAACAAGTCACAATTCTTTATGCAGTCTTTGCATCCAGGTGATTTTCAGGCCAGTGCCATTTTGCCTTTGTGTTCCAGATGCTCAGGCCGACTCCACCCTGAAACTGCTAAGTGAACTGGAACTGCAAATGAAAATTGCTGAGAGCCTGTTTCTGTATTTGAATGGATTTCTCCTGTCATGTACAGTGGCCTTAGAAGACCAGAGTACCTTCCTTATCGACATCCATGAGGATATGTCTCTTTTTGCAGACATTGTGGAGCCATTATTGGTCATCCCATGACTGCAAGGCACTTACCATGCTGTGTCTTGTTCTGTTGCTCCTTAAGTGCTGATGGATGAGAAAGCAGTGGATGCATGACAGCATTCATCTTTGCCAGATTTATCATATGCTCTGTGTTCAGTCTCCGTACTCAACGCCTTCCCATAATTCTGAATTGTCTCTCTAGATCTGATCTAGTGTCCCAGACCTCAACTGCCAGTGAATACAGAGAAAGGTGGGCCTAGCAAAGCCATATGCCTTGGCAGACTAACACAGCGGCTGCCCTTGAGCCTCTTAGGAAGAGGCAAATCACACAATACACCGCAGGAAAGAGTCCTCTTGGGAACAGGTCTGCATTCTCATGGAGAGAGTGGAATTTGCCCCTACCAGTTGTCCTAAGAGCTGTTAGGCACAGCAKGAGCACTGATAACATTCATTAGAGCCTGTTAGGCAAGACAGTGCCTATAGGAGTGAAGGGAGTTCACCTGCCTTAAGTTTGGCATCATGTGCAAACGTATGTATACTTCCCTTATGGACTTGCCRTATAAGGTCAATAATTGGTTGTCGTACTTTGAGTTACAGGGGTTGGACAGCTTTTGTCACATCCTTTGGTAGGTGCTGCTGGGTATGAATTGCTGTGGGCGGCAGCTCACCCTCAGAGAAGTTCCAGCACAAAGAGCCAGACACTGGAAGGGCTCAGTGTCCAGAAGATTTCAACTGATTACCTTCTTCATTGTTAGAAGAAAATATCACAGAAAAGGTAATGCAGAACCATAATATAATCGTAATGGCTTTTGCTGTCTGATGTTYGCAGATGAGCACGTATAAATGGAGTCTTGGTATTTACTTCCAGATGTGGGCAAATTTTCTCATGGATGTCAAAACATATGTTCCTGAAACAATGAGACTGGAGGAAAGCTCCTAATAAAACCAGTACTTAGTACTAGCTTAGCTAATATTATAGCCATTTTAAATAATAATATAGCAACAAAGATAATAAGAATGACAAAATAGAAACTGTACTATTTTCATTAGTCAAGAACTTGCGATCATCTTTTCCCCTTAAACTACACAAAATAGCTTTAACTGTAGCCTATACATGAGTATTTTGGATTATATTCAGATGAGAGAGTTAGAAGTGGCTAAAGAAAACATTCATGCAACGTTTCTCAAAAAAATGGAATCCAAAAGTTTATGAGAAATACAGTCAGTTCTCAACAGGAATGATTGAAGTCAGAAATACCTGTGCCACAGATACTGTCTTAGGTAGCACAGTGAAAACATATTTTTACTCCTGTCAGAATCAGCTTGAGTCTGGAAGCAGTAAGTATTGCCCCTTATGGTAGAACTGCCATGTTCCTGCTTGTGGTATCCTTGACAGAAGCAGATGACATCTGTCACAGATGGGACCCCTCACAACTTCTGCATGCATGTCACACCTATTGCCTGTATGTACCTGGTCCTGAATGTCCCAAAGACACCAGRTTTGCTATGTACAACGAGGCTGTGTGGGTACTACTGGGTAGTGTTTGCATCCACAAAGTCATGATGTTCCCGTTACAGAGTGATCTACACATGCACTATAGTCCTGTATCCAGAATTTCCAGCAACTTGATTTGAACCTTTGCTCCAGCAAAACTGCCCAGCATCTGAAAAAAAAAAAAAAAAAGGGCAAACACTGAAAGTCCTTCCAGTCCATACGGTAGCCCCTGTCTGTGGAGTTTATTAGCTCAGGTGCAGTGCAGGACAAAGGCAAGAAACCTGCCTGGGCTGGGGAAGTAYTGAAACTGCTTCCCCAGGAATCTGGAGTCCTGGGCAATGCCATGCAAAGTCATTAGTGTGGCTGTAGTTTTTGTTGTCTGCATGTGTGTTATCTAGGTATTACTCCTGGAGTAAAATTGGGAGTTAGGATACTGCTGGAGTATCCTATCCTCTGGTGTCTTGGAACTAAGAGGAACTACAGTTCAAAACCTGAATAATAAATACACTTTCTCAAATTTACGGTCTCTGAGTAGTTCTATTGATTAAGATTAAAAAGAAGCATAAGCAAATTTGGGGTCTTAAATTGTCACAAGACAAACTAAGCTGATGAGTATAAAAAGTAAAGTAAAAATTTCAAACATACCAAAAATCCTCCCAGATACACCATAAAGAATTTCTGCTTCCTTCAGATAGTTCAGACAGGTTTTAATTTTTGGCTTTATTTTRTTTGGCTTATTTCAGAACATTATTGAAGGAACATTCTTCACCGTCTTACTGGGAGAGTATAGAGAAGTGACAGCTCAAGAGTCGGTGGACACAAGTTGGCATGATAGCAATTCTAATTAGATCTAAAAAAAAAAAAAAAAGAAAGAATTTACCAAAAGGGAGATGAAACAGTGAAACAGGTTGCCCAGGTAAGTTGCAGAGTGCCCATCCCTGCATATATGCAAAACCCGACTGGACATGCCCTTGAGCAACCTGACCTGGTTGGATCTGCTCTGAGCAGGATGCTGGGCTAGAGAATCTCTAGAGGCCCCTTCCAACCTAAAAACTATTCTGTGACCTTATGTTATACGGATAGCATCTACCTCCCTGTGACATCTGGAAAGATGCCCAAACTCAGAAAGCAAATTTGCCTTTGAGAGCTACTGTGATGTTAAGTGTTGTTTAGCTGTTGCAAATTGTCCTTCTGTTCACAGCTGCAAACATTTTCCTTTGTATGTGGTGTCACCCCCAAGAGCTATTYGGGTAAGAGTCCATGCAATATGCATCTCTTGAAGAGCTGGATTCTCATCTCTAAATACAATTTTACTGCGATTCTTGTGGGCCTTTGAATGTAGTCCCATAGCCTTGGGCAAACCATTTTAACTTCATGTAGTTCTATTAGTATTGGCAAACCTGCATATGCTGATGAGCATGTCCCTTGTCCTGTAAATGCTGATGCACTTTCTTAATTTAATTGTCTGACACAGTCAATTGCATGGAAAACAGTGGAAATATTCACATTAGTGAGGTTAAGCCATTGCACATGTGCTTACAAATGGTCTACATCTGTACGTTGTTCAGCAAAGGCTGACTCCAGCGTGGCTGAGCTCTCTTGAGGCACTAATGTATACTTACTTTATTGTAGGTGTAATAATGTGGAGGTCTCCAATATTAAAACTTAATTGTTCTGAGCTGTTCATTCTGAACATAGAACATCAGTGGTTGAATTGTTTCTGATCGTGCTGAATTTGTTATAAAATAGTAGTGTTGGTATAAGCACATCCTGCTAAAGTAAAAGAGTAAAGCAGTGCTAAAATTGTTGATTAAAACACTTTTGTTTGTAGGGATGAGGACTTCAGAGAAATCCTTTACACAGACTTGGAACAAATGAAACCTTAACAACCAAACAGACCAAACAGTGGGCAAGGAGAGTAAATTTGTGAGTCACTATGCAGAAAATAGTGTTATACTGGATTAGCATTTTCTTTGGAAAGTAGCAGGAAGATAAATCTATCTGTTGCAGTAATAGGGAAATGTTTTGTATTCCATCATTATCTACTAGCCCTTGCTAAAAATAACCACTCTTGTGAAAAAAAAAGGTAAATCAAGAGAACCAGTTAATTTTTAGCCAGCTTAGTAAGGAGTTAATTAAAAACAATATGAATAATTTTGAACAACTGCTTGAATCTTGAGGAAATTCTCTAAGTCTGCAAAAAATATATTGTCTTGCCCATAATTAAAATGGGTGACTGCCATGACACAGGGAGCTGCAGGCCATGTAGTCTGCCCTCAGGAAAAATTGTAGAGAGTATGCTGTAGACAGTATCTTAATTAATGTCAAGCAACAAGATCAGGGCATACTGCACCAGCATGAAGGTGTGGAGGGCATAACTGCAATGGCTGAGGCTTCTCCCTAACCCTTCTAACATCAGGTCATGTCATGTTTTCTGCTGGCAGGAATCATGTGCTTTCCAGCTCTGCACAGTGCTGTAATTTCTCTATAGATTCTTATAACATATATTTTGTTGAGAAGCTAARGAGAAGACCAGGTGTTTTACTAGGAATCCAGCAATCCACAACCTGAAGCAAAATCTGTGAAAAATATTTGAATAAAATTACAAATTTTTGTTGATACACTCTGAAATAATTATTTGATGCAATAGTTCTTGAAGGCATAAGATATTAAATATATCCCATATGACTTTTCAGTACAGAAAATTACAGAGTAAAAATAACATGTTTCATGCTGATTCACAAGCTGCTAAATAAACAGCATGGCTATTTGATGGACAAAGCTTATAGGGTTAGGTTATTCAGTCAAGCTTCTGTTGGAGAAGGATTAAATTAATAATGTTTCACATTAGAATAAAAAAGTCCAAAGCAAGACAAATAATAATWGCTTTAAAAAATTCTGATGCTGCTTTTAGGGCATTCAGCTTAGTATCTGTGGGCTGTAGTTGTTCCTCATTATCCCAAAGTCACAAATGTAAATTAGTCTTTGTAATATTGAACTGTAATATATTTTCTTATCTAGAGGTATAATAGATATTTTTTCATTAGTAAAATAAACTGGAAAAAATTATTAAAGGAATGTCATAGTAGCAACAATCTTTCCCAGTTATCCTGTTCAAATCAGCAAAAAAACCTGATATAATAGATGGAGAAACCTGATACCTGTGTAAATCTTGGTCTACATCAGCTAATAGAAAGTTCTACCAAGTCTGAGATCCACAGCATGAAACTGGTGGCAGTGGGAGGTAAGTTACTCTACAATTTCTTTAAATGCAATGAATTTGATCAGATTGATGCACTGCAGAGGGCGTGCAGTCATTTCTTACTTTGCTGTGAAAAGGAGGCATATGTCTCCCTAGGCACTGCTGACGCAGATGTCAGTGAGCTGGAAGAATTGCTTAGGTACCTGTCACGTCCTGTCTGTGGTAATGGAATTGCTCAGGTGTTAATGCATTATTAAACTGTATACCTCGACCACAAAACACTTGGACAGCTGTTCAAAAATTTGTATTAAATCTGTAATATTCTGATCAAAGGGGGAGAGATTCTATGATAAGCTGACAAAAGACCATCCTTTAAAAGTTTTCAGTCCCAATGCATGGGAATTCATACTAGTGTGAAGAAAATGCACTTTCTGAAAAATTTACTTGTACCTTTTTTATTATATTACTTTCTGTTCCAAAGCCTATAATAGGATTCCTTCCTTCGCTGTCGGTAGGGAGTGGATGAGGTCTTTATATAGAGCTTGTATCTGCACTATGTAAAGCAACTGCTGTTTTTCAAAATAAACTTTTCAAAGCATGAAAGATAATTAATATGACCTTCCAGATGCAAACAGTGCATAGAACTAATAAAAAGAATATGCAGATCCTGAGATCCTTCCAAGATTTCTGACTCTTTAAAAATTAATGTTTGGGATAATCTTTAACTGGAAAACTGGGATGGCTTCATTTTTCATTTTCTAAATCAATTTCTGCAGTTCCTTTTTCCTCTAAAATGAATTAGGTAAACAGAGTGCCCCCCAGGTCTGACTGCATGCAAATTGTAGTTTTGTTCTCACTTTTTGCATAGCACTAATTTTCTACATTCGCATTCAGACACTTAGGACACGGGAGAATTTCTTCTTCAAACATCAGCAAGCATTTTGCATAAATCCCTAAACTACTGCACAAAGAGGAGACGTGTGTGGGGGGGAAACATTTAAACTCTTGAAAGAAGTAATTCTACAGTCTCCCTTTGCTTCTCAAAACCATGTTCAGAAGGCTGGTAAGTCACTGAGGTTAGTTACAAGCTCCCATTATGTCACCCTTTGGGGATGGAGTGCGCCGCGCTGTCCAGAACCCTCCCTGAATTTCAATGGCACTGCTCACATAAGCAAATTATAGTTTTTTGTTTCTAGGCCTTGCTTTCAGATTCCAYTGAGTAATCCCAAGTTCTTCTGTCATTCAGCTGCAGGCTTGTTGAGACAAACAAATTTTATTTGGAATTTTATCTGAATACAGGTACCTGCTAAATCAGGCTTGTGGATTACAAAACRTGGCTTGCTTTGGCTTTCTAGCCACAAGCCTAGTGTGAATACTCACATGAAAATGCGGAAATGGCAAATTCTTTCTACATTAGGAGTCCAGAAAGCTACTGACATTTTCAAAACACAATTGCTCCAAGATCACAAACACAATTTTACTTTGAAGGAAATAATGATGAGCTTGATGCACTGGGGACTGTAACAGAAGGAAGAGTGGAGCATGTACTTTTAAAGCACTTTTATCATCTTTAGAAGAGATGTTTAAAATGAATCTACAATGTGAGATAAAAGTTTATTTCCAGCTAGTTCTTTGAATAATTTATTCTTAAAAGGCCCAAGGCATCATTTATACAAGGAACAAGATATTTGAAACCACACTAATGAGCAGTTCTGACCACTGTCATCAAACTGTTTGCTATCACATCTTCAGTGGTGGTATATGCAGGGACAATTCTTGTTCGATACRCATTAGTCTTCCTCCAAACGCTTGGATGCAAGAATGAAAAACGAGAGAGAAGCATTGTGAACTGTTCCCCCACCACCACCCCGGAAAGGTTAATTTATTTTATTTCAAGATATCTCTAAAAGCAGATATACAGGACAATGAAGATTGACTTTTCAGTCTGGACCTAATCTTGCTGACTTCAAGCCCAAATCATTTTTTCCCAGGCAAATCTGCAGATTAATCTGGATAAAGATTACACAATAATTTACATATGGCAGCATTCATCTCCTTGTAATAACTTACTTTTATTTCTATTCTTAAAAATACAAAAACATTAATTCAGCTCTCCTACTATCTTCTATTTCTTCCCAGGTGTATTTCTATGATGACTCACTGTTTTAAAAGATCTGCTCTTTAAATTTACTCTGACTAGATTTTTCCACGGTGTGGTAGCAATGACTTCACACACAAATGAGGTTAATGTAAAGGGCACTGCCATAAAAGGCTACATATGCTCATAATACACAATAATTTTAAAACTGAATTTCAGAACATTCTGAAGTATAAAGGAATAATATTACAGTTGCTATTTTCAGTGCAAGTGAGACAGTAACATTTACCTGGAATGTATTTTGAAAGATGTACCATTACCTAGTTAGTATCTATACAACACACTGAGAATAATTTGGTAGTATTATACTGAATGAAAAATCCGGCCTGTGCCTTAACAAATTTGTGTCCTTTAATGTTACATTATTTCCAGTTTCTTATTATCTTTGCTCTTTGGGGGGAAAAAAAAGTCCAACTTTCTTTTGATTTTGCTGTTTCAATATACTGCTAAAAAAAGGGCAAACAAGCTGCTTTTAAAAGTGGCTTAAGTAAAACTGATGAACAGCCTCAAAGTTATTTGCTCGTTATTTACTATCCTATTACAGCAATTCCGTCATACTTGCTCCTTGCGTCTCAGGCTGAAAATCGCCACATCTGACAAACATCAGGTGTTCAACCAGGCGACTCCAGCACAGCCTCCAGACTCTGGGAATATTTTGGACAGGTTGAAATGAAGTCCCTCACCTGCCAGCTTGAAGTACGCTTTACCGCAGCGGGTGCTGAACTTCCCTGGCTCTGTCCCCACCAGTATGACTATTGCTTTCTGCACAGCTGGTGTGGCTGACGGCAGAGGCAGCATGCTATAAAAAAATACACTTTTTGTGGATAGAGATACACATCAGTAAGGTTTGAGGGCTGGTAATTACAATTGCTTTTCCATTGTATAGTGAACACCCGAACAGTCTTCAGATAGTTCTTCCCAAAAYGGCAATGGTTGAAATGCCTTTTGCTCACTGCCCTGTTCCATACAAGTTATGTCTTCATTTTGGCTACTCTGCGAGGAACATTTACCCTGGATTTCTTCTTCTGCCTCGTGTATCCCATCTGTGCTCTTCACTCATTAATTTAAGGGAAGCCAAAAGGGAAATTTTTACTCTTCCTTCTGTCCTCCCTGTTCTTTCCTCTTCATTGCTCCAGGGAATGGCTATTAGCAACACAACAGAAAACACCGCATCAGGTCCCTTCACTTCTCTTTTGGGAAATCACCAAGAGCTGCCTGCGCAGGTAAGCTCCTGGTACGCCCCAGGGGACCTGCATGGGTGCATCCCGGGCACATGCCCCCTGGCCCCACGGGAGCAGCGCCTGCCCCGGGGCCGGCSCCAGGGCGGTGGGAGGCCCAGCAGGCCTGCTGACCACCGCCAGCAGAAATCACAACCACCTCAGCATTAGGGCTCTTCCTCTGGAGCGCATTTCTGTCCTTCCATCAACGCCACACGTGGAAGTGCTTACCCATCAGGGTCTTAGGGACGACCTTGCTTCCTGCTTGCCACTTACATGAACGTGGCAGCTCTTTCTGGCTGCTGTGACGCCTCTAAGCAACTCAGATATTCTGAGCGTGACGGACCCGGCTGATAGATAGAGACTAGGCTCTTCCCGTTATTCAYATGGGGACACATTTTGTTGCTTCTCAGACAAAACATTAGGACTACACTGATCTTCTGTGAAAAACACAYGCTTTTGTTAAGTATCAATGTAGTGAAAAGTGCATCGGGGAGAGCTTTCCATTCACAAAGAGCAGCCAAAGAGCACAGCTTTTACAGAACCAAAGCATTTACCGCAACCTTAATGCATGCCAATAAAGATGCCCAAGTCCCCCTGCCCACCAGCTAGAATAGAAGCAGCTSCATCTCCAGATACCTGTGTGCGGATACAGCACTGCTGCTGGACACTCATGCCATCCAGATCCTTCTGTAAGGACGGTGCACATGGAAAGAGTTCACAAACACTGCCTTCACGAAATCAGGAGGCACAACTAAAAAAATGGATCTTGTTCTGCCACCCACTAAATCTTCCTTACTGCAGGAAAAATGCTTCACAGTCAATATTCCCCCATCAGTGAAAACATTCAAAATCTTGAATTGTGTCCTTTTTACACATACACTATTGCTGTGCTGTGGAGCAAATGAATTCTAATAGCACATGACCTAGAGGCAGTTTACAGAAACTAAAAGATTTCTGCTGTTTAGTCTAGTGAACAACTGCGTAAGGTATTTTTGGAACCCTAATAAAAGGCTCTTGCAGGGAGCGACGACTGTGTAATGGCTGACTGTCTCCTATGTTTGCACATGGCTTCTCAAGGGAAAAAAATGTGTTAGTTGTTTCTGTAGCTTTGATCTCAATATACCTGTACAAAACAGTGATCCTGGAAAATCAGCTCTATTCATTCCGCTACAAAGTCCAGCCTGATCCACTGCCATCTTTCCTGCTCTGAATATCCTCTACCTCTCCCCCCCACCCTTAATTTTGATACTATTCATCGTCACTTTTTTCCAAGATAACAGAAATACAAAGAGTGAACCATGAACTGGAGCATTTACACACTTTTATTATTTATACTGTATGTACTCCAAGATGCAAAAGTTTTTATTTTTTTTTAATTTTAAGAGCGTAACCAAATTCAGTCATATTGCAGGATATCAAAGACAAATAAAAATGATCCAAATTATATCCAGGACTTGTCTACAGGGGAGCATTATTTCACATTAGAAAGGCTATGCATCTAAAAAACTGATCATCTCCCTTATTTTTATTCTACACTACACGTATTTTATTCTGAATCATTCATTCATTTTAAAGTGATCGAAGCTAATTCGGACACGACTGACAGCGTGGATTTTTTTATTTGGGAAGTGCTATCATAGCCAGTAGCTCCCTGCAGTTCTCAATAAACCAAGTTCCTCAATACAAGCTCTTTGCAAATGTATGAGTAAACCTAGTAAGACTGTCCTTAAGTAGACCTTATTTTTCATGCAGTCACGGTTATCAATTGCACGTTAATTTTTCAATCACCTTTTTCATGATATTGGAGAATCCTTTCTCAAGTCAAAACGTACTGAGCTTTTCCATCAGGATCACGACTCAGAATTTTTCTTCTATCACCAATGCAGCTTTTCAGTAGGTAATGATCACTGGAACATTTGATTTTGCAGTACTGTATTCTTCACAGAGGTAAACCAGTTTTACCTCCATATCAGCAACCTCTACTTTCTGAGCAAGATCAGAAAAATTAAATTGTGTCATTTTTCCAAACGGCGTCCATATCACCTCTTAGCTGTACTGCTTTTCATTAATTTCTAGGAAAAGAACTTCCTGTGCTTCTAGGAAAGGTGACAGAGCAGTTAAGGCAGGTTTTCTCTCACCTACCCTCAGAACGTAGATGGCTCATTTCAGTTAGTGCCTAGGCACCCTCTACGGTCAGAGGAGCAGAGAGAGSAGCATCTTTGGAGATTCATTCACATATTCTAGATACGTTTTAGTAGTTAGAAAACACTCTCCATTGGTTAGAAAGGTAGCCTGGAGAATCTAGACCAAATATACTTTTCAGACATTTAAGTTTGCAGATGTATATATACCAGATGACAGATGAGGATCTTCTGTTTAGTTCTAGCACTTCCATATAGTCTAGACCTTCCAGTTAGGCAAGAGGAAGAGAAATCACAAGAAAAGAGTATTAAACTGAATTAAGGTTAGAAAAAGTGACTCATTCTGTTTTTAGGAGGCTTTTCTCTTCTAAGAAAATAAATCATTTCTCCATTTTTCCTTTGATGACTATATCCTTTCATTATCAATCCTCTTTTCTGATTCCTGATTTTTATTTCCTTACTGTTAACATTCCTTAAAATAACTATTAACTGTTAAAAGAACTATTATATTCAGTTGTGCCTTTTGGTCAAATTCCAAGCTGTTTCAAGTTCAACTTTTGCACAACACTGTCCTCTGTCTGTATACAGTTGTTCATTCCACTGTCTGCACTTTGATTTATGCTCCTTCTATAGCACATCACTTCCTCACTTACAGCACTTTTGTGAAACATTGCAATAGAAGCATTTCCTTTTGACCTTATAGAGTAATTCTTAAGCAAATGATTCTAAAATGTCTTAAAAGAGATATTAAAATGTAACAATGTTAAAGCTGTAATGAAATTTAAACGGTTTAAAAGGATTATTTTACACTCCTAATTTTTACCATGTGCTGGAAGAACACCCTTCCCCTTCTAGCTCACATGTTTATTCTATGTTCCTTATCATTACTATTGAAAAAAATAATCATAATATATACATTTTAGCCAGTTTGATAAAACTGAGACAAATGAATTGTTTCCAATTCTGTGAATGAATGTTAACGCTCCCCCTTTTTCAGCTGGAAAAAAGCAGTATTGCTTTCTAAAAGTGTCTTTGTTATTAAGAGTTAGAATACTCATTCTCTTCTTATCTGAGCTTCAGCAGCACAACACTTCTGACACCTTAAAGCTATTCTATTTAAAGAAAAAAGTGTATTAAATATTTGTTACATTATAAAGTCAAGGTTCTGGGAGATGATAAATACCAGATGCAGTCATCTGCATACTGTGAATTCTATTCCTTGCCCTTTTCATCTACTGTCCTTACTAAGATATGGGTTCTATGGATAAAAAATGAGATCACACAAAATGGGTAACTCAGGTTTCAATTACAACTTGATTTTTTTTTTTTCCTTTCAAGTGTAGATTGACCAGTTTTCAGGGGGGTGAAGGGTAGAGCATAAACAGCTCTCCAGACATCCCATTATCTGGTACAATACACAATAACATAGCTGTGAAGCCTGTCTACTGCAGCATCCAGCCATGCACATGCACCTTAACTGGAATCCATAGGTTCACATCAGAGGTCCACACTTTGCCATTCAGTACCTTGCTGTGTAGTTGTTATGGATTTAACTTTTGTTTGATAAGCACAATTACAGTTGTTATGGGGGAAAAAAAAAGGCATAACTAGCAGAAAGAGCARAAGGGAACTTTAATAAAAACATTTGCCCAGCAACTCCTATAGCAATCAATGAGCACTAGCTTCCAGCAGTCCGCCAACCTGTAAACCTAAGTCTGAAAGATGCTCTCCACTTCATAAAACTCATCCGCTTCTGCCCGAAGAGGGGGTGGCCTGATTGTACCTTCAGGGATGCCCGGGACCAAGCTCACACAGCCAGAACCACCCACTTCACACACCCTGCTCCTCCTGACCACTGACCACTGTCACTCCTGTCAGCAAGGAAAGAAGTAGCAGCAATAACCATGTTTCTGTAACTTTGTCATGTTCTACGTATTAATAATCAGTCTTCCACAGGGGCAAAAAATATCCAGACTCCTTCATGTAGATCTAAGCTGCATAGTAACTAATGTGTATGTTTGGTCTGCCCTCACCTAACCCATGATAATGTGAACAGATGGATGGTAGTATTATCACAGGAACTTAAAAACATTTAAAATATTTAGCGGAAGACTCTAATAAGCACTATTCGGGATTGACCGCTACCCTGATAAAGCTTTCATATTTTTAAATTACTACTAGAAGTGCATGCTTTTTATTTTAGTTGTGATCTAAATCCAGATAGTAATAGGCTACGGAATTACATTYAAAAGCAAAGACCATCCATTATGTGAACTCTTATTGCCATGCTGTAGAATTTAACAGTTGGGCTACTAGTAAAATTGCAACAGCTACAAAGTAGAACATACTTCTCAGAACTTCACCGATGTTCCAAACATACTGAGAAATCAACAATAACCAGCTCAATACTTAGTACATATGTATGCTTTGATTGACCAGAGGTTTTCTGGATTTCTCTTATGTCTTGACTGGTCTCTTAAAGTTTTTTTTTGTTTGTTTGTTTGTTTTTTAAACTCTCAACTCATAACTACTTATGTTAAATGGCTCTGGAACTGGCTGCTTTATCATCTCTTTAACAGTCTTTTGCTTTTCTTAACTTAGCAATGTTTAATTCAATATTCTTTGAGGGCTGGTGGTGGAAAGAAATCTCCAAGTGTTCCAATGCTATCTGAGGTAGTACGTACGTACCATGACACTATGTGACATATCTACATCATAGATGCACCCATAATTTGCTCTTCAAGACATGTTAAAACCCCCTCTCTCTGGCTTCTACTTTTTTTTTTTTTTTTTTTTT
>NW_028185661.1:126320-135390 GCF_003343005.1 Rhea americana
TTTTTTTTTCTTTTTGAAAGATGACTTGTAAGCAGAACTGATTAACTGGAATATTGTTTTCATGAATACTGAAAAACTTCTTCAGCTACAGTATTTGTGGTACCAGTGCAGCAAGTAAGGCTGCACTGTATGTGTGTATTAGACTCTGACTTTTTAACTGGCCCTTGGTCATTACTATTCTTGCATGCAGTGTCTGATCCATCTCTTCTTTTGCAAATCCCCAAAGAAGTTATGTACATATGGAAAGATGATATGAAAAAATATTTTAACTAAGAGTGAAAAACTCAAATTGTTTTCTCCCCCTTTTCCTCATTCCATCTTATCAGACAAAATATCCTCATGATAAAGGATCACTAGAACATTGACGCTAAAACCTCTGGAACAATCCACCTGCACCTCAAATTGCCGAAAGAAACTGTTGTTAACACTGCTTAATACTGTACAGTGCAGATGGTTAGGTCTTTTTTTCAAAAAAGATTCTCCGTAGGGGCAGCTTACTACAGCAGGTGGGTAGGCAGAAAGATGAGAAACAATGCTAGAGAAGGGGGGAAGACAAAGTTACCTGATACTGCACAGTACAACATCAGACATTAAAAGGAAACAGAAAGCAGTGATTTGGAGGGAAAAAAAAAAAAAAAAAAAAAAAAAAAAAAAAGAAGAAAGTTTTAAATGTGTAACAATAGAAGCAGGAATAGAAATTCCCCTTCTCCCCATCTTCAACAAAATGGAGTGCAAGCTTAGTTTGCACAGCTATCTCAGCGAGACTTAAGCACTTCTCCAGAAGTAGCCACGGGTCATGGAAATCCTAATCAGAAGTCCTAGATTAGATCATGCTTACTTTGCTGCAAGATTTATCTCGCTGTAGTATTTCTCCTCACTGTCCCTTGAAAAGAGCATGATCTTGCTAAAGAAAAGCAAGTCTGGCACCAGGTCTGTGTGTTATAGATCAAAACATCATTTATGAGATCTAGTATTTCGTAAAACAATTTTGAAGCAAGATATGCAAGAATTTAATATACAGTAACAAGTTCTTTATAAAAATGATTTTCTCAGTTTGAAGTAGAATATGGTCATAGCATCATAGATGTTGACATTTTTGACATAATATTGCAAAAAAAAAAAAATCTATTCTGGTATGTTTAGAAGTGAAAACAATTTAGGCAGCATAATATAATACCTGAGAGCCAGAGCTGATTAATCTGCAGCACTGCCCAAATTTGGCTGTGATCCTGGACCCAGATTCAATAAACTCATAGTAGAGTTTAGGTGAGTGGTAATTCTGGGTTCTCCATACTGTATTTGTACAACATACCCCTTAAGTAGAACTTGGCTTTGATATTTTACCACATGGTTGCCATCTTACCAGTGGCAGTGTATGTACATTGTGTACTGCAGTGAAAAGAAATATAGAGCATAGAGCATACCAGGAATTAAAGTGATATGAAGGGACAGTTTTTTTTTAAAAAAAGTAGTCTTGCCTTGTTTTCCCTTTCCTCTACTTTTGTTTTTCTGTGGGCTACAGTCTTGCCCAAAATCCTTCTGTTTGTTGCACAAAGTTAGTCATGGAAAGGACAACAAAAATACTCAGTTTAAGGGGACAGTAAAGTGCAGAATGAGCCTGGTAATTCCTAAGTTAGCAGGAGTTTTGCTGTTTTTAGTTTCGTAGAATTAATTACACTGATAGAGTAAACCAAGTAAAACACGGTACTTTATTCTACAGTGCATCTGTGCAAACCGAGAACTTTTTTAAATCCTAGTATTTGAGGCATTGCTTTGACATACATCGTAGTGGACTGCTAGATGGCAGTTTAGAAGAAAAATGAGGAGGGAGGGAGGGAGGGAGGGAGGGAGGGAGAGAGAGAGAGAGAAGCCTGTGTGATCTAAGCTATATATATATATATATATATATATATATATATATAAAGGCCTTAGATATATATATAAAGGCCTTAGAGTCTGGAAAGTAGAGTTTTTAACATGGTTGGCTTAAGATATTCAACATTAGCCAAGTGGAAGTCTTCATGAATCATTTCACTTCACATTGTGGATATATGATTGTAACAACATATAACAAAATCACAAGACAAATGCATATTCTTGGAATAGTTCTGTTTTAGGAGCTGATAAAAAACAGAAAATCTGAAAAATTTATAATCTGAATTAGAATCTGAAAAAATTATAAAATAAGGAAAAATTAAAAGTATCTCAACATTTTCCTTTTTAAGCAGCTTGAAGGACTAAGGCATACAGTTCTATCCAGAAGCATCAAATATTCATCAACTTTTTAAACAATCAAGCAAGAATTACTGCTATAATTTTATACTATCAAACTGAAACTCTTATTTCTAAAGAAAAGATAAAAATTTGTATAAACTTCCAATGATTTCCAAACATGTGCCTTTTCCTGAGGCCAAAAGTTGCTGGATTTGCTGAAGACAAAATTCTTGTCAGGTGTTCTTCATTTTTAAACAGAAGAGAACTGAATTCATTTTTAACACTGAAAAAAATCAGTCACATCTGTGAATTAAAGGGAATAAAGTAAACATAAGTCTTGATTACCTTTCCATGAACAACAATTTAGATTAAAAATAGTATATCTAGAAGACCACACCCATTTAGCACTGTATTATGTGCTGCTAGAAGGGACATGTCTAAATCAAATTTCAGATAGTTTGACTATAGTAATGTCACTTTAAACATTTAACTCTGCAAGAAACCCTACAAGTCAAATCAGTATGTTCCCCAATAATGCATCATTTAGGGATATGCAGAAGATCAAAGTCAACAACACCCAGTATTCAATGCTCAGACTCTTATGTGGTGAGGGGGAAAAGTTATACTAGCATTTAAAAATACAAAAATCCAATCTTGCTGATAGTGTAGCACAGATTTTTGTATTTAGCATTCTTTCACAAGATGCTAGCTTTAGACATATCCACACTGCTCTGTATCTAATATGGTTAAACTGAAGAACAGACACTCACTGATGCAGGCACTCCAGCTCTGAAGGCAGGTCACAGCCTATATAAACTCTATTCTTTAAACTGTACTCTAACAGTGCACAAAAACAGGGATCCTACAAGAAAAGATTAATGTTTATTCAACTCATGCTGCTCTGCATAATCAATTTTCTAACAGATTAATGGGGCACAAAAACAGAGGAAATTTAAAAGGACCTTTTCTAGCAATACAATGCTGCAAATTGTACAACCATGAAGTTACACGTGAAGAAGAAATATAGTTGCTTTAGGTTACATGTGCTGTGTGAGAGTGGGGGAAAGAAAACTTTCTATTCAGACCATTTCTAGAATACTGCTTTCCTCCTTCATATCCAGAAGGAGGGAAAGAACAGTTAATTATCTGAAGTGTTTTTCTGATAAAGTTTGTTAGCTGTATGTGTTCAGCAGTACATCTTGGTTAAGATTCTGCCACCAGTAATCCTAGTTTGGATTCCTAACTAGGATTCCTACATTCCTAGAGCTGTATCACTTAAACATGATGGACTTGGACCCCTTGACTCATGAATAGCAGTACATCTAGCACAGAAGCCACAGTCTTTACAACTTCATCCAAAATCACATCTGAAATTACAATGTATTAGATGATGGCTCACACACTGAGCACGTTTGTCCCAGTGTTCTGCTCAAGGCTGTATCACACTGTCTTCTTATTTGTTCAGTGACTGCTTGCTACAAGGTGTATAAGGAAGTCCTAATGGAAGAAAACAAACCTCTAGACTTTCATTGCTTTTTGACTACCTTAGTATCTAGTGTAGATTTCATATTTTTTTGCTGGCCCCATAGCTAAGATATCCACACATCCCCACACACTTCGAGAACGACAAGTATACTTATCTTATTAACTGTTGGATGCAAGTATGAAACACGTAGCTTAAAGTACAGAGCCTAAGAAAGGCTATGCACAGGTTCAAGACAGAGATCACTAACCTGGCAAGCTGTTACATTAACGAAGAGCTATTACTTTTATCTTTCTTTACTTTAAAAATGAGGTAACTACGTTTTGTGAAACCTAGTACCACGAGCGTAGGCTAGCACCGCATAAGGATATTCAGAACATACTTCTTGAACGCTGAGAAGTGGAGAAGTGCAGCACTGAGGTTTCTGACCACGCACAAGTCAGCAATGAAATTTCTTTTTTGCCTGCAATTTTACTGTACGAGTGTCTAAATCACCAACATTTAGAGAAGCCTATGGAGATCAGATACTCCCAAATGCAGAGTTAGGACAGTACAGCACTTCTGAAAACATGAAAGATGCTCCATCAAATAAACCCAAATCAATCATTTACCGTGGCAAATACCTTATGCAGCTCAAAGATGTAAAAGCTACTTACTTTTACAAGAACATGAGGATTTCCTACCACGATCAACAAAGCTTTTGCTCTGGTAACTGCTACATTAAATCGTTTTGGGTTGGAGAGAAAGCCCAAACAGTACTTCTCATCACCAAATGAGCCTTCATTAGATCGTACCTAAAATTAATTATGGATAATTTTAGAAGCGTAATAATGAGAAAACAACTTACCTATCCATAGTGTAGTTTTAACATTATTAGATTACTGCAGCAAACCATTGCTCAGTGTCAGCATCATCAGGCATTCAGCTTCATGATCCAGCTTTCAAGCAGCTAACTGAATTCCCACTACTGATCCTCCCATGAAAGGTCTATTCTCCAACAGTCTGCTAATGCAACTCCAGTCACTTCAGGGTAAAGTATGTCCTGATGCTACAGTAGAGTCAGTACTACCCACTCCAATTTAGAAATACAAGATATCAACACTACTTCCTAATGAGAAGAATCAGACATTGAAGCTACCTTTTCTGTAAAAGTAATGCTAGAGCTGCTGATCTTGCAAGTCCTATAGCTGAACCAGAATTCAAGGAATGTCTTTTTGCAAGCCTTCTTCAATAGTCTGGTGCTTGACACAGCTTAGAAGAAACTGCCACTGAAACAACTAGTGCACTATGACTACTGTGCATTGAAGTTTGTTTGTTTCCTTCATGTGTGTGCCCATCTTCAATGTAAGCAGCTTTCCATCACATAAATAATGAATTCTTATTAATATGAAGTATTTCCAAAGAGCAGACATCTACTAAAGCACATTGGTCATCTGCTTGCAAAGGAGTAGTGAAAGGTAAGGGCTATCAGTATCCAAATAGTAACAACTCCCAATACTCAAAAACACATTCCTCTTTCTTCCCTTCTCAAATGGCAGGGGATGAGTTCAACATGAATCTCCAAATATCACTGTCCCAAAACTTAAGATGCCATTGCATCTTCTCATGTTTGCAGAATGCACTGTTCTCAAAGATCTATACATTGCAAGGAGGAAAAAAAAAAAAAACCAACCAACCAAAAAAAAAAAAAAAAAAAAACCAAAAAAAAAAAAAAAAAAAAAAAAACATACTTCTGCATTTTCACAGTTGTCTGAAAGTTTCTAATGAGGTAATCTGTGCCCCTGTATCTCCATATTTACATACATTTAGTCCTCCTAAAGCAGCCCTGAATGAAGGACATGTGTTGTTAAAATGGCCCATGACCATTGTGCTGCTGAAATGCCACTATAGCATATCAACTGTACGGAAGTTTTTCCTGACACTTTCTTCAAGGCAGCTGCCAGCTTGAGATTCAAAAACTAGCAACCTAGATGTTTACTAGTATCCCTCTAATAAAATCAGTAGAACACCTCAACAGCACATCATTAGGATGATCCTGAAGGACTATCAGACGCTCTCAACCTAAGGCAAAATAAATGGTGTTAAAGGACTACTGGTGATTATTATGATTTACACCTTTTTCTCTGCGTTATTTAAAATGCAGACAGTTTCCATTCTCCCTACATGCCCTAAAGCAAAAGGTGTATTACCTGCATGAAACTCGAGATGTAAAATAATTTAGTGTAAATATCTTCAAAGGTTTAAAAAAAAATTACCTAAATATTAGTGATGTTGCAATGCTTCCCTATGCCTAAAAGTAAGCAAGTATTTTTCAAATACTGTAATAGATTACTGACAAAAATGCAGGCTTTATTTTTGGTAAGCTCCACATCAAAAAAGAACCRTAAGGAATTAGAAACCATCAAAAACTCTATACAGAACCACAACAGAATACATACCGTTGATAAGATGATAACCAAGTACTCTTGCCCTTGGAACTCTTCCACTGAGCCAACTTTAACATCTTCCAAATCGATACTTCTCAGAAGAAATCTTATTTTTTCCACCTACCAAAAATGTAGGAAGTAACTTACTTCTCAGGTAAATTTTATGCTTCATTAAAAAAGAAAAAAAAAAAAAAACTTATTTCAAAACTAAAAACGTACCTTTTTAGTAATCTACTCTCAAATATAAAAGTATCATATTTATTATAGGACTTAAAAAGTGAAGTACTGATCATCATCACTTAAATAGAAATCATAGTTTGTTAATAATCTCCAGGATCTAAGTTTTCTTTAAAATCTAGATTATCCACATGAATTTGTCTTCTAATGTGCAGTGTGTCCACAACTGCGTCTTACCACAGATGTGGTAAGCAAGTACCCTTCCCCACATCCTGCGTCTTACCACAGATGTGGTAAGCAAGTACCCTTCCCCACACCCTCAAGGCGGCTGTGGAGGGAGTTTACCTTTGCTTGCCAGTTGCATAAGGTAAGACCATAGAATCAGTAAGGTTGGAAGGAACCTCTGGAGATCATCTAGTCCAACCCCTCCCCTGCCCAAGCAGGGTCACCTAGAGCATGTTAGACAGGGTTGCATCCAGGCGGGCCTTGAGTATCTCCAGAGAAGGAGACTCCACAACCTCTCTGGGCAACCTGGTCCAGTGCTCCATCACCCTCACAGTGAAGAAATTCCCCCTCACATTCAGGCAGAACTTCCTGTGGTTCAGTTTATTCCCGTTGCCTCTTGTCCTGTTGCATGGGACAACTGAAAAGAGTTTGGCTCCATCCCCTTGACACCCTCCCTTCAGGTACTTATACACATTGATAAGATCCACCCCCAGTCTTCTCTTCTCCAGGCTAAACAGGCCCAGCTCTCAGTCATTTCTCATAGGGCAGATGCTCCAGTCCTTCGATCATCTTTGTACCCCATGCTGGACACTCTCCCTAGTAGCTCCATGCCTCTCAAGACATGTCTTAAGAGATCTTGAGATAGGAACCTCAAGTACCCTCCAGAAAAGGGAAGGAGCATAAATCATCTGTATTCCAGTGTGTAAGAGGATGCCTGGGACCAGCATATTACCAGTTGCTAAGAGCTGCCTGAAGACTGTACTTTAAATGCTCCAAGAAATCTATCATCAAGTCTGGGAAAACTAAGGATTACAGAGAATGACTACTGTCTGATCTGCGTGCAACATTTTGAAGTAGACTTCACTATCCTTTGCCCTGCATCAGAGGCAGATTAAAACTTCATTTGTATTTAAGGTGTGAACTGTCTTAGTGAGTGTAAAACATTCAGTCACACAAATAATATATTAATGTTTAAAAAATAATTAGAACTATAAACACGGGCAGGTGCATACATTGAAAGAATGGAATCAGCATGGACAGAGCTCTAAGCTGCAAGTAAGATTTCTTCAAAATGGTCTTTTCAACATGCCTCATGTCTCCCCTAATCCACAGCATGCAAGGCCACAGATACCGAAAAGTGAACAGCAAGTGAACATCAAGAAAAACAATATCCACTCTGCTGAGAGCTTGCTATGAAAACATAAGGAGATTTAGCTCTATTTTAAAAAGTAAAAGCACACATCACAATAAACAATTCTTAGAAATAAATAAATAAAGTATTGCACTTGAAGTTGATATTCAACATTGTTCACAGGTCTAAATAGCACCACAAGCTTTTACAGTCTAACCTGTGGACAGCTATGAAGTCCCAATCCCTTTAGCTCTCTCAAAGCCACAAAGTGACATGCCATCTACTTTACTACATTTCCTCTTCATTCTGCTCCTCAGTGTAAAGTGACTGATAGAATCAGATCACTAATTAGACACATTCTATTTGTATCAACTGTTGGATGCCAAACTGAGTTATACCCTTTACTCCTAATTACTGAGATGTTTGTTTCTGTCTCCAACATTGTAAGCAGATCTCCCACTAACCAATTTCTGATTTATAAAATCAAGAAAAGAATACCATTACTTTCTCTAGGTTTAGATTAAATAGAAGTATCATTAATGGATTGACAGAACACTACATAATGTGACATACAGTGAAGTTTGAGGTACGCCTCCCTGCCTTACAAACCACAGTAATTATGCAAAGCCACAGGATAAAAATCCAGCAACTTTTAAGCCTTTAAAAACCAGGTATACCTGCTTACGATACGGTGTAATCACTCCAATGTCAGTCACTGGCACTGCACTGTTTTCATTTTTAGCAAGGTGGCAACAGTACCGCATTACTTGAACTGCTTCAGTTGGATTAAACCAGGAGGGACTGTGACCTTCACGTGTTTCATTGCCCTGCATTCCAAGACAGAAAGTTAGAAGATGAAGACCAGGTATGGCAAGTGACAACTTAATTATACATCTTTCACACCATAAACATAGGCTTGGTAAAGAAGCTTGATGCTGTGATGTAGTGTTACACAATTTCTCTGCCATATATTCTTTCCAATAAACATGCCTCACAAACTCACCCAAAAMACAATTTTAGAAGACATCAGTGCTCTAAATGTGGACACAGGTATTAAATGTCTACTCAGAAAAAACAAGCAGTTAAGCAGGCTCATACCTGCTTCTGTGCAAGGCAGAAGAGTCCAGAAATAAGCCTCTGCAAGCAGAAGGTAGATCAGATTTTATTTTACTAGCTTCTTGGAAGACTAAATAATTTCAAACTAGTATTTTTTCCTGCCTGCTTTCAGGTTTAATTCTCTAACTGCTATAATCCTCTAGTTTTAGTGGCCTATATTCATTCTGATGTGGCGTACTTGTATGAAAAGACAATATAAAGAGAGCTGCCTGTAACTCTATCTTGATTAATTTACTGTTAAGAACTTAAAATTTTACCAAAATGTCTCTACAACATGCTGTAATGGGCATATGCTCA
>NW_028185661.1:135440-148241 GCF_003343005.1 Rhea americana
AAAAAAAAAACAAAAACAAAAAAAACCCAAAAAAGAATCAAAAAAACACCTCCAAACCCACAGATGATCAAGTAGTCAAAGTCATACTTATTGCAAGTAGTAGTTTATTTCTTTTTTCTTATGCGTACTTTTTAAAATTTACTCTAAAGAAAATTGTCTACGTCATCAGCAAATTTCTATCAGGCCTTACTATTCATACCTAACTCAACTACATGAACGTTTTACATACCCGTATTCCATGAAAAATGAATGGAAACCCCTTCCTGGGCAATTTTTCCCAATGCAACAAAGAAGTTACTACTGAAGTGTCTGCACAAACTTCTAGCTCTTTATGATAAAACAATTTAGATGGTAAGGTAAGCAATGCAGAGTGTGATCTGTAGTTCTTCACAAGTTTTGTGATCTGCAAAAGACAAACCCCCAAATCCATAACTGAAATGTACAATTATTCATCAGGCTTCACAGTATGTGGCTCTAAGAGACACTATCCTACCATCCGCTATTATTTTTTTTCCTTTTTAAAAGCTTCCAGAGAATTGTATTGAAAGCAAAAATTGCAGCTGTAATCTTCTATAAGCAAATACCACATCAGTACTACTATCACTTACTCTTCAAAAAAAGAGAAAAAAAAGAGTCTGAAAGATGAAGTGGCCATTCTCCAGTTTATTTGACACTTTATCTATAGGCYCATCCTCTTTTATGCAAATCAGATTCTTTCTATTGGGTTTCTAATAAAGTAACCTGTTTTCTGGGAGAAATCTGGACAGGCAGGGAGGCTGCATGCAGAGAAAACCTTGACCTAGTGTGCAGCATAGGCCTCAGACAGTACAGAGCACATCTGATTGCCCCTGCAACTAGGGTCTTATATTTGTAGTCCAGTAGGTAAGCCAGAGCTTGAACAGTTACCAGAAGCTGGCCTCAGAAACCAGAGCTATTTTATTYGTCTTTAAATGAAAGAGGAGGCATTAAGAATTTTACTAAGCATCCTAGTCAATAATAGTTAGCTCCACAAAATTACATCTGATAAAAGGACTGACATACGACACCTAAGTCCAATAAGATCCTTAAAGCCTCCACYTTCTGCTGTCCAACTCTCAAAAACGCTAGTTCTCCTTTGGTATTGTATAAGATACACAAGAATGGAAGTTTGCTACAATAAAATTTTAGGAGGAGACATGACAAGTTTTTTTTGGTCCTCCTCTTCTCTTAAGCCTGCCACCAGACTTTCTCCTCTGCCCACTTGGCCATCTTTTGCTTTTAGTTTAATACTTCGAACTATAGCACTGCAAGAATAGAAAGGCATCTTAGTACAGGTAAGTAACTTTATCCCTGTATTTCAGATTCAGGCAAGAACTGAAGGCAGCTGGAACATCTATGCTTGTTTATGAGTTATGCTGCCTCTGAAACTTCACAGGTACTTTAGGTGCTTTATCATACAACAGTATTGGGGGGTTGTAATAACAGATTCTGAACAATCTCCCTAATATTTGCTAAAACAAAAACAGTACTATTAATATTCCACATGGGTCAAGGAAGAAATGTGCAATGTCCCTGTGCAGAGTTGGACAGTTAAAGCTTGGATGAAGACAAAATAGTGCTCTTGCCCCTAGATTTTCACTCCTTTCCCTCATATCAGCCTTTAGAGTTAAGTAGGGGCACAATGCAAGATTAGGCTAGACCATTTGTCAGTTAAAGGGAAACGGTTCTGGAGAGTCGCAACAAACCCACTTAAGAGAATCAATTCAAATTTATAATTCTGAATGGCATTAAGGGATTACTTTAGTCAAAAATATTTCAACAGGTTACCAGATCAAGATTTTTAAATATTCTTGTGCTCACTAAAATGTGTTAAACCTACAATCCTGAACAGATTTCACTAATGGTAATTAGCTTCTGAAGTCTTCTGGTATTTCAGTTGATGTTCTGGGCTGCTAGACATAGTTGCAGCTCAGAGATGGAAGAAAGCTTTTTATCTTTCTATCTCACAAAAATACGTATCAGTTATTTCCAGCCACTTGGCAAACACTGTTTTTTCATGCTTGTGCGGAGGAAAAATAAAATAAAAAAAAAAAAAATCAGAAAGCAGTCCCTCAGAGAAAATATAAATAGGGATAAAGAAATGGGATATGGATAAGTGTGCTTTTTCTTCCTTTCCAAAACATGATTCTTGCAAAATTATCTTTGTATCTTTAAGAAAGAGAGGCTTTTTGGCTTTTTATGTTAAAGGTGGAAGTTGTGCTGCCTCTTCTGTGGAGGATTAAATTGCAAGTTATGGTAAGCCCAGACAATAGAGATGCAAGGGAAATTTCAGCCAGTATTTACAATTATGCTTTGTGCCATATTTGGCTTATTCTGCTTTAAAATAGAGAACCCTTTCAAAGAAGGATATTAACATGCTAAAGGAGTAAGCATCCTTGCCATTTACAGTATATATCTGAAATACTCAAGTCTTCCTGAAAAAATAGTGCTTAAGCTAGACTTACTATTATGCCTACGGGAGCAAAAAGGTACACTCACCAGCAAAGGATTGTACGATCCACAGGCACTAAAAGCATCCTCATCTCTCAGATACATAGATCGTGACATCAGTCTTTCCAGCAAGGATATGTTCAATCCAAAAGCCACTGCAACTTTAGATTTTATTACTGGCCCTAACTGCTTTGGATCTCCAACAAGAACTATCTGTATGTGCAGTTAAGGAAATCTCAAATTAAAACAGGGATTAAACAACTTCAGAACTTAAAAGTCAATTTGTATTAAGTTTTCTTCTTTCCTGCCAAATATTTTTTGTGAAGACGGTCTAAACCCAGAATAGCAACATATTATTGTATTAAGCTCCAAAACAAAGTGCAGTTATATTTTTACACATTACATGCTCTGAATCCTGCACTACAGAAGTAGACTTAAGTCAACTATTTTATATGGGGGAAAATGGACAGTATCCAAAATTTAAAACTAAATTAGTAAAATCATGCATTAATACAAGATCTATTACAAGCATTCATCATTGTAGATTACAAAGTGATTAAGTAGTCATTTGACATCATTCATAGTGATAAAAAGGCAGACAAGACTTTCATGCTTTCAGAAAATGATGCTAAGAGAAATACCTGTCCATTAGCTTCTGAAATCAACCCAAGAGGAATCAGGCTCTCCGGTTCACTTGCTTGTCCTGCCTCATCCAAAATCACATGTGTGAAGTGTCCAAGCCTAGATTTAAATAACATGACCCAAACCCAGACGCTCTCAGATTAGTTCACTCTGCCACCCTGTGGTTGGCCTCAGCAATTATATAAATTTCTTGGCTCAAATGTGCCAGGCACATACACATACAYAAAAGACATACAACTCCACATACACAAAGGCATTTCAACACAAAAGGTAGAAGAAGCAACCTAGTTAAATTTAAGTCCTCATCTGTGATTTCACTTACATAGTCTGATATACACAACCACTGCTTATCTTAATCTTGCCATAAACAATACTTTTAATGACGTTCAGGAGATTCTTCCTCGTTCTAAATTTCCTCTGGCTATTTATTTGGAATAACGCCCTTGGTTTAGCATGGACAACCCCTTAAGCTCTGTTATTGCAAAACAACTCAAGTTAGACAGACTTCAAAAGTGTCATTTTACAGAGTCAGAAGCAGAATCACACAGCAGTCTTTAGTTAACTACTGAGACTCAGCAAGTGTCTAAATAGAGGTACATGCAATAAACTACTAAAATAGCTTAGATTTCCTCCATACTGTAACTTAAGCTGGATATTATAAAATCCAAAGTTTATCTCAGTGATATTCACATCTGAAGTACTGTACCGTATTCCTGTTTGATAAAACAGTCCTGCACTGCTGCATGTAGTGATTATTATCCTGAACCATAAYGCTTTCCAAATATCATCACCATCTTTGCAGTAAGGCTTCACTATGTCATCAATTTGCTGCAAAAACAAGTATTTTGTAAAACAAGATGCCACTCAAACTAAATATTTTAATATGAATCAAAAAGCATCCACTAAACACTTAGCTTCTAGAAGCTAAGAAATGCTTAGATTTGGACCCATTCACATTCACTGAAATGAACTCTTTGCAAATTTGCCTGGATAAAATAGCACCTATGCAAGGTGCCTTTCCTTTAAGAACAAAACTGAACATGTGTGTGTACAGATACACACACACACACACGAAATCTGGATACAAAGACAACCCTCCTACTTGTTCACTTCTTTATGTAAGTGGTCTTAATTCGGAGTGGTAAAGGTTTGACTTGAATAACATGTTCTGGGATCATTTCATGATTGAAAGAATCTTATCACATTAAAAATTCCCACTGACACATTACATGCTACTAAGTAGAGTTACACGCTCCAGGAAATAGGCTCAGATTCAATGCTCATACAATCATATTAAGAGCTACAATGAATAGTTAATTACTTTGCTGTCTCTTAGGCTGATTATGCTTTTTAGGATCCAATGATATGTTATTAAAACAGTATTTTAAGATCAACATGTGAAAACGGAAATACTAACTGGCAGATATCTATATACTTACCTCTGTAGACCTGCAGCTAGCATTAACTCGGACCATGGATCCTGGTTTTAACAGATTGCTTTCATGTAGCCGCAAGCAAATCAGATCTGTTGCTGTATTTGATGGTGCACAGACCAAAATTCGACTGTCTGGTAAAGTATAATGTATCTACATTTAAGAAGAAAGCCATTTAAAAGAAAGGTATTTGGATTAGTAGCAACAGCTACTTAGCAATATGCCCATGTCATTTTATTGCCACTGAATATAAAATTCAGAAGAGTTCCAAATACACACAATATTCATCCACCCTTTGCAGTTCAAGAACACCAGTCTTGAAAGTCAAGACTGTTTAGTATTTGCAAGTTGAGTGTACTGATGTTGGAATTAATTCACAGTCATCATATTAAAATATACCTGTGCTTCATAAATCTATTATGCAGTATTAGAATCATTGGTTAGATACTATTTACTAAAGCTTTAAAGACACAAAAATATGAAGCCTTGAAAATAAATCATTTAGGAATTTGTTAACAAATTCCTATCTAAAAACTTTTTTTTTCACTGAATTATAAGAAAGATTTTTGAAATGAGTATTTCAAAGACTCTTGGTATTTGGAAGCAAATCGTAATTGTACTTGCAGAATTACTGTAGCGTTCTAATATTGAAAAGATGAAAGATGACAGATTTGTCATCCATTATTACCTGTAAAATAGCTTCAATTATTGTTAATGTTTTTCCTGTTCCTGGTGGTCCGAAGAGGACATAAGGAGTTGGACGACATTCACCAGTCAGGATCCTTTTCACTGCCAGCTTCTGGTGCTCATTCAGCATAGGATTAAAAAAGTTGCCAGCTCTCTGTTCAATTGTCACTGTTTCACTGACTGTAATCCAATAAGTATACATTAAAACTACACAAATATTTTTAACATACATACATATATTAATGCAATTTCAAGTTCATATCAGGATTTAAAGGACAGAAGTTCACTTTTCAAGTGGTAACAGTTAATGAAGCCCTCAAAAATTCTAATTTCATAGCATGTAGAAATTGGCCATTAAGATTTCAAAAGTGTATTTTATTTTATAAAATCAAAGGCCAGAAAAGGACTATGATTATCCACTCTAAAATCCTATAAAAATGTATTCAATAATTTAAACATTAAACCCACATTTATTTTTCCTAGAACAGCTAAAAAGCAGCTTTTCAGGGATAATACCAGTACTAGATACAAGTGGTAAATGGTATGAGAACTGCTCCTGTCTGACTAAAGTGGACTTTAGCTTTCTAGGACAGTACCTTACCAAACCTGCTATAGAAGGGCCTCTAGATATTCCCTATTCGTTTAGGGATCCTATTGCTACAATGTGATAGAATTACTCATTCCATCAAATTAAGTATACTAGTATTTCAAGTCATACGTTCCAGATAGTGCAGGTCGTTCGTATGCTTATCTGAAATCTTTGTCAAGTTTTTAGTATCTTTTCAAAAAATCTACCCCAAAGATGAGACAGCATCACAGCAACAAATCTGTGTGTGATCGGTTTTCCAGTAAAGTATTGACTGGGAAATAGTAATTTACTGACCACAAAATATTACATTAGTTATCTGTTGAACTGAAGATGTTTCTAAGCAGGAAATTTCGTGTTACTACTATCCTATAGTTTCTTAAAAAGACAACACTGGAGAACATCTAAAAAGCACCTAATCAGCCCTGATTTACCAAAGTAACCGCAATCCTGAGCTTGTTATACTTGAATATGAGGAAGTATTAAAATATACCAGGTTGATTTGTTTGGGGAGGAACCGTCACCACATCTGGTATGTTCATCTCCCTTGATGGCATGCATTTTGTTGGTCTGTTCTGCAGATTTTTGACCTGAAAACATCATCAAGCTAAGGTAAATGCATTTATAATCTTAAGGTGACAAGCCACTAATACTTTCAAAGTTTTGGATTTTTTGTTTTTCCAGTAGTGCTATCTCATTAAATATAGTATCTACTGGAAAGAGAGAAAGATGCAATAGAGAAGGAAAGGATTCTAGGAGTTCCCAATTTATATTTAAAGCTTCTGAAACAGGTTCAGGGTCCTGGCAACAGGGAAGCGAGTTCTCCTGGGGGAAAAGATTCTGGGCCAGATGCTTCAGTTTTCTTAATACTGATCCTAATCCAGTGAGGTGATAAGGGTTAGTGGTTGATTACTCCTTGTACAGGACACAGGTGCTTATTGGCTTGCTGGCAAACATACCATCCAGGAACTGTCTGCTACTTGCCCAGAACCACAATGTCTTGGAAAGACTGCAAGGCTCATTTGGTCTTCTGATTGCTTCCCTTTGCTGCTTATCTATGCAGATACTAACACCACCTTGAGTAGATCAAAGTTGCAGTGATATAGTTCGACAGTAAGCATGAGGGGTCCAGGAGGAAATGCTCTCCTCTGGGAAAACAGAAAGGCCCTAGGAGAAGCAGGCATCTTGCGTAACAGCAACGGCACAGTGAGGAGTTGTTACCAGCATGGCTCTAGGTCCATCTGAAAGAGCTCCTAGACAGGACATTTTGTGTTGCAAAACCAGAGATGTGGCTGAGATGTTATCAAAGGAAGATTGAACAGTGATTATGTTATGGTGGTAACAGTTGTTACAGACCAGACAAGAAGGACAACATGAATGAGACTTTCCACAAACAACTAGCATAGTCTTATGATCACAGGTCATGGTGTTCATGGAATATTCTAATCATTCCCACACCTGTTGCAAATAATCTAGAATATTTCTAGAATTTCTAGGCAGAGTTGGTGACAGCTTCCTAACATAAATGGCAGAGGTACTGATCAGGAATAATGCTTTATTTGACCTGCTGCTCACACAAAGGAAATAGCAAGTGTGTTCATATATAGCAGTTTGRGTTGCAGAGACTGCAAAGTTGAGTGGGTTCAGGATATAGAGGAAGCCTAAGCAGCTGCAGAGTCAGAACACTGGATTTTCAAGAGTGGACTCTGGTTTCTTCAGCAAATCACTAAGCCAAATCTTCCGAGAAGCTACCACGTGGGGAAATAAGTGCCCAAGAGAACTAGATGGTTTTGTTTAAGATCTGCTTATTAAGACTCATAAACAAGCCATCCTGTTGCACAAGGTAATTGTGAATTTTAGCAAAAGGCCTACTTAGCTATAAATGGAGCTGCCTKAATTCATAAAGCAGCTATCAGAAATAGAAACAAGAACAAGCAAAGTAAAAAAGCACATGGGGACAAAATCAGAAAGGTCAAACACATTTAAGTCCAACTTAACCTAAAACTAGGCAGGATCAGAGCAAGAACAKTTTCTGCAAATCTTGCAGAGGAAAAAACGCAAAGAAAATGTAGGTCTGTAGACTCATGGGAGAAGACAGCTTATTGATGGATGGTATGGATAAGGCTGAATAATCTGATGTGCTTTCTGCCTCACAAGCAGACCTCTAGACCCCTGTATGCACCATCTTTGAAAATAAAAAGGGACCAGTAACAGGAAGGGAAGAACAAGCTAGGAACTGCCTGGAGACATAAATGTATTCAAATTCATAGGGTCAGACACAATTTGCCAAGATGAAGCTTCTGCTTTTTATGCACAAAAAAAAAAAAAATATGAGTAGTCAGAGCAGAAAAAATAAAATTGAGTAACTGCATGAATCAATATAGTCTGGGTATCCACTGACCACATAGTAACCCTCAGCCCCTTTTTAGCGCCTGGGAATTACAGGATACTAATAATCCCCACTGTACATAATAGCACTATATACGTGCCAACTGCATGTTCTTGGTAGAAACTGGACAGTTTGAGAGACCTTGGCTTTTCTAGTTTGGTGAGAAGTTGAAAAGGTAGTCTAATAACCTAAAGCAATTTAAATCTGAGTTACNAAAAAAAAAAAAAAAAAAAAAAAAAAAAAAAAAAATAGAACCAAACTCTTCTTAATAGCAGCATATGATATTAAGAAGAGAACTTTCACAACTTTCAGCTAGATAATTCAGACTGAGCATTTGAAGCAGCAGCAAGGGAGGAGGGGAATCAATGGTCAGGTAGTGAAGCACTAAACAGGTTATCAAAGGGTTATGGAATCTCCATCTTCAGAGGTTTCAAAGACTTTGACAGACAAAAAACCCCCCCGAAAACAAACACATGCCCCAAAACTCTACACAGAACCCTCCCACACCCCACAGCTGACCTGATCTAGTGGTGGTGACAGTCCTGCTTCAAAGAGAAGGTGCACTAGGTGACCTTCTGAAGTCCCTTCTAAGCAAGATTTCTACAATTTCTTTTTACAATTTAACTAGCAGTTAAGAAACCTGGATAAATCTCTTCGGAACAGGATGATTACTTTTTACATAAAAGTATTTCTTGCCATAGTGATGAAATTTAATATATCTGTTTTTTTAAAAAAAAACTATTAAAACTAGGCCTAGAACAAATCTGAAAATTCTAGTTCTAATACATTAGGATTTTTATAAGCATTTTCTATTTTAGATGGGAGTGTTAGCCTAATAATCATCAGTTATCATAGAGTCCCCTCTTCCCCCAGCAATAAACAAATACTTCCATCATCAGAAAGCAGAACAACTTTGATTCTTCAGTGCTGTATTACAGAAGTCCTTTTTAACAATAGCCTTACAGTAGATATCTTACTAATCTGAATGCTCTAAGTACTTTAAGAAACATTTACCTTACTTTCCTGCTTGGAACTTTGTTCAAGGCCATCATCAATAGAACATTCCACTTGTGGTGGTTGTAAAAGGAGCCTTTCTGGAAACAACACTTTAAATTTAGAGGAAAAAGAGAAAGAAATCTGAAAGACACATAAACGCTTTATGTACGTTCTGTTAACTACATTGTTGCTGATACATTTGCTTGCCCCAAGTTGCCAAGTAGGTTTACTAGAACTAACATACTAGCGGGAAATATCTGTGTGATTCTACTATAGTTCAGCAGAACGATCCGTATAATTGAATCAGTACACTTTAGTATGTTTTGAGGTAACAGAAAACAGTGGCATTTCATGTAACATTGTTACAACAGTACGATTTATACAGTTATTGGTTCAAACTGCTTATAAAAACAGCATAAAGCCCTCTCCCTTGTGATAGGGAACACATGAAATCATTCCAATAATATACACTCTACATCTAAAAGTTCCTGTTTAAAAATCTATCTATATAAACGTATWATTAGGAAACTCCTCCAGAAGTGGACTTCAGTGCATTCTTCTCAGATACTGAATTCAACTGAGAAGAATCACTTCTTAGATGTGAAAGTAATGAAAAAAACAGACTCCCCACAACCAAACACCTCTAGGCAGTTTATATCTACTTAAAGATACCTTTTTCACCCAGATAGATAGCTTGCTCAACGGCCAACTGGCATCGCCTGCTGGTGATCCTGTTATTAGAATAGTGATTTGTAGATTAGAGTAAAAGCTTCAAGTTCTGTAAGTTACAACAGTATATACGTACAAGCCATCCAGTGGTTTCTATTCACTAGTGCTTATAAAGAAGCATTTTATATAGGAATATTTAAGTATTTATTGAGAAATATGCTGCAGAAGTGTTAATCAAAAGCTTTGCTATGAATAACATTCTGATGTGTTTATCCTCTTTGTCTCAGCGGACAGCTAGAGAACCTCGTGCTCCAGAATCAGGTAAAGTCTTTCAATAAGTTTCACACAAAACTAATTTTACAGAGATGATTAAGCAATTAAATAACATTCTAAAAATAAAATACAATATTGCTAGTATTAAAAAAAAGAGTATAGGTGGTTAACATCAGTAATTTTTTTCATAATCTTGAAGCCATATTGGCATGTTTCTTCTTCAAAAAAAATCAGCTATCTCACTTCCTGGCACCGCAGTAATCATTTATACCTTAAAAAAGAGATATAAGACACAAGTTCTTTCATACAAGACTGCAATTGTTGTCACTCKGTACAACGCACCTAGTGAAAAAGCTGTGTTGGGGGAGACAGATTAAAGAACTGGGAGAAAAAMACCTAGTTGTATCCTTCCCATGTCTATACCCATCAGAATAAGCCTTTGGAAACCTATAAAAATACCTAGAGTGGACAAATTCCACATCCATGGGTTCTGAGTTGTAAGCCTGTTCAAAGTCTGGATGAAATTTAAGAGTAATAGCTTCATTATGAATCTGTTGCAAAGATAAAACAAAACAAAAAAAAAGGACAGTTTACTGGTGAGTGCATTTAGTAGTTTATACATGTACAGAAGTATCTCTGAAAACATCTAAAATCCCCCACAAAACCAGATTTACTATCAATATATTACATTTCTAGATTATGTGTGCAGTGCTTTCAGAGCAGATAGAAGTTAAAACCCATAAAGAAAAGGGAAGTCAAAGTCCCCCCCCCAAAAAAACATAAAAACTCAAACCCAAACAAACTCTAATTCACAACCATATAATAAATATAGAAACCCACCAGCCACTAGAGTGTAGATTAAACAAAAAACAAACAAAAAGACCCTGACCCCCACAACCTAAAACACCCCAGAAAACCAGCTTCACAAAACAAACAAACAAAACCCCCAAAAGACCCCAGTCTGGCCTCCTCGAACTGTCAGCTTCCTTTTAGCATCATGTTGACTATAGATTTTTCAACAAAAGACACAGATTGCTTACCTCAGTAATATAGGCTACATACTCTATTACATGCTCAGAGTAGATCTGACTTTTCAGTATCACCTTATCACCTAATTATAAACAAAGTTAAAAGGAAAATACAGTTTTAAGAAATAGCAAAATTCTCACTGCAACACTTAACAATTTCTTCTTCTGCATGGTTAAGCTAGGAATTGGCAGATGCCAAACATTAATTTCTGTAAAGTTGCCATATCCATGAATATGTCAGCACTTCATTTAGGCCCAAGTTCTGAACAGGAACATGAACTGTGTATTACTTTTAAAAAGGTACTTAGTATTGATGGCATCAGATCTTAAATACTTACTGAAAACAATACCTGTAAATCATATTTGAGATTGAATTCAATTTCACATCCTTTCCCTGTTTTTAGTTTTGAAACACCTATCGCCTCTTAGTCATTATTGTATTACACAGCTTAACTTTGAAAAACCCTACCAACTCTTGTACACGAAAAAATTGAAGACATCAGAACCACCTTAGTAACAGACACATGCGATGCTTCCTCAGAGAGCAAGACAAACAGTGAGACACCAACAACATAGTTCACGCATCTGGCAGCATGGATTAATTTTGTGTTCAAACATGTGAAAGACTTAACAAGTAACAATGCRTTGTAGTTTGTACTGCATTTAAGGTACTGATCAACATGCTATTTGGCTTTATTTCACATTAATTACTACCTATACTCAGGGAAGGTCTGCCTTCTTCCACTCCTGGCACTTCCAACACCAAAGAGCTCCCATTCCTTTTCAAAGTAATTCCACTCATGTTATAGTCTTTTATCTCCATTTCTGCATGGATTTCTTCAAGCCACAAGAGAGTGGAAAAGTATGCTTTATAATTATCTAGATTAAGATGCTGAAAAACAAAACAGCACACATTACAACTTAGCTTCTACTCAGATACCAGCCCCACTATTCTAAATATTCTGCAAAACAGCTCTTCGGAAGACTGTGCAGCAACCAGCTTACCAAAAAAGGTACTAAAATACAGATATCTACATGTCAGCTGAACTTTTAAACTCCCACTGTAGTCAGTGCAGAATTAGTATAGAAGTTGGAGGTCAGATATGATAGCTAATAGCTGAAGAGTTAACCAGGTCTCCTGCAACTATCATGGGAGTTTCAACACTTAAATATAGGGGCTAGTCTGCAAACTGAATTCTGTGCTCAGTAATCACAGAATACATAAGATCTATGTACACTGGGCAGATATGGGTGTAGGGATGAAGTCTCGCTAGTCTCTGGTCTGTCTCACACTTACACAATTTATGATAAACCTGGAAGTACCTAAACTTTTTCTCTCAGAGAATAAACATAGCTCTAACTAAACACCGACTACCAAAGAATGTTTTCTATTAGATATATTCTTGCCCAACTGCAAGTGGAATGAGCATTGATTTCTGTACCCGAACCCTCACCAGTAACAGATTATATTTAAGGTGTCATTTAAAAAAAAGGTTACTATTACTGGAAGGCTGTCAGTATAAAGTCATTTAAAATCCTGCAAGTCTTAAAAAAAGAAAACAAACGCCCCAGGATCACTGCCCTGCTATCACCTCAGCATCTCAGTTCTGTTTTCTTTTCTTTTCTTTT
>NW_028185661.1:148346-202203 GCF_003343005.1 Rhea americana
AAAAAAAAAAAAAAAAAAAAAAAGATGCAGTGTTTCTTACTAGAAATCACATCATAATGCTTTGGAGAAAGAATCACTAGTATTATCATTAGACTTCACGTTCTCTTGTTATATATTCTGAAACTGCTATCCTTGCAGGAAGAATTTGAGCAAGCTGTGATGAGTTACACTTCAGGGTTAAAGTAAAATTTGGTTTTGAGCAACAAGAATCCTCTTTTACTTCCACAGAAAAGAACTTAATTTTTTATTTCTATGAAACAGAGTTGCTAGATTATTGTTATGATACCAAACACTTCCTGATGTTGCCTATATAGTGGCAGTGAGGAGGAATGTTTGTTCAGTTTGCTGTAACATCCCTCTCCAGTATACTTCCAATTCCTTTTTGGGTTTTCACATTTACCTTTTGCACTTGCATGAACTTGCATTCTGTGACATACTAAAACCTACTTAGGTTAATGGACACAGCGTAAAACCTTAATCCGCTTGGTTATATTATTACTTTAGCTTCTATTACACTTAAAGTTACACATTTTTGCTAAATTAATTCCAGCTTGAACCTAAAACCTATATAAAGTACATTTTCTTACAGAAATGTACACTTGCATACCTCTGCAAGGAGAGGCTGAAAAGTCAGTATGTCTAACTTCTGCTCCACGCATTTTCTTAATCCATCTGGTATGGTATAATATGGGAGGAAGCTTGGCAACTGCCTTCTGCAATTTCTAAAACAAAAGTAATATGCCGTATCATTTAGTATTCTCAAACAGTATGTGAAGGACAGATAACTAGCAAGTCCTATCATCAAAGCTATGAAAAACACGCCAAACCTTGCGATTGCTCCAAATCAACAATTAGAAACTTGCTACTTTGGGAAACAAATGAAGTGTTGCAGTTACAGATTACTTGAAAAGCAGAGTACATGATATTTTAATGCTCTTCTCAGTTTAGGGATATTTTTATAATTAAGTAAATACTATATGTATTGTGGAAGTGCACTTGCAAAAGGAAGAGTTCTTCTGAATAAAAGATGTTCCCGTTCACTCAAACTAATGAATTGGATACACTTCTGAAGTTGCTTGAGAAGTTATTTAAGAAATTACTCTCAGAAAATTATTTCAGATTTTCCATCTTGTTTTTTGATGACACTAACAATAGTTACTTGTAGTGTTGCAGAGTAATTTAGCTCTAAAAAGTTTACCACCACATTATGCAGTGGAAAGAGCTCCTACACAAACAGATCTATAAAGAAATTCATAAGTATGCAAAAAAAATAAAAAAAGTAGAAAAGCTTTCTGTCAGTAAAGTCCACAGTTATTATGTACACTGCAAATAAAATAATGTACAAAGACTCCCAGCTTCCCATTTTCTTTGTCAGCACTACAGGACAGAGATATTCGTAACTATTGTGTTCAGCATTGCCAAGTTATTTTTTGCTCTAATTCACAGTACCTTCTGTATTTAGTTGCAACCACTGTGGTCTTCCTTTGCTGAGGTATGGGAATAATTTTAGGCTTTCTTGGAGAAAATGGTTCCACAGGTGCTATTATTGACTCTTCTTCATTTGTTACAGTGGTTTCAATATAGCGTCCAATAACAAAATCAGAAAAACCAAGCAACAGAAGTTCTTTATTGTATCCAGGATTTCTTCAAGTAAGCAAAATTTAGGTTCTTAAAATCATGACATTCACCCTCTTTCCCCCAGCTCTAAGTATTTTTAAACAAAATTATAGTTTATCTTTTTAGTAACATCTGAGAATAATTTAGTGTAACTCCCTGCCTTGAGTACAGTCCATCTTTTAGCTTGCACAGTGAAATCAAACCTCAAAAATACCAATTTCATCACAAAAGCCTAGACATTAATGAACAATATTGCCTCCTGAACACTGAATGTACAAAAATAATAATTTTGTCACAAGAAAATCTTGTTTTTACTGTAACTGAAAAAGGTTAGCCAAGTATTTCCATTAAAGGAACCCAGAGTACATCTCCTCACTGTGTGCAGCAGCAGCTTTCCTCTGCCTTGCTCAAGACCACTCAAAACTGAACCTAACTGCAAACATACCTAGTGAAGGAAGAAAGGATCCCTTATCTTCTGAAGAATGATAAATTCGTACGTGCAAGCAAGGTTTAGGGAGAGGTAGATGGAAAACATCACAGGTAACCAGTTTCTTCAAATTAGGGTCTAAGGAACTTAAGACCAAAGGTCCTTGCGTACATACCATCTGCTCTGGCATCTCTTACTGAAGTAATCCTAGCACAACCTAGAGCCAAATTGTCTCCTTAACACTAACAACATAGTCCAATGCCTGAAACACGCYAAGTACCTGAAACAACAGTATCCTGACAGGATTTCAGCTTATTTTCTTTTTTGGGCAGGTATACCACTTTCCATGCTAACACGATCTACTCAGGTTAAAGCTAGCCTAATTTTATCTACAGTACACTAGCTCAGTACAGAAACTGAACTGTCTACAACTGGTCTACTGGTCTAGATTTTCAGGGTCTGTGGTCTCCTAAGTGCAGAAGTCAGCAAACACTTGTCATATCTTCATGCTKCGTTCTATGGAGTTGTGTGGATGGTTTTGTATTATTAGAAGYTTCTCAGATTTTTGTGACATTCACAGTTCTATGGTGAAATAAATTGTTCCTTTCATGCATGCCCTTCTCTACAAAGGCAGGCCCTGCCTACAGTTTACCTTTGAAATTGGAGCTAAATAATTCTCCTACATGAATTTCAACCCTCTATGTTACCATTCATAATGGAGCAGAAATAATCTGAAAGTGGCTTAAATGAATGGAAAAAATTGATTTTGCCTTTCCCTGTCCAACCTTTAAATGATGATAAACAGATGTCGTATGCAGAGTTTGTAGCGCTACAGCTTGAAGTACCTACAAAGCATGTGAAAGCAAGCTTTGCTGCATGAAGTTTCTTCTTGAATTCTGAAGGAACTCACACAGCTGATGCCAAGCCTTTTCACCTCTTAACAATTTCAAGATATGTTTTGTACAGCAAAATACTTTTGTTTTCAAGTCTTTTCTAAGATCTGAAAGATATTTTCCCTGTAAACAATACTTTGATGGAAGTGTTACCGGTTGTAGAAGGAAGCTTTTTTCCCCAGCATAGCTGACTGGGGATCAATATCACAGGACAGAAGTCAAGAAATTTGGACAGGGACTTGATGATTTCAGGGTACTGAGACTGAAAGAAATACTATACAACATGGAAAAGCAGTTGCTCCATGAGCACTACAGTTGGTGTAGATTTGCTGTGGATTTCTAAGTAGAATATAACTAGCTGTAGTAATTTTTTTTCATCTTATTTCCATTTCTACGAATGTTATCTACTCCTACTGTATTTCTTCATTTACTCTTACCACTATTCTGTTTGGACAAAAGTCAGAATCAAGTTCTGAAAATGCTAACTACTTTCAAGCTCTAGGATAGCTCTCCACATCATTTGCTAATATTTACTTCACATTACACCAAAGAGGAACTGTGCTACAAATAAGGCAAACATTAAAGTCAGTTTTTATGATTTGTGTCCATTATGTAAGTCAGAAAAAAAAAAAAAAAAGAAATACTTACGTGGCAGTGCATGCAATCACCACGAATGTTTTCCCACCTGGTGGTATGACAATTTCTCTAGTAGTATGAGTCTCATTTATTGATTGTTCTTCCAAGACACCTTTTTGCTCATTTATTCCATTATGCAGATGTTCATTTTCTACCAAGGAAAAGTCATCTTTTTTCCTTGATAAATTCAGATTCTGAGAATTAACTCCTTCTGTAGCAGAGAAATTACAGTAGTTCTATTATCACAATTGCTCTGGCTGGCATAGCAAGTCTTTAAAAAGACTAAAAAAAMCCCAAAACAAAAAACCCCACCCTACACTCCTTTTGAGGAGTTAAATGCTCAGTATTCAGATGTTAAAATATCACTCTACCTGGAACGACTCCATTCTTTGTAATGGATGCATTATTCAATGACTCATATGTTGTTTCTCTGCTACATGAATTAATTGCAGCTTTTGAGATGTTTTCTTGATTTATTGGAGGAGATGATAGATATGCTCCTGAATTGTTCTGCCATTTCTGAGGAATTTGAAAATGGAATTGCTTGTCTTTTACCCATCCAGCTAATCTGCAGCTGATTAAGGACTGTGGTACATTCCCTTTATTCCTGTAAGCAGTTATGCAGTTAAACAATTAAATGCACAGTTAATGTTCTTGGGAAGCATAATTCTACCTCAAGCAAAATAAAACAGTCTATAGTAGTTATTTCATAACCACTGTTCTTTTCAGAAAAAAAAGAATTGCCTGGCAAATTTTAACTCATGAGAATTAAAACCTCTGCTAAATGTTACTACTTACAGGTCGTATAAACTACCATGAAGTACTGCAAAAGAACCAGCAATAAGTATACAGAAATACTGTGCATCAAGAAAGCTACTGTAACTTAAAATTCACCACAGACAGCTAACCTTTAGGAAAAAAAAAAAAAACAGCAAAATGAAGGCCATTCAGGTCTGACCTCATTTAAGCCTCTATGCCCAGAAGTGAGAACCAAGAGAAAAGAAAAAACAATCCCTTCGCCCTAAAAACACAAAACCCCCCAACGATACACCAAAATAGGTCTCTAGTACCCAAGTTTAAGGGAGGAGAAATAACAAAAATGAAAAAATGCTCCATTTTCAACGTGCAAGTACACAGCAGTCTCCTTATCCTAAGATCTGGGCAACACAGCTTACCTGTTGCTTAATTTAACATACCTACACAAATAAAAGCATTTACTTTAGTCTTCACCCCAGAAAGGATTTTTATCAGGTTTGGGAGAACCTCAGGGCACTATCTGCAAGATGTCTGCTCAATAAAAGACTATCTTGACATCATTAAGCCAGATACAAAATCCTCTTTAAATACATTATATTTGGGGGTTACTTGAAGGCTATAAACCACAAGGACCAACTATGGGATGCTTCTGTATGAAAGACAGGCGTACAGACTATGGAATGGTAGAAAGGAAGAAAGCTTAGAACAACTGAAATGGCTTACTTGATCCAAATGATCATGCTTTTGGATTCTCCCTGCTTCAGAGTTCCAAAATTAGTCATTCTTGATACCTCCAACCCTCTTTTATCTCTCATTAAGTCTTCACAAGGCTCATCCAGATTCACTCCATTAGAGTGAGACAGTCTGTAAGAAGACAGAATTATATACAGTGATTCTGAAACAGACTCAGGAAATAACTCCTAAATCTGTGCTGAATTAAAGATACTGGACTAAAACATTGTCCCAGTATTTAAGAGGAAGCAGGTAAGAGAGTACGCTCAGCTACTTACATTTCCAAAACTATGAGGTTACCTTTACTGGTTTAAGCAGCGATTTAAAACCAAACCTTTCTGCAGCAACACAGTAAACCAGGACCACAACTTGATTACAAGATTAAAATGATTCAGAAGCTAGCTGGTCTTTTGTGAGGCACTGAGCCAAATGGCAAATGAAGTCCTGCAGATCTCTTTCAGAGCTGAACCAAAACGTGAAGAGCGAGGGCCTTAGTAAAGTCCTGCTTAGAACTGGCGCTTAGGAGGTAAAAATGACTAGACTGGAGAATGATGGCTATTTTCCTTTTTCTGTGATATCTGAGCAGGTACCCAAAGCACCTGCTTATGTCTTTTGTTTAAGTGTTACAATCTGAAACAGGAAACTCAGGAAAAATAACTGAAAAAAGCTGAAAAACAAGAAGCATCCTTAAAGACTGCACATACTTCTAACAAAGAAGCCTACCAAATTGAAGTCACACAGTCTTCCTTGAGGCAGTGATTGTAGCTAACCTCTCGGTCTCAGCTACCTAATGAACCCTGCTTTAAAAAACAATGTTTTTATCCCACAGTTGATAAGCTACTCAGATAATATAATGGCACTAAAACACTTCAAAATATTTTAAAGCTCTTTCAGAAACTTACATACCCTAAATACTCCTTAGTTATGTAAGGCAATTAACATAAAAAATTACTGCAGTGGTTCTATGACTCTATGTCAGAGTTTACTCTGAAAGTCCAGTAGATGTCTCCCACTGCAGTTCGCCCTGCCTCAGTTGAGGCATATGCCATGAAATTCGCTAAAATTGAGAAAACAAGCATAAGGTCTATTTTTATAATTTGGTTTCAGTAATAATTTTCTGTGGCTAGTCCATTAACAATTAAAAATAGGTCCAACTGCAAAAATAGGTAAACAAATTGCACTGTTGTGTAAAGGAAAAAACATCTGAAGCTACAATAAAGTTCTGCCACTGTAAATGACCTTCATTAGTGAAGCACTATGTGTAACAATACACTGCTCAAGTGTTAGACTCCATGTCTTTTGCAGTCCTTAGAAGCCATCCAATTTCTGACTTGGCACAAGGCAGAGGAAGGGATGGGCAGCTATCTGACCTGTTTCTAACCTTCAGAGGTAATTCCACAGCTCCCTTTCAATTCCAACACAACAGAACCTATTTCAGTATTTCTCCTTCCTATGAGAAAGGATCAGGTTAGACATTAAACATGCACACTTATATCTACATACAACTGAGGCCTATTACATGCTACATTATTTTCAGTGAAAATAATGAGTTCATTCCATTCTTCCTAGCTCCTCTAAAGATCCAGGTACTGTCTTTAGCCATCTTTCCTAGAGATGGAACAAAGCAAGCTCCCACAAAGACTGTGGTTTCTATATATGCGAACATATGTCCTGCTCTCCTTTAGACTCTCCTACTGGTCCCCACCCCCCTTTTTTTTTGAGGGGATGGGGTGGGATGTCTCCAATATCAGAATCCGTAATCCTGCCAAACCTTATCAGCACTCAGGTCAGATTTTACAGGTAGTATTCCTATAAACACACATTTGGGTGGCATTTCTGTTTCTTCCAAAAATGACAGATACTTGAACTCAAGTTACAAACTCCAGATCCTTCCTTCAAAACTGCTACCAAATAGTTGTTTCCCATTCTACATTGGTGCAGTTTACTATTTCTGCACAAGTTTCTGCTTCTTCCCCATACTGATTACTATCTATTTTTCCAGCCTCTTCTGCAACCTTCCTTGATCCTCCTCAGATCAAATTAGCCATCAGAGGTGCTCGCAGAACCTCTCAATTTGATATTTGCGAACTTAACAAATCTATTAAGATCATTAAACTCTTCTGTTTAGGAAAATCCCAAGAATCATTCAGTAAGCTTCCTCCTGAAGAGCTGCACTCAAGCAAAATAGATTAAAGGAAACATCCATTTCATAGTATTTTCACTGCAACAGTTTCATTCAGTTTTCAAGTAGTGAAGTTCTCACTAGCAGAATAACACAGATGAGAGGAAGCACAATAAAGGATCATGGGTTTGACATTTTCCTAATGCAATACAAAATTCCTTCCTTGCCTAGCTATATTACTGAGCTCCACTGACACTAGTCTTGCTTTTCTAAGCATTACGGATGTTCCCACCTCCTTGAAGTAACGGGAAAAAAACCAGGGGTCAAACATATTGCTCTATAATCTTCCCCATGATTTGTCATGCCTTCTAGCCAAATAGTGGAAAGCACTAGACCACAGTATTACTTTTTAACATACACTATAAAATTTACCTGTATAATTACAGATCATCTCTAGCTGTTAGTAAGTTGAAAGAGAACAAGAGAACAAATGTTACCTGTTCTGGTCAACTGGAACCAAACAGAGCGCTCTCCAAATATAACATGACTGATTACTTTCCACCACAATTGCATTCACTAGATCATGTACACAAGGTGAGTAACCATCAGGAAGTCTCACTGAATCCAAAGTGAAAAATATACTCTCATCTATTATACCACTTCTTCCACAGATGCTGGAAATACGAACCTGTAACAGTTTGTTATTTGATTTTGCTTGGTATCACTACTTAAGCTAACAGACATACTAGTGCTATGTTGTTTTCTGCAGTGATTCTACTATCATGCATTAACAGAACTACCATCTAAATTTAAGTTATTCAACGGAAAGGAATATACAGCTCTGATCTGTAACCACTGTGTCTGTCTTTAGGTTAAAGAAAGAAAACAAAAATAACCAAAAAAAACCCAAACAGAAGCATTTCAGATAAGCATTAGGTTCCATTTACGCATATGCTAACAATATATACATTTGACTTCATTATGGTATGTATCTTGAAACTTACCTAATTTACACTTCAATTCTAGCAATCACAATAGGAAGAAAAAAAAGTTATCTGCTTGTCAAGCATATATTATTCAATATATAAAACTGCCAAACACAGTAAGTCATGGAAACAATGTACGTATACATAAGGGAACAAATATTTTCAGCAGAATAAAAGATGTACAACTATCTTTTTAAGCTAAAATATTTGGATAAATTAAACATAACATTCCACAATCTTTAGGCACTAATAGTCAATATTTCTTTAAAAATATATATAAAAAAAGCTTGAAAATCTGTAACTAAAAACAGTAAGCATCCACATTTAACATAGCCAGTAAGTGGCAGTTATTTATCCTGCTCTAAATCAAACATGTATGCTTTTTCAAATAGCTGTGTAATTTTAGAAGTAATCCTACACACAAGTGAGTCAGTATGTTTTGTCTTTTAATTAAAGGTGTGTTATAAAAGATCTCCCAATATCAGCAACTTAGGAACACTCCAGAAAACCTGCACATCACACAAGACTCTTCTTACCAAACCCATCACACAAACATTTACCTTGTCCACTCGCTTATATCTCAAAGGCTTTACAGCAACTGCTTCACTGCTCCATGTTGTTGGGTTAATAAAGTATTTAGCTTGCACCCAGTCACCTTTATAAGGTTCAAAACCTATATAAAATAGAACATTTTTTCAAGTTTAATTGCTACTGAAGGCATTCACATTACTCCCATATGGAACTAGCTTAAGTTAAAAAAGAGACTAGCCAGAACAATGCATTATTCAGATCCACTGAGAGCTTAAACTTCTCTTTTTTACTCTTCCTTTTCTGGTTATGCCAAAGTACATAAGAGATGTCAGGATAAAAATACACTTGCTTACACTAGGACCATATGTAAATTATGCTCAGTGAGAACAGACAGGCAGCTTCTCCCAYCCAAACCCTTCCGTTCGCTTCTCCCATCCATTCTACCAGAACTTTTTTGGGATGCAGACTACATATTTGTCAGAATATTCCCATTATATATGTATTTCTCATATGTTCCATATACCTATATACATAGATATGGAAAAAAAAATCCCCACCTTTATCAGATGCTCTCACATTACACATACCCTTGGCACACAAACAAGAAAACCTCTACATACCTTCACAAACTTCTTCCATTGCAAAAAAGGTCTTCTGATTAATATAGCCACCATCCTTAGAGAGAAAAGTAATATTACCAATTAGTAGCTTCGTATTCATTTCAGAAGCATCATAAGTTGGATTGGAGTCTCCCCATGTGTTCTGGACTGCTTCTACCTATTAATATAAGAAAACCCAACAACAACAACAAGTATTCAAACAGGTGTTACTGTGTATGTTTATTTTATGAAGCACAAAGTTTAACTTATTACTATTACAAACACCAGAATTTCAACTGTGAAAGCTAAGCCTCTTATTAGACAATTCTAAACTCGCTTTAGCTGTTCCCTTTGTAGACAAAGACACAGGTAGTAAAGAGTAAGTACCTTGCCTTTTAAGTATGCTATATGCTTCAGCACTGGCAACTACTGGAACCACATGTTGATTTGTCAAATCTCTCATATGCTTCTAGGTCTTCTTCTCTTGCTCTAGGTCTATCCTAAAGTTTATCTTAACACTGACAAGAGGAATTTTCTCCCAAACCACAACAATCTGATTTTACAATAGCAGAACTACAGTATCACTGTTGCAGAAAACAGAATGTGCATGTTCAAGATGCTATAAGAGAGCTGCTTCTTACAAGAACTCCGAATTGCTACCTCCTAAGTTTACTTGTTTAAGCAACCCTATGCAGAACACAGGCCAGAAAAAAAATCATTAATGTAATCAAATCAATTTTTCCCAGCTGTGCTGGGGCAAGGCTATAGCATCTCTTAATTATTCCATAAACACAGCAAGAATTCCTAGAGCTGTTAAAGTCTCTTCCCTGCTTTCAAGGAGCCTTCGCCATCATGGGATCAGGAGTTCCTGATCTCTCTATAAATTAATAATTTTTGTCCTTCAAAGCTTCTTTGTTTTTGGCAACGCTCACTGGAGCCAGTAACAACTGCCATTGACACTGACTAGAAACCTTTAATACTGTCAGGTGAGAATCACTGACTCCAGATGGTGTGTGGAGAAACCATACTATGTAATAAAGCGGAATAAAAGAGGTCTCCAATTCTTATTTATGGAGCTAATAAAGCTAAGGATGTAAGCAGCCTGGGGAAAAGGACGGGGAGAGGAGGAAGCACAAGGTCTCTCAGCAGTGATTAAATAAAAGTGCTGAATAAAATGCCTGCATACAACTTTTTCCTTGAACGAAATACACAGTGTAAATGCACAAGTCAGACCATTAAATTAACAGTCAATACTACATACTTGTATTTTTGTTAAACCAGTGTTACATAAAAATGTACTTCAGCGGTTATATGGGGCTGCCTGCAGCAGGCTCCAGGACCCAGAGAGTCCTTCGCCCCAGCCCCAGGAACCTGGCACAGTGCACTTTGGGACCCAGGGGTCTCCCTCTCACAGGCCAATGGCAGCTACTCTTCTATTCACAAATTCAGCCAGTAGCATATCCCAGAGACACACATAGAGGACACTGATGCAGCCAGCTACACAAACTGCCACAGACAAGCTGCTGCCTTCAACATCACCCACATACAACACTACTTGAACTCACATAAACTCTAAGTATAGAGAGTCCCCTTCCTCTGCTCAGGCTACTAAAGATTGAAGCTCACTAGTGAAAGCATGCATTCCCTCGCTCTCCAGTACGCAATCACAAACCCATTGCAGATCCATCAAATATGAGCCCCTTTGTCCGACAKCCCTGCCCAGACCCTGAGTCCCCCTGCCCACTATACAGACTAGTCCAGCTTGAGGTTTGCTAGCTGACTGCAACTCCATCCTGCATATCCATCAGGTTAGAGGAAAAAATACAGACATTCTAGCCCCGCTAGCAGATGTTGCCCAGGCACACAGGTGCTATGACCCACAGTCCTTGCTGCAGGTGCTGAAGACACCTTACTTTCTTTTCACTGACCCCACTAGTAGCTGGGGCACTGGACACACAGACTCTATGACTCTCTGTCCCCACGATTCCTGGTCCCATTCCTGTGGCTCAGACCCTCTCACCCCAATTGCTTGTACCATAGATACAGGGACCACAATTGCCCAAGGTTTGAATTCACTCATGTCTCTCCAGTTGCTGGCATCTAGATCTTACAGCACTCAAATATGGAATAGTGAGATTACACACAGAAAGATATTACTAAAAGTTTTAATACRAAGATAGACTGCAGGGGATCAGGTGCAGAAATTTTAGAAAAAATACAATAGCTTGATGTTGACACAACAAATAACCAARGTTGAAGTAGGTTTGCAGTAGTGTTGAGTAAAACCAGCACTGAAATCTATCTTTTAAACATCTCTGACATTCTTTAGTTGCCTTTTTTCCCCCCTAGAAAATGAAGGGTTCTGTAATTTGTCTTCTTATTCATTTCCATAGGCTTGCTTTTCTGCACAATCACTGCTCTTGTTTTCCTATCCATTCAGAGTACCTTTATAAAATTGACTATTTTTAAAAAAATAGTATACATAGATTTGAACTAGGTATGATTAAACAAGTTCTGATGTAGTTATCAGACAATAGTTTCATACAGCATTTAGATTCAAATTCAGAGAGTAAATAGTAAAATAGATAACACTGAAGGAAATGCCTAAAAAAACCCCCACCCCAAAAAACACACACAACAAAAACGACCTCACCTCTGTTAGATGAAGGGCTAGCAATTTCTCCTATTTTTGTACCATTCAGAAGCGTAAAACTACAGTAACTTCAAGAATAAAGAYTGAAAGAATTACTTTACAGAGACAGCGAGACTATTGCTTGTCTTGATCTCTTACCCTAATGGCCTTCAAGCCACTTGATATCTTGTCCTCTTCAACAGTAGCAATAACTTTCTGTCCAACAGTCAACAATACACTGTTCACAACAGCATCATTTGTGAAGATTATCAAGTCATCTATCATCCCATAATCATGGCAAAATCTTGTCACTACTCCTTGTACAGTTTTTAATTCTTTATCACCTGAATCCAGAGGAAGAAGTGTTAGCATAAGGAYACATTGGTTATTGAACTACATAAAAAGTAAGGAATGCTATTTAAATGCTACCATTTTGACAGAAGTCTCTCTTGTTAAGCTTGAACCCCATTCCCAACAATTCACAACTAATCTGTTTCACATTTAAGTCTCATAAAAGGTTATGGTTTCAACTTATGAAGAAAGATGGTTAAATTCAAACAATTTTGTTTTTATAATGTTCTTTTTAAGCTACATGAAAACATACCTTTAAAAACTGAAGATTTTAAAACATCCTATAAACAACTCCCCCCCCCCCCATCTAAAGCTAAGGTCCAATTATTTCCAATACTTTCCAACACAAAATAAACATTTCTCAGCATTTTTTGCAATACATTTAAGGTTTCCATATTGCAGAAAGTGGGAGAAGTAAATAGGCACTGATGCTATACAAAGAGAACTCTTAAAAGTAGTTTATTCGACATCACTTAATACGCATCAGAACAGAAAAGTGGTGCTGTTCCTTTGGAGAGCCACCAGTTTCAAGTCTTTCAGATTAAAAATATGATCTACTTACGCATCACATAACTTTTACTCAGCAGCACTGTACTACTATTTCAGGCTTAAAATTAGACTGAAGTATGCTAGTTTATACATATAAYAGATGTTATTAACCACACTCAAAGTCAAGGCTATTAATACAAGTTGTCTCTCTTGCTTTCAGTACTCCTACTTGGAATAATGTGCCATTTGTAGGATACCTTTTCATTTATCCTAGTTAGAGTTTGTCTTGCAGCTGACCAAAGAAACCTAGTGTTTAAGTGGTCTAGAAAGCTCCTCCAAATTAMTTAAACCTCCCTATATTCACCATCTCTCCTGGTCCAATCCAAACAGTCAGCATTATCCTAACAGGTATGTTTAGGTTGCATCCCACCACCACTATACATGAAAAAATCTTAACACTGAAAACCATGATTTTTTAAAACCTAAAATCAGTATCTAAAAATTAGTAGCACTGTAAGAAACATTGCAAGTCTCCAGCCTTGTAAAAACCACAGCCCTCCATACATTGATGCACCTAATTCACAGAAGCAGTCGTTAAGAAACAAACATTCCTGTGGGTGCTTGTATAACAATATTCACAGAATACTAACAAAACTTGACACCTGAAAATAGCTAACAAGTTGATCACAAAACCTGTGGTAAGTGAACTGTAYATGGAAACTTGCTCACAATTACCAAATATGCAGAACTCAAGCTCAGAACAGCGTTARGTGACCTGAGCCAGGGGAAAGTGTTTTAAAAGTCTTTTTAGAATTTGACCTAGGAAAAGAACAGAAAAAAAGGTCTATTGTTCTCTCATACACATATCTAATTGCAGAGCTGCTTTTTTTGTAAGAAAGCTCACAATTAGTTCTTTTTAAAGTACCTCAAATRAGCATCATTTTGAAGCCTCAAAACATCAGTTACACCATTTTACAATCCAATAGGAACAAAGTGAGAGAGTCTTATTTGTGAAGACAGGGTTCTAAATGACCCAGCTCTGCYATCCACTATCAAAACACTCCTTTAACCCCACACATCAAACCAGTAACAGCACTCAGAACTACTCAYAAGATGCAATTAGAAACTCCTTTTAGGAACACTGCCATATGCTTTGATTTCAAAAAGTAATCTTCTCTTCCTGTTTTTCTACTCTCTCCTTAAGCAAGGACAGCCCTAGAYCAAGCCCCACTCAGCTAGATCACGAGTGCCCTCAGCACCGCAGCCACATTCCACTGGCTTGGGCTTACAGACAGGCCCCACTCCAGGCACCACAAATCCACAACAGCACTGAGAACTTCTACCTGAGGTCGCCCACTTCCCATCTAGGCCCTCCTCGCCACCCGCACGTCTCCAGAAGTAGGAGAGCGTCTTAGACAGCAGCCGAAACATCTCGAAACACAAACACCTCACAGCCGACCCCCACCAACGCGCCCCTAACGGCTGCGCCTCAAGCCCCGCGAAGCCRCCGGCCAATCAGGCGGCTCGCTCTTGGCCACGTGACCGCGCCCGCCCCTCCCCCCCGCGGCCAGGTGGCCGAGGACGAGGAAGGCGGTGCTAACGGCTGATGTGGCGCCTTTCCCGCCTCMGGCGTGCGGACGTGAGGGGTGGGCTTCGCGGGCTGAGGGGAAGGGCTGGACGGCTTCGTCCGGTGCTAAACATGCCGAACGGCGAGCCGGCTGCGATGTGTCGCAGCGGCATCGCCCCTTCCTCCTCCTCTGTCCGCCGCRTCGAGGCTGCGCTCCCGTGAGGGCGCCCGCTCACGGGGCTCMTGTCAGCCTTTCCCCGCTTCCCCATCCCCCCGCCGGAGCCGGGGGCCGCTTGGATATTCAGTCTGTACCTAGTAAACGTTGTACAATTCTGTTCCAGCCAATCTGGAGCAGATYAGGCTTTTCCAAAATACTCTGTGACATTTAAAAGGCTTTCAAGGCAGTGTTCTTAAAATAACTTGGAAAACCCTAACAGATTTATGTTTAATATTGGTGTCTCAGCTGTATAGCTCCAAAGAAGAATGAGTGTTGGTCTGCAGGAGTGTGGCTAGTGAAGAGATAGTTTTGCCAGGGAAGAGAGGTAGGCATGCAGCAATTCTGTGTGAAGACCCTGTCCCTGAGCTCATAATGTATTACAGCCTTCCCAGGCTGGCTGCASTCCTCAGGAGCATTACTGGCAGCAAATGGCTTAGGCAGGAAAGACAAGTATTTCATCTTGGCTGCCCTTTAAAATACTAACATGATGTATTTGTTTATTACATCCATAAAGTTAGAAATATTTTATATTTTTAATAGTAATAAATGGATAGGACAGATACTGACTGAGCCTGTTTGAATTCTTCAGATGGTGATTCCTGCAAARGACAGTAAATTCCCCCGACATTTTATATTTTAGTAGGTGAAGGAGAGAAAACCCTTTGAAGCTATTGGGTCTCCATTTTGCTCTTTGTTTAGTTGATGGCCCCAAGGTGTAAGTTGGGAACAAAAGGGTTTTGAGATTCCTCAGCTCCAGAAAAAATACTTCAAAGAGCCAAGTTTTTAAAGAGCTGAATTTTTTACAAAGGGAATACAGATAATGAATTAGAATGGTGTAATATGATTTTGTAGAAAATGCACTGGTAGTGTAGCTATTAAAAACTCAACAGRAGAAGGAAGTTCAGTCAGCATGGTAAAAATAAATTAACCTGAGCTCARGTGCTTTGTATTGTTGTATTTAGCTACAGGAATTCTGGGATGAGCCTGTGTTTAATACTGGGGAAATATTCCAGGACAGTGTCCTTTTGTTTTAAGTACTAGTATAAACCTTACAAGTATAAGTTAAGGTACCTATTTTATCATGCTGTCCCTTGGCAGATTAGATGTAGCCTTCAGTTTTTATCTTCTGTGGCTACTGCAGGGGATGCTTGTATGGCCACGTGCTAGCAAATGACCTAGTGACTGCTACAGCTACTTCAGGCTGTCTGAGCTTGYTTTGTGGCCAGTTCTTGCTTAAAGGTAAGAAGTTCTTCATAGCATCTCTTCACAGCCTGTTTGATTTGTCTTCCCTTGACATCTTCTTTTGACCTAACTTAAAATAAAAACCACTTCAWTTGTAGAACTCTTTCAGAAGCCTGTAATGTTCTGTTAGCATTACTGCATTATTCGCTGCATTCTTTGTGCAGGTTTTCTATGTGCCTTTTAGTATTAGAAAGAATCTTTTTACTGTTTGTATAGCACCTAGCGTTACAGGGTCTTGGCTGATGACTTTGGCTCCTAACTATCTAATCTTCCTGTGTAGTTGTGTATATGCAGAAATGATGAAGTCTTTTTAGGATTCAGAAACACAAAATTAAGGAAGCCTAAAATAAGGGCCCTAAAGGAGTTTTTGAGTGGAAACTGACCTGTGTGGTTTGAGTGGTTTCTATTGAAACTGATGCCAAACACAGCGGACACAATAATCATAGGGTGAACCTCTGTGCAAAAGGAAAATAAAAAATAMTGAGAAGTTCAGAGGCAAGGGAGAAGAAGGAATCTCACCATRCGCAGAGAAAATACTGCAGCATGACTCTTGAGAGAGGGAGCTTTCAAGTATCGTACCAGCTGAAATGCGTGTACCTCTGAGCAAAGGTGTCTCGTGGTGTCTCAGCCCTGCTCTGTTTGGTGAAGCAAGACTCTATTTTTACTCAAGGAGGTGAAACCAAATTAATACCTGAATATCTCACCAGTTTCTTCTTCTTCAAAAAAAATGGTGTTGCTAAATTGACTAAAACAGTCATAAGGGGTAAAATATAAAATATGTTTCTGTTCTATATCTATGGTAATTCATGTTAGAGCAAGCCTAGCATTAACTGAAAATGATTTGAATTTTCCATTTCATTTTCCATTAAAATGTAATCTCTAAAAGTATACAGATCATGAAGATATGTGTATTATATTTTTCCATGAACAAAGAAGATAAGAATGTCTTAATTACTCTAAGTTTTGCAAGGATACACAGTTTCTTCTAATTTTTTTTCCGGTCTACAGCTGTATATAATGTATGATTAATTTCTATGTCTCAGTCTATTCAAACAAGTGTAACATTTTAATATTTTWTTCAGTATTGGCTGATATTTTTTAAAGAACAAAATCTACACTCAGTACAAATTGAAAAGCTTTTCTGGCATACTTTAAAAGGTGATGCTCTTCAGAGTATTGAAGATTTAATTGTGTCTTGATTACAGTAGCCTTTAAAGTGTATACAAAAGACCCTGTCATTGCTGTAGTTGTCAGGTTGCCAACATCTTCAAGATACAAGCATTCTTTTATTTTTTATTGCCTAATAAGCAGGAGAGCTGGATCCAGTATACACTGGCCATTGCATGTYACTGCTGCCTGCTAGATTTTAAATTCATTGTTTAATAATCATGTTGTTCTGTCAGTGTCAGTACAATTCAAGTGTGCAGGGTTTATCTGAACATTCTAGAAAACTAAGTAGAAAAATAAGAATTATACAGTAAAGATAATTCATTATAGGTATCTAATTGTTCAGATACTTGAAACTTTTTAAACTGTAGTTTAAATACTGTGTTTTTAAATATTTTTTGCTCTTTTGAAACAGGAATGAGATTGTTGAATATCATCAGTGACTGCTATAACAACTAAAACTGATGAGAAATATTTTATTTAAATAGCCAATTATAGGGTAGCACTCCGTTAAAGAGTTTTGAAGCAGTTTTAATTTGTTGGTCTGATTTAGAACCAGCCTTATGAGAATGTAGTACAGTCATTTTCTGGTATATTCCGTTAATTAAAATTCAGGGGGCATTTTCCTGTTCCCTGGCTTAACTGAAGTTTTTGCTCTGCTTTTGTTCAAGATATGAATAGATGTTGTTGGAAGCCAAAGTGTAAGGGAGAACTTTTCAAAGACTGCATGACTCACTGAACGGTGAGAATATCACAAAGTGTACAGGCAGCTGTTTTCACAAGACTTATTTTAAAGTGACAGTTAACTTTTCAGTTGAAGGTAAGCATGAAGGTTTTTGACTGTTGAAAAATGTGTTATAATTTACTCTAATATAACATATTCCTCAAGGTATTTGAACAGATTAGAAAGCAGTGAGATGAGTAAAAACAGAGCTAAGTGAACAAGCAAAATGGTTGATACTAGGGGATTTAGAAAAAATGAAATCTTCTGTAGCTCWGTTACTGTGAGTATATTAGTTTGAGTCATAATGAAGTTTATCATWGAAGATGTCTGATAACAAATGTTAGATACAAGTTAAAATTAAGACATTTAAAAATCTATCCTAACAAGAAAAAAATGCTTTGGTTGTAGAGTAATTCTCAAATTAAGTATTTTAATCATAAGTGCTAACTTTTTTTTTTTTTTAAATACTCCTCCAAAGATTTTTCTTGAATCTTCATTTATTGAAGTATCATAGATAGCAAACTTTGGTATTTATACTAAGTTGTTACGAACAGTGGCTATAGGATGTAATGTGCGCTGTATTCAAGTCAGCTGTTAATACGCTTATCTATTTTGAAATGTAAATACAGYTCAATACTAATTATTAACTTTATTTACCATGTCCTAAATAGACTTAAAAAATGGTTTAGCATTAATCTAAGTGTATGACAAAACTAAATTGTGTTTTTGATTTTTCTGCATCATTTGTTTTGCCATTTTTATTATCATTTAATTGCTTTTGTGAAGTGTTATGACCAGGGAAGACGGTTACAGAGAAGAATTTAGCTATGACAGGATGCCAACTTTGGAGCGTGGAAAACAAGAGAATGGAAGTTATATACCCGATATTAAATCTAGTGACCTTCAGCTATCACAGCGGCTACATCCTTGTTTTAATTATAGAACATGGATCTTTTCTTTGCTGATGGGAGTGAGTACTTTAAATTTAAAAGTTTCAATACCAAGGAACCTGTCCTCTTTCAAATCATTTGGGGAATCACAATTTCATCATTGATATAACTGGATATAAATATTGGTACAGAACATGTTTATCAAATATAGAATGTAAGACTTCTTGGCTAATGGTAAACTTTGGATACTTGTCAGATGTCTGAACGATGAATTTATCTTCGCTATTAATCCTACAGTGTAAACAAAGTGTCATAGTGATTAAAATATTACCACGTATGTATTTATGCACATACAAGCAATAGTTTTTTGTAAAGTAGGCTGATCATACATACTCTTCTTTTAAAATGTTTTTAACTATTAAAGGTAGTTTGTTTACCCTAATAACATTTTGACATTAAAACTATATATGATATTTAATTGCTGCTTCTTTCTGTTTGATAGTCATATGATTCTTTGGTAGACTCTTTGTGCAGTGAGTTATATACTTTGTTTTTTCATGAACATCATAATGATTTAATTTTTTGTGTCATTGCTAGCATCATAGAACACTATGATCTTGAGTGTGCACCATGTGCTTCTTCATATTCTGAYCCATGATAATTACACTTTATTATAGCAGTTATGACTGTCTTCTTTTTCCTTTTTCTGTTTAACTTGTGTTTTTTACGGAATAATTTTTACAAGAGCTGAAAATGCTTATTTCAGCATTACTACAATAATTAATTATTTCTGCACAATGTATGAAAGCAATGTCTTACTTTGATGGAAAYATCTGAACTCTTTTTCCTTTCCGACAATTTGATTTGCTTGAGAATCTGGAATTTCCTTTCAGACATTCCATTATATAAAAAGAGCAAAAGAACAGTTGGCTTTCTTTGCTTTAATTCTTTTCTGAGACTGTTGAACTGAATTGTCTGAAAAGGGTAACTCTCTCTTATTACTCTTTTTTACTGAGTTGTGCATAATTGGACATTACTAGTCATTAATGCTCATTTGCTGAAGTCATGTTTGTCAAGAAGCATGAATTTTATGGATAAATGAAAATGCAATTTCATTAACAAGCCAACCTGATAAATTCCAATTAGATTTTTTTTTAATCTCAAATATTAAAGTGGTTAATCTCTCTCAACTCATCTGAAGCACAGAGGTCCAGACTTTCTTTCCTGGAAAGTCTATGTGCTAAGGAACAAAAGATATGTAGTGAACAAAACTGTTGTGGTTCAGAGATGRTGTCATAGGGTGACATCAAAGTATCTGCTACTTGTGTTCCAGAACCAGAGCATTCTTGTGCAGGAATAGTTCAATATGTTTTAAGTACAATTTCAAGTTGTGTTCTATAAATACTGTTATTCCAGGGTTACAAGAATTCTGCATATGTATATGTGTGTGTTTGTACATGCATATACACTATCTTAATTTTCTCTCGTCCCTCTTTTGAAGAGGACTTTTAAAAAGGCCTACTTAATGTTACAACATGAAAAAAGCCTAAATAAAACAAGAGACCTTCTATTTCTTACTTTTCTCAACTCTTTCAAAGAATGTCTACTCTGAGAAAAAACAAGCAGAAATAAAACATTCTAGTAGACTGTATTTCTCATTCAATATTGAGAATATAGCTGATTTGAAAAGAATTACTGATTTCCATAGCCTCTCTTTTTAAAGTCATTTTATTCATATTAATCTACATTATTTGTTGCTTTGCAGACTTGCCTCCTTATTACTTCTGGATTTTCATTATATCTGGGAAATATTTTTCCATCTGAAATGGATTATTTACGTTGTGCAGCAGGTTCAGTAAGCATTCTTAATTGTTTGCTGTGACTGTTTGACAGCAAAAACAGTAGTAAACATTTTTGTGGATATATTTTCATTCTGTCTGTCTTTTTAATGCCAACTTTCTTCATGGAAGATTTAATTTTATTTAACAATTCACTAATGAATTTTCATTGCATTGTTAAGGGAATAATAGTTGTCATAGACAGTGGTTTGTTTACCAGATCACAATAGGCAGACATCTATCCGTGGCTTTCAGTAGCTTTTCTATACTTGATTGTTATAAAATTTGCATTGTTATATATTTGTGGGATTTCTTGGCTAAATACTGTCAGAATATATTTCAAATATATCTGCTTATAAATGTATTCTGCCATAATATCCAAGTATTAAACAACACCTGAAAAAGTTCTCTTAAATACTGTTTTATTAGTACAATATATATTAAAGATGTTTTTAAAGATGTCTAAAGACTTTTCAAAGTCTCATAATCTTTACTATTTATTTAGTAAATAGTACTATTTATTTATTTTACTCTATTACATATGCCTAACTCACACTTAAGATCTCTGTGGATAAGATAAATTTAGTGTAATTGCTTTGTTTGTGACAAGATTCTGATGTTTCTTTGTTATTTTGGAAACACTACTTACAAGTCTCCTTTACCTTAGGTACTAGAGTGGTGCTTTACTTTTAACAATGTCCCAGGAATTCCTCCATGAATGGACTGTTGCTTGTGTTTCTGTTAGAGGTGTTATGAATAAAGTTGAAGCAGTTTGTGAAATTAATATCTTCACTGATCTATTATGCTTTTCTACCCTAAAATCTTGGCTTTTTGAACATTGCAAATTTTCTGTATTCCTTCAGAATTTCCAAAGATCTGATAGGAGCAGAAGGGTAGATAACAAATCACTTTCAYGGTGGGTTTGAATAGGTCACTATTGGCAGGACTTAGTTCTGTGTGAAGACGTGTATATTTGGGTGTCTGTCTGTGAGCAAGGTGTTCCAACTCCCACAAAAGATAAGGGAGTCAATATAATCAGAAGAGCCTAGAGAGCTGCTTGGCTGACTGACTACTAAACATCTAGTTAGAATGGACTGAACTGCTCTCTAGGCTTTTTGACTGTGTTCACTGTGGATAGTATTCAGTTGCCTAATACAGTCATGTTGTGTTAGAGATACTCTAGGATATCTAGGACATTAATATATTGTTTTAATGATGTTAAATATAGGTCAGTTAGGTGTTGAGGAAATGTTGCTAAGAATTTCAGATGTAGATATTAATCTAATTATAGTGGTTCTGTTGTTAAGCTGCCAGTGCTTAGATGTGCAAAAAATAATTAGTGAAGAAATGCAGGATTTGTTACAGGATTAGTTCATGGAAACATTTTAAATATTTTTAGTGTATTTTTGTTTTATTTTAAAGTATGTTGCAATATTATATGCTTGTATAAGGTAGAGTTGAGTCTGTACAGTAAAACTTACTGAAGATCTAGCTCTGCCCTTAGATATGGAAAAACAATTCCCAGTTAAGATAGAGAAGCTCCCAGGCACATTTTTTAAAGCATAACTCAACAGATTAATTTTACAAAGTTCTTCCAAACTGTACCATTGTTGAAATTGCCCAAAATTTAGCTTAAATAACCCTGCCATTTTTTTAAAAAAAAGTACGGAGGCCTAATATGGTCATAGTCTGTTTTCTTTTTCTTCTTTTGGGTTGCAGGCCTACTAAAGTTGATAGAACTAACAAACAAAGACATAAAATGCCTCATGAAAGGCTTCTTTCCTTTGCTTGTCACACTGTGCAAGGTAGCTAGCCAAAACTAAGGGATATCCCTTATAAGCTCTTATAAAGCTCAGGCTCTTTTAAAATGTCTGCAATCTTCAAATGTATTTAATGAGCTCAGACAGTAGTGACAACTGCTCAGAATTTCTGATCTTCCGCTTCAGGTTTTTAAACTACAGTATGTAACCATACCCAATAACAAGCGTATGTGGAAATATATAAAAATTTATTTCAGCAAAATATTCCACTAGTCTTCTCTTAATTTTTCTAGTGTGTTCCTTCAGCTGTTGTGAGCTTTGCTATAGCGAGGAATAAAATCAATGTGGTAAGTTTAAGATTTTTTGGCAATTACATATTTTTTTCTGTGCTTAAAATGAGAAACAAACATATTTTGAAATTGTTTTTCAGATACCCAATTTTCAGATTCTTTTTGTCTCTACATTTGCTGTTACAACAACATGTTTAATTTGGTTTGGATGCAAACTTGTTCTCAATCCGTCAGCTATAAATGTAAGTCACTCAAACAATTACTAAGTAATGCTCCTTTTGTTTTTACAGAAAAGGTGTAGATCATTTGTGATTACACTGTTGTCAATACAGCAATGCAAAGAGATTATGTAGCTGTAATTGTCTCTTCTGAGTAAGGCTGGAAAATTGAGATCAGAGATGAAACCTTATATGGGTAAAARATGCAAAGTACAGATAACTTAGAGGAGATGATACGGAAATGATTTTCCTAGCTAGCTTAGAGGAGATTAATATAGAGTTGATTTCATGTCTTCTCCTAGAAGTTGTCTGTAAATCCAAAACATAAATTAGATCTTCACATGTGATCTAGTTTGATCAATTGGCTAATTCTTTTTTTGTTGGCTGTAATAACGTTTTTTTTTTTAGATTAGATTTAGATTTAGATTAGCCAATTGTTAGGGTTTAATTGTGTTGAAATGAGAAGGTGTCACGAACAATGCTACTTCTAGGACATTTCATCTTCTGRTTAAGATAATTCTTTCTTGGATCTTCTTTAAGGGATAGTTTTGCTTTGGAAGCCACCAATAAAGAAACTTTTGACAAACATTTCTCGCTTACATCAACAATAATGCAAAAAAGACATATTCCATACTGGGAAAAGGTCTRTATTTTTCRGTCACAACCTTCTAAAATCAATTTTTGGTAATCTGAGCCAAACAGTAAAACTACAGCTTTGTTTTTGAGTAGGATSAACTATCTTGAGGCCTGTATACAGTCATGCCTCCCTGGGTTTTATGTGTTTCTTGGTTTACACAAGCCACAGTTCTTTGCACAGCCTTTGCTAGCTTATTGCTAGTATAGCAGCTTCCTCATACATTTTTCTCCCTAAGTGTTTTAGGCTGGTAGGATTATATACTAATTAATTATATACCAGGCACAGGGATATTGATTTTATCCCTTTTACCTTTCTTTGCTGGGTAGAGAATTCAAATATTAGAAACCAGTCCTAGATTCTGAGAGAAAACAGAAGTGTGACTGGAGAAGAATCGCTCTCTTTACATTCTGTTGCCTTAGTAAGCATGTACATGATCACAGCACTGTCAGGATAGTGGAGAACTATGTTTGCCCAGGAAAGGTGGGCCCAAGGGAGTTATTTGACTGCTGCAATGAGTTGTTTTGTTTTGATCCCCTATGTGACAAAATTAGTTTTGTTTATGCTCTGAAGAAGCTTTTAAGCTGGTCCTGTGTGTAAGAACTTAACTTCAGTTGTCTGCTTTTGAAATGTTTTCCCTTCAGAGTAGATTTTTAGATTGCTTGAAGATTTGTATTATTGGATTATTAAATATTAAAAACTTTTGTATTTTCAAGGCAGATCAAACCATTTGGAAAAAGAGATTATATTAGGACTAGAAAAGTGTAAGTGTCAAACATTAAATTTATAGCAAGATGAATTAAATTCTGTATTTGTCAAATGCTGGTGATCTACAACAATATCCACAAGACATCTTTGTTTTTTGTGWTTTTCCTACGTTTCATGTGCCTGTTGTATTTCACTACTATGTTCTAGATCACTGGATAAAGATAAATCAGAATAACCAGGTATGCAAAGCTGGCTTTGAACCGTTTTTGTATTTTTCTATCATAAGAGCAACTCATTGTGCTGACTCACTTTCCTTTTTGAAGGATACCATTATGCTGGGACAGTCTGACTATTTGGCAGCTCACTTGTACAGCTATTTTCCATTATCCATGTGGTGCGAACAATATGTAGAATACTATCTCTTTAAATGTTCTTTCATCATCAAATTTTTTTCCTTTCCCATGGAAAACTGCATAAGAAAACAATATTGGCTCTGATGTAAAATCATTGCCAGCAATTTAGAAGCAGTAAGGCTCACTTAAAAAAAATCTATTTTAGTAAGGCAATTAATACTTAACAACAACAACAACAACAACAAAAAAMCAACCCTCCATGCTGTTAGAGAAGACCTGGGTGATTCTTGGTCAGTCTTACTCATGTTGATTGATAACTTTACAAAATGTCTTTAAACAGATAACAGAATTTAAAATACAAGCCACATCCTAGACTGTTACTGTGTTGCACAAATCCAGTAGTGCRAAGAAGTTCTGTAGTCAGTGTGCTAGCAATATAAAACTTTCAAAGTGTAAAGGATGTAAGCTGACTGCTGCTGCCACCCTGTTCCTTCCCAGCTTTCAGACTAGGAAGCCTGCTGGGCAAAAAAGAGCATGCATGAGTTGAACATCATGCAAACTAGCTACTGCTGAAAGAGTTGAGACCTTGAAGGGGATTCAGATTAACTCCAAATTAAGTATGTGTACATACTTTAATTGTCTCCATGTGAATTGAGCATCTGTACTCCCACTGTAGTGGAAATGTTCCTGTGCCTGTGACTCTGAAACCCAAATCCATACTCTTGTTCATCTCAAAGTAGATGCCTAAGGCAGGATTTGGTGGCCACAGACACCTCTTACCGTTTTATGTGGTGTGCCTGCTGTTGCGCCTCTGGTCACATGAGGGTCTCCTGTAAGTCCCATGTCATATGTGCCGTTCATACAGGCATGTACGATATACCTGAGTATCTCAAATGACACTAGAACCTGCGTTTATAAAACGTAATCCTATCCCTAGAGACTGATTGGCTGAAAAGCTTTTGGGGTTCCCTTCACTGACTGTATTGTCTAGATCTCTATTGACTGGAATAGTGGCTTAGACATCTTGGCTGCATATAGATAATGTATGTACCTGATTTAGGTGGCTAACATTAAGCRTCTGCCATCATTAGATACACCCTAGTTTATCCTGCCTGGCTCCACCTACTGGTCCAGGAGGGCATCAGACTCCTCTAGGTCCTCTGTCATTTGTCAGACTCATGGAGATATCTTAGAACATCTGCAGCATGTCTTAGATAGTATTAATGTATGTGTTCAAGCAACTAAATTGAACCTGAAAAGATCTAATCTTGAATTAAATTGTGCTTTTCATACAGTTCCAAGGAACCACATTTTTAATGTGTTCGTTGTCATGGAGGAGGATTAGGAACATAGCTTACTTGTTTCTCTTTATCCAGAGATAGAATTTATATAAGTAAGTGGTAGTTATAATGAAAATTTTCTTTACTGATTAGAAGTCTAACCTGTTTGCCTCTACTAAAGATGATTTAAAAAGGTGCTGACTTGTAGTTCAGGCTGTATTTCTGTTTATAAAAAGAAAATCTCCAGAACTGGAGATAAACACTTCACTTTGGTTTGGGACTCTTGAAGTAATTTTATGAGTGGAAGGTTATATCTGATATTTTGGGTATGTCACATTAGAAAAAAAGTATTGTAAAGATATCTGGACCCAAACTTGTGTGTTTGCTTGGCACTGCACTGTGCAGCGTAGCCTTGCCAGCCCACGTCAGAACCAGCACTATGTGTCAAAACACATCCAAATCCTAGGAATTTTCAGGCTAGATCAAGTTGTTCTGCAGGCCACATGCCTAACACCCTTTCTTTTGCCAAATAATGTCTTTATTCTTCAGGCTAGCGCTTTCCCTAGAAACTTAGCACTATGACATTTTTACTGTTTGTGGCTCTAGCAAAACCATACAGTCTATCATGTGCTGCAAGGTGTGTAATCCTAATGGCGAATTGCTGAGAAGGCCTAATTTTAGTGCCCCCAAAGGCTCTCAGAGCTGCCGCTTACAACCTCCTTGAAATAATTTGTGCTGCAAGACACATGTCAGAGCAGAACTGAAGTTTTGATCTTCCCCAAGCAAACCTAACATGAGGGAACAATATAATTCTGTTCCAAGTCGTTGAGCAATTGCTTGCTATAATTGTATAGGCTCTGAAGGAGATCCAGTCTCCCTAAACTTCTGGTACTTTGCCGGATAGCCTGATCTAGCCACTAAATGTCTCCTGCTGCTGCCAGTGGGAAAACATAGTACTTTTGAAGACTTACAGTGGGAAGTCCAATCTGCCTGATTTATGTGCCTCTAGAAGATGATTCAGCCCACTTAAAGTAGTTGTATCTTTTCTTTGAGACAATAAGGAACTGAAAGGAAATATTAAGTACTCCATTAAAGACAAACAATGGCATGAAGTCTGTCTGGACCCACATTTTTGCACAAAAATCTCTACAGACTTGTGAGAATTGTGAAACTATGCAAAGTGCGTTCATCAGTGCTCTACTAGTGCTGTGTTACTAGAGTACATAGCTAGGATTTTTGACCTAGTTCTTCTGAATGTGTTTGATTTCRGCAGTAGCCGTTACTTTACACCGTTGGGATTGCACTGTAGGGGCTGGAAGCCTATGACTCTCCTTCCCTCCCAGTGAATTGGCTTAACTGCTGGGCTTGTTATACTCCCTCTTATTTGCCTTCTTTCTGGTCCTCTGAATTGTTCCTGATTTGCTCTGTGCTCTGGTTTCACATGGGATGTTCTGCAGCAAAATGCAAGAGTACTAAGCAACCATCCCCGTGGTAGATGTATACTCTCCTGGAAGACAGTAATCTAATCTTCTTTAGCCAAAATATTTCTAGAAATGAAATGAATGTCTCTTTTTCAGATTAGGCTTCTGAGTATTTCTGTGCACAACTAAGGATTGCAGTAGGGATTTACCAAGAACCAAAAAAACAGTTGAGCAATATACCTAATTAATAGAGGTATCTAAATGTCACAGAAAGATAGAATACTGGATCCAGCTGGATCCCACCTCCTCTTATATTTTTAATGCGGAAGATATAACACATTTATGTCTGGGATTCTGCTGACAGATAAATTTCAACTTGATTGTACTTATTCTGCTGGAAATCTTCATGGCAACTACAGTGATCATTTCAGCTAGATCTACTGAAGACTGCTGTCTGAGGAAGAAAGTAGGTACCCTTAAGAATTAAAACATTTTGCTTGTTTTTCTAAGTAACTGTTAAAAATACTAGATTTCTCCTTTGTTCTGTAAGTTGACAAGTTACTGGTTACTCCAGTATRTAATTCCATATTTCATGGTAAAACTAGGTTCAACCAATAAATAAAAGTATCATACTAAACAGTAATACTCTTTTCAGGAGTGCAGTGGGCCTTCTGCAAAGTGCTGTTGCTGCAATTATGCAGCACAGGGTTGTGTGAATATCTTATGAACAGCCATGGCAACTGTTTTATTTGTATCTTGTAGAGCAAAACTTCATGAAATACTAAAATACTGTAAATTGTATGTATGCAAGTAATAACATTTTGAACCCTGAGGTAGCGAAAGTGTTGTTCACATATGAAGATTTTCTGGTGTCTGTGCAACGAATATTGTTTTCAGGATTTGGGGCTATAAATAAAATTTTCTGTTTATCTTTAGTCAGAAGTGCTCTCCCAAATCSCACCCTTTATTTTCCACAACAGTACTTGCTTTACCTATTATTGAAGCAAATGTTTGTACTATAGCATTATGTGTTCCGGTAGAAATACTGTTTGCTAGAAAAAGTCATGTAGAAAGCTTTGCAGTCTTTCAATTACTGTGTACTTGTGCCAGCAAAATCTGGAATAACTTTGGAAGGCTCAGGGATACAGTGTGTGTTGAGATTTTGAAGGTGGAAGAGGGAGAGAAGATGAACATTTCCATTATAGAATGGTGGTTGTGTAACAGCTAAATGGGGACTGCGTCATTTGTTTTTAGTCTGATTGATACGGTCTGACACTGAGAAACACTGTGGTGTGTCACTGTCAGCTCTCATGGGTCAACCAGACATTGCATGCGATCAGTAGGAGCTATAACAGATTGTACAAGATATTAGAAGAAATGCATTGCTTTGCATACTTCTGATCATGATCTTTTTTCCATCTAGAATACTGCGTATGACAACACCACTGTTTTGAGCAATGTCACCTTTCCAACTCGAATCCTGAAGTCATACTCTGTAAGAAAAGAATTACCTTCTTTCATTAAATATTATCTCATTTTTCATCCTTCCATATACTAAAGTAGTTCTAAGCCAGGAAAAGATCAGTGTAGGTAATAACTGGAAAAAAACAGATTTGGAGACAGAAATATGAGATACACCCTAAAATAYTTCCTTTTATAGTGTTGCAAAATAAACAATAACTACCATGTACAGGAGGAAAGAGACTACTTAATGACTTGAGGATAAATAGTTTAAACAATACTGGTTTTCAGTGGAGCTAATGAATACATTTACATTTATGTTAGCAAAACATTGACTTCATAAATACCTAATATCATAAATGCATTTTTTYCCTTCTTCCAGTGAGTCTCTTTCTATATACAGATAGAAAATTTGCTGTTCAGATGCACTGTTAATAATCTGTGTGTTCTACATTGTTCCAGGTGGTTGAGGTGATTATTGGAATTTCATCAGTATTTGGTGGAATAATTGCTTTGAATATGGATGTKCTAGTCTCAGGTCCATATCTTTCAGTAACATTCTTTTGGATCTTAGTTGCTGTAAGTAGTGCAAAGTGAACATTATCTCTTAAAAGAATGACTTAGATTTTATTTTTTTTTCTCTCTAGCATGACATTTATTTGGCCCTAATATTAATTGACAATGCTGCTTAACAAATAAATTAACACTTGCTTGTGCTTAATATATTATGCAATATTCTTGTTCTATTTCAGTTTATAATACTTTGGTCCTTATATTCTGATAAATTATCAATCCTCAGTTCAGTAAAATGGAGATGAATAATAAGGATATTAAAATATTAAAAGTGTTTTGTCAAGCAAGTCATAGTTATTAGAATATGTCTGGCTGCAAAATAGAAAGCTGTATTGAGTTATAACATCACAGAATTCTTAGGAAATCACTTTCAGCCTGTGAACCTTTACTTAAAAGCCTGAGACTGTGATGGCCACTCCTTGTCACTAATAAGAGCTTGTACTTTAGAGCCATGGATTCAGAAAGCATGATACGCTGTCCTGCTTCCCACAGATGAGACTGTCTGAGAAAGAAGGCAGTGAATACTAGGCTTTGTGTGGCTCCTATGCCTAGAAAATCCCTTAACATGAAGTGGACAAAATAACAGCAAAGTTCTTCAGTATTCAGAACTCATAAAGTTCAGTAGGATTCACAAGGGTTTCATGCAGAAGCATCAAGTTATGTGGATAATACTCATATCTCAGTATGCGTAGGTCTAATACGTGATACTCATAAAATGCAAATTAAATGGAGATTCATTTTCTTTCTATTAATTGATTCCTAATACTGTCACAAAAAATCATATATGTTTTTTTTTTTTTCTTTTCAGGAAAGTCAGGATGTGATCTGTGACTAGTGAGAATCAGTGTAATTCTGTTGTAATTTGTGTGATTTTTTTTTAACTAGGTAAAGATTCATCTTTTTATGCTTTTTTTTTTTTTTTTTGTCTTATATTTAGTGCTTTCCAAGTGCTATTGCAAGTCATGTAGCTGCTGAATATCCAAGTAAATGTTTGGTAAGTGTGCAAATCCTTGGATTTTGTCATCAGAGTGGAATAATCCTATAAAAGCCTTTCTCTGGTAGTGGACATTACTCATATTTGTCCATTTGCTTTTAATTACTTTTACAAATTGTAAGAGAATCGCAGAATGGGTAAAGTTGGAAGGGACCTCTGGAGATCATCTAGTTCAGCCCTCCTGCTCAAGCAGGGTCATCTAGAGCATGTTAGACTGCGTCCAGGTGGGTTTTAATATCTCCAGAGAAGGAGACTCCACAACCTCTCTGGGCAACCTGTTCCAGTGCTCTGTCACTCTCACAGTAAAGAAATTCCTCCTTGTATTCAGGCGGAACTTCCTGTGGTTCAGTTTWTKCMCATTGCCTCTAGTCCTTTCACATGGGACAACTGGAAAGAGTTTAGCCCCATCCCCTTGAAATACGTAGCAGAAGCATAAGCTGATAAAAAGGAATCCAGCAGGTCCTTTAGTAACTTAGTTCCATCAATTCTGGCAAAGAAGTCAAAAGACTTTCTTTTGTATTGGTTCCTTCGTAAAGTTTTATATATTACTGTATGAAATGGACATAACTCATAGGGTGCATCTGGAGGTTCTTTCATGCTCCTCAGCTGAGGTGCCTACCCTTCTAATATAAAGGTTCATGCAAGGCTTCCAACATGATACGAGTGTGAGACTGAGGTACGTATCTGCTTTCTCCCTCTCTAAATTTCTTCCCTTTTCCTGCTATTACGTGCCATGGTCTTTTGTAAAAGAAGAAAATCAAGTGTGCAGGCTGCAATAGACCTGGAACGTATTCTGACAAAATCCTGATCTGCATGACTGGCAACCAGAACTAAGAATGTTCAATATGGTGTATTTATCCCTTAAGTCCTGGATGTGTAATTAAGACTCCATAGTACATCTGTTCTCAGTTACAGTCATGCGACCATACAAGTTAGTAGTGATGCATCACCATAACTGAAGTCGGAATTTTACCCTGTAGGATGTTATTTGAATGAAAGCTAGGCTGCTATTGTATTGTAATAAATTTGTCTCAAAGCACTCAAATCTATTTGCATAGTTTTTTTAGGTTGTAAGCCTGTAATATCTGCTGTTCTCATTATTTCATACAAACTGAAAAATAATGATCCTTCTGTACTAGCTCACTGACTTTGGTATTGTTTCCTCTATCTGCACATGAAAGACACTTAAATGAACAAAAAAACCCCTCATCTATGTTAAATAGAAAATGAATTACAAAACAACAATGTTTTGGCTAGGAAACTTAATTTGTTCAAAGTTTTGCTTCTRTATCTTCGTACAGTGTGGATAGCTCTTAAGATTTGTCTCATGTAATCTCAGTTACACAACTCTGTTACGTTTGCTTCAAGGACACACGGCTCACAGACAAAAAATGTTGATTGCTTTTTTTCCTGTTTAACATTYATTATCTTATTTTCATTAGGTTGAGGTCTTGATCGCCATTAGCAGTGTCACCTCTCCGTTGTTGTTCACAGCTTCTGCATACTTATCCTTCAGTATCATGCAAGTTGTTGACATCTTTAAAAATGATCCGCCTGCTGTTAAAGTAAGTATTCTTACGAAATTGCAAAATTAACATCTACCAATTAAGGTAGGATTACAGGGAGCAACTCGAGAATGAAATAGGAAATATAAGAAGACGAGGTACTGCATTAAAGAGACTGAATAAAATGTTGCAACAACTATTCAAAACCTCTTATTTAACTATAGGTAACATTTTAAAGAATGTTCAGTCTGCTGCCACACCAGAATTCTAGTTTGAAGACAATGGGATATTATTCTAAAGAATCAGTTAAAAAAAAAGTGTAATATTTTGGACTCCTTGAGGTTTTTATAAGATTGTAGTATATAAATTCAGGGTTCTAGCTTTACTTGAAGAATACAATTTTCTGTTTCTTAGAATGTCTACTAACAGGTGGCATAATGGGATCATAAACTTACATCTGGAGTTATTTAAAGCCACAACCTGGGCAGAGAAGAAAAAGATTGCAAAACTTAGGCATTTCAATGTGAAATGTTACCAGTTCATTGATAAGAAGAGCTTTCTAGACCTCTAGCCTCACACTATTTAGAGATCAGCGATGATGTTAAGAGGACCATCTATGGGGATTAAAATAGTGTTAGAAGAAGAGCCTTGACTCACCCATTTGTGCCCACAGTCCCTAAGATCTCTTGTAATTTTAGAACAAGAGAGGGAAACTGTTGATTAAATTGAGGTCTTAGGGACTGAAAATCCAGGTTTGAGTATGTGGTGCTGTTCTGACACTGGACAGTGTTGGAGACAGGCATTGTTGGACCTCAAGAGGTGGCCAAGCATTACATGGTCTCTKTTTTTGATGCAAGTGTTGGAGACAGAAGACCGGACCATCTAGACTATTGGCATGATCTCGTAAAACATTTCTTGCATTCTTGTAATACTGTGTATTTGGGAGCAGGAAGAGTGGGCAGCTCTGCAAGGAGGATGCACACAGGAGCTGAAGCTCCTGAAGGAGCTATGGTGCACACAGGGCAAAGAGGGGCAGGGACCTTATTTACAAGAGACACAGTCCCATAGTATCTGAAAAATAGGAGTAAAGCAGACCTGGCCTCTTTAACCAGGTTCAGCCAACAGGCCAGTGATTGCCAAAGAAGCCCATGGTAATGAGGTAGCTTTGAGGTCAACTAGGAAGTCAACTCAGCAAGGCAAGGTCAGAGTCAGCACAGAACAAGCCAGGCACAGGCATAGCTGCAGTGTAGCTTAGGCAGGGACCAACAGCAAGGGCCTTAGCTTAAATGCAGCTCCCAAGCCAAAGGATGGAGGCCCCAAACAAGGTTCTAAAAGCTTTTTTACAGTTTAACTGTTTTCACAGCAGTCTGATTCAGATTTACATAGTTCATAGCTGACCTTAAACCCCAGCAGCAAAACCCCCCAGGAAGGGGAAAAGAGGTGGGTGCATTCAGGACCCAGGCTCTCTGAGTGTTAGGATGTGGAAGAAAAATGCACATTCAAAATAATAATTCTTTTGATAGCAAAAGTTTGATTGTGAAAGTATTGATACTACTTTGCCAAAAGGGATACTTTGATCAGTGATTCAGATTACAAAATGTAAAATTCTGAATATAGCATCTCAGGCTGTGGTGTTCAAGCATATTGAACAGTACCTTATTCCATAAATTTCTGTGAGGTTCTGTGGCTCTTATGGAGTTTCTGTGGCATTGGTAGAGCTATAGCAAATCATTCTGATGCTCAGTGCACTTGATGTTTTATCAGTTGTTTGGTCCTTGGTGCTGTGACTGTCTTCCCAGGGATCATTCCAATAGCTAATGACAGTTTGTATTCCCTTTTCTGGGGCAGTGCCAGCAGTAATCTATGAGGTTTGAGTGTATTTGAAGCAATTCAGGGGCACTTGCACAATGGGATAGGTAAGGCAGGCTTTCCTCTTAGTCTTTGCTAAGGCTCTGATATCTGATGTGTTTGATCTGAGTAGGGTCACTGGAATCTAGCCTCATCTGAAGCTTTTCTACATCAATTGATTATTACCACATAGTATTCTTGAGAAGAGGAGAAGACTTTTCAGCATAAGTATTAAACAGAGTGACTGAACAACATGAACAGTTCTTTCAACTTGTACTAGTTAGAAAACAGTTTATATTTTGGAGCTTAATTGTAGCGATAGTCAGATGTAATGAGCTGAACTACTTGCACAAAACAGGACAGAGGTATTTTTATTAAAAATGCTTCAGCCAAATTTTACTGTAATTCTTTTTACCATAAATATTAAATAAATATCGTGAAGCAGGAGTATATATGCAAAATAAGAGAGGGAAAATGTTATTTTTGAAATGAAATGTTTTTTCATAAAATGAGACTGAACTTCTAGATTAGTCTTAGATCAGTGAAGAAAACCCAAAAGAGCATGTCTAGTCAATTCATCATTTTAGAACACTAAATTTTCTCATAAATGAGAGCAGGAGGAAAGACTTACCAGTAAGTTGTTCAAAGAGAAGGTACAGGCCAAAGTATGAAGTTAACTGAAAGCTGTTGTGAGGAGATGGAAAACAAGCAATAAAGATTATTTCAGCCTTTTAATGTGAAATCTTCTGACRTGAAAAGATAACCCAAATTTCTAGTTTAATTCAAACTCAAAATTCAGCTCAGATTTTTTGAAAAGTACATAGAAGTGTGTAAATATATCAGTGGTATGAATTGAAAGTTGTTCTTTGATTTCTCATACTCTTCAGATTAAAGRAATCTTCCTTTCAGTGTTGGGAAAACAAGCTGCTTTTTCCTTTTCTTGTTTCCTTAAAGAAAAAGACAGATACCCAATTACACTTACCAGGCTGTCCAGTAATCTAGGAAGTGGGACATACGTCTAGTTTCATGTGTTCTAGGGAATCTCCCAGTCCTTGAGGTACAGCAATCTCTGTGCTTTGAACAAAATTCTATATTTTAGATGATGGTTTCCTCAGTTCTGTTCTATTTCTAGAGGAAAAGATCATCTGATAAATTAATATTTAGTTAAAAATTCCCAATCAGTTCTAGTCTGACCAAAGACAGGCACAGTTGCAAGATAACTTTTAACTGAAGCTTTGTGTTTAAGTTAGATTTAGATTATATTTTCAGGTAAAAAATGAAATCTCGATACAAATCTCAAGAATATGGGAGTGGGAAAGGCAAAAAGTATTTTATTTGAGTGGTTAACAAGTATCTGTATATTTATTTTTAGCAATCTTACGATGTGCTGTTGTTGCTCCTGATGCTGATGCTACTAATTCAGGCATGCCTTACTCTTGGCACTGTCATACAGTGTGTGAATTACAAGACAAAAATGAAATTATATGATTCATCATGGAGAACTTCACAGATTAAAAAACAGGAATACAGAACAACAGAGGTATACATTTGTATCCCCTCTAAAACAAATCTTATTTAAAAAACATTTTTTTGCARTGTTTGGTGTTACTTAATTCAGATCATGATTAAAATCTGCCTTGTAAAAATGTAAAGATGTTAATGCAGTGATGAATTTCATAATAAATAGAGTAATATTTTATTTTATATGCTAACTGGGGCATGACAGACTCATTGTCTGTAAATGTATGACAAGTCCTTTTATGAGAAAAAAAAAACAGTTGTAAGGGTAAAGCTCCCTTTGTTCTGATTATTTGTATTATAGCCTCCCAATTATGGATGAAGACCATTATTATACTAAGATAGTCCTGCCCCACAGGGTACAGATCCATAATAGCTATTATTTATCAGTGTAGAGCTATATAAAAATGATGGACCCTACATTCCCGTGTTGTGATAATGAGATAGGCATCTGTCAAGAAAGAAATGGACTTAACCTTTAAATTGTAAACAGAAGTTTTGAGCTATGAAATGAGAATGCTCAGTATTGTACCTTTCCAAGACCTGCTGTGGGGGAGTGACTGACCCAAGTTAGTTGTGTAAGTTCCCTAAACTATGAATAGAAGAGCTGGGAACCCAGCGAATAGGAGTGACAATCAGCAAACTGAGTGAGTGGCTGCCTGTGCMAGGTAGTATGAAACAGTGAGCAGAGGAGGGTTGCTGCACTCCCAGGTCTTTCCATGTCCTAACTACACTACTGAAATTGGTGATCTTGAAGATCAGAACTCATATCCTGCATTTCCTTGCTGCACTTCTGTCTTCAAGCTATTCATTCAGATACAGCTTCAACACATACTTTTTAAAAGAGCCTGGTGATACTAGTATTACCGATACTGATAGTTGTTYGGGGCTAAAGTGTGCATTCAGGGACTGGGGAACGACATCTTCAGTGCTTTCTTCAGCTTGCATAGGTCAACTACATCCAACTTTTATCACAGCACTGTAGTCTTTAGACTCTCCTCATCTCTGCTATACAGAACAAAATGCTATATTCTTAAAGCCTGGGAGAGAGTAAGTGAGCTGGAGGCTTACTGTATGGCTCAGCACTGGAAAGGGAGAGTACTAACTTCAGTTTCTGCTCTGGAAACAACATCTCTAGAGAAAGGATATCGGGTAAAAAGCGTTGGGAGCAGGGACTGAAATTCAGTCATTTTACTTCTGATAATGAGAAGTGGAAGCTGTGGATTAAGTCCCTTCAGCCTACTAAGGGCATTTAGTGTAGGTCGTTGATTTTCTGGATCTGTGTCTTAAGAATTACTTTTTATATAAAAAATGGAGCATAGCAGCTCCATATGGTAACATAGCTATGGTAACATAGCTACCAGTTATGTTATTGAGTATAGGTGGCGGCATGGCTGAATTGTTCTCTTCTGGTGATTCACGTGAGTAAAATGCCTAGCTTATGACCTGCTGAGGAACTAGATGCGAGTTAAATGCTAAAATGAGGACTTTGTCCAGAAAGACAACATCTTTTCAGAGTATTTTGTAACATTTAGACACATAAATAATGTTACAGGTGAAGACTTCGGTTCCTATGGCTTCTCAGACATTGTTCCTAGGCAAGACTCTAGTTTGCTTGCGTGTACGCAGATAAATCCTGCTTCAGTAGCACTATAGGTGATTATTTCTGATTTTGGATTTAGGGATTTAGGTGCTAGGGCTTTGAATCACACTTTCACAAAAATCTTGAAAAAACGTAACATGTTTAAAATAGGGATTTGGACAAATGTTACTGACCTAAATATCTGAATGCAAATTATATTATTATAGCTGTGTATTATAAATGTATACTGCACAATATACAAAATTACACAGTTTACAATTAATGTAATATGCTAATAGCTCAGGCTATAGGTATTCCTATTTACCTTCCCGTGGATTCTCTCAAGTATTTACTCGCTTGAACTACAATATTTGCATTGTTTTATGTTTCCATTTATCTGAAATTTGTTTTCTTTTAGGTTTCCAATAATACCTTAAAGGATTTTGACAAAGACAAAGCCTGGAAAGCAGTTGTGGTGCAGATGGCTCAGTAGCTTGGATTTTACAAATGCAGCCAATACAATACAATACTGTAATACAACTGTTTGAATTAAGTCTTTGAAACTTTTCAGTTTATAAACAGCAATATAGTTACAGCAGTAGGAGTCAATGAATAAAACAGTAAATAGTGTATCTTCCTAATAATTTTGAAATACATTGATAACATTCTTAACACCTCTGTCTTACCTGTAAAAGACTTCATTGCTGTTGATATCTTTATCTTAGTGTTGCTTAAAAGATTCCTTTGGAAACAAGATAATGAATCACATGGATTTATGCTGATAGCAAAGTTCAAATAAATAAATATGACAATATGCAGTAGGCTTCAAAATATTTGCAAGAGATTGTTATAACTGCAGTTGTGCAGTCAATGTAACTGGTAAATGCTTTTGTAAAGTTATGAGTACAAGTCATAATTGATATTTTTGCTTATACTTCACTTTTGTAGGAGTTGTAAAGTTGTTTTGCCTCTCATTGCTTTTATATAAAATAAAARACACTGTTATGTGGAAACCCAGAATGTGCGTTGACGTCATAATTGGAGAGGTAAAAACAGAAAATTCTCTCCCATTAAGCTTCCATTTCTGGGCTGTTTAAAGGGGTAAGGGGTTTTCGATTTCATCTGTTGTGAAGTTAGCTAAAACTAAGTGGCCAGACAGAGAACCTGCCAGCTAAAGCGAAAAAATAGCAGCAAACAAACAATCTGCCAAATAATAAGAGATACTACTGATCTGAAGGAAGTATTTTCAGTCACGAAAACGTGGTTTTAGGTATGTTACTTTCAATGTATTTATTTTCCTCACTATCTTCAAAACTTAAAAATGTATTGGCCCTAAACAAGGGATATCTCTCATACAGATTATCTTTTCCTCCTATCTCAGTTACCTATATGAATGAGTAGATTTAGGACAATATAAGAATTTCTGTGTTAACAGACTTTTTAATTTAACTAAGGATGGCCATTGACAAAGTGATGTTTCTTTTGTTGTGTATCTTTGAAAGATTCTGGACTGTGAAATTCACTCTTTAATCTGAAATAACCCAAACCATTTTTCAGGGCATATTGCAAAGCTCATTTGTTTTTGTAGGCTTTTGGGGAGAAGTCAAGTGAGAAAGAGGTGGAGCACTTCAGGTATGCTAGGATGTCTTGTTTTTGGAAAAACTGACACTTATTATGGCATTTTAATATGTGGTGAAATAGTCTTCCAAGTTTAGAGCAGTACCTCTTAAAACCATTTATACAGCCACCCCTCCATAAGCCTAAAACATTATGTAGTTTTGACTAGGCTGATAGGACGTCAACTACAGATGCACCTGCTGTTTCCTTAAATATTGCCAGATCTCATGCCTTTAATAGTGGCACTTGTTTAAACATTCACAGAAGTACATTATTCTTTTGACAGTCACAAAGAAATGGTGACAAGTCTACCTAAGAATAACAAATAACATCAAACAACATTTTAATTCTCAGAGATGGATTGATCCCTCTCTGGATGTAGATATTGYAAAGATTCTTCACAAATCTTTGTAGAGGGAAAAGATTGAGCATCATCTGTAGAATATTTTCAATGTATTTTAACTATTTACTTTTATGTGATAACATACTGCCCTTGTAAAGCTGAATCTGTATCTGCATCTTCAAGAGATATCTTTTGTGTCAAATGATGATTGCTTTGGCTGTCCAGAAGTTTAGATCTAAATAGATACTACTTTTAATACTGAGGTGATTGGAAAAGAAACTATAACAGAATGTGATATGTTCTTAAGGAATTTCCTTTCCACAGAAAGCCTACACTGACAAGGTGTTGGGAGTCTTTAAGGTCCTTAGACTCCAATAGTTTGAAATGTTCTCCTCCAAACAGCACGAACTATTTATACAGCTACTTATTTTTGTTTTTTCTGTCAGTGATGGTCAGAAAGGAGCTAATAACAGGGTATAGTGGGGACTATTTACCTTTCTTTGGGAACCTCTAAAGATTTTCTACTAAAGGGCCAGTTTACTCATCACTGAACAATATCACATTAGACTCCTCAGTGTTTTAATAAGAGGTGAAGAAAATGGCATTCATCAAAAAGGAAAAGAAAAATAGGATAAACAGAATAATAAGTTAGAATTTGGATTGAGCCTGAGTATGTCACCATATCTGACATTTTAGATTCATAAGGGGGAGGAATAGGGGAGACTAGAAAGAAGTCACCAGAGAGCTACCAGCCATAGGTTCTGCTTGGTCCCTCTGGGGCTCCCAGCCTGGCCACAGGCCCTTATGCCATGGTGGGGACCCTACACTGTGTGAGGTGCAAGGCCTCTTTCCCACACCCCTGGTAACCAAGAGCCGTGCCATGGATGCTGCTTCAGAGTCTGAACTTTCTAGTCCAGTGCAAAAAAGAAAATCTTGGAAGTAAGAGAGAGGCTTTTAAAACAACAAAGTAGGGTTGGCAGCCCTACCTGAAAAGCCTTTCTCAGCTGGAGAAGGCTTGGCTGTTAATCTGACTCTCTGAGTAAATGTTTTTTTAATTAAAAGTGATTTTCCCTATGCCCCCTGCTACTGTCTACGCTTCCTGGCCAAGTGATTTTGTATGTTGGTGTTCGACATAGAGCAACTTTGCTCCGGTTGCTTGTACCACTAATTAGTGAGTGCTGGTAGGTCATGCGCTTCCCCATGGGCTAAGTGGGTCGTTTCTTCTAAGTGTATTCCAGAAGTGATGTGACCTACCACAGCTAAAAACCTCGGACTCAGAATTGTAAGATTACTGAAGTGGTCTCTGGACTTGAGAGACTCAATCCTTGCCATAAGCCTAAAATGCTAGATTGAACAACTCTGCTATTAGCTACAGACCTGCAGTATGTTTATAATACGTTTGAGACTAGGCAGGAACTTAAACCCGTGCACAAGTGTCCCTTACCCCAAGGGACAAAAATCACAGACCTCTCAGGGATCAGGTTTGTGAGATAACGGTGTATGTACCAYGTTGTGAGTATTTCTGTTTGGAGCAGAGTGGAGAATTCCTTTTCCTGCCTCATCAATTTTAATCAAAAAGGTTGTTATGCTACTGCTTGGCTAATACCAGGAGTTAGAGCCTTAGTGTAAATAAATAAATAGGTCAACTAAGATCCATAAATTAATGTAAACCTGGCTGAAGCATCTTCCGAAAACAAAATGTGATGATTCTCTCTCAACGGGACAAGCGGGAACTGCTTCATGTGATACTATGGATCCTAGTCTAGGATCCACCTCTCACCTGAGACTATTGCACAAATGGGAGCTGTTAGTGCCCAGAGTCTGGTGGGTGAATCCCTCCCCAGCTACCCAATTAGCTAGAAGAAGCTTTGAAAACGACAGAGGAAAATTCCTCTGCAGTTCAAGAGGATTTTTTGTCCTCTGTGTTTCTGCAGGTAGATTTCTTGTAAAAGTTCACCAGGGACAAGAACAGACAGTTAACAGTTTATATATTTAAATTTAGTTTTAGCCTGCCTCATAAGAGCAGACATGAAAGGAGGCAAACTGCAGTTAGTGAGTTTATCAAGTCTCACCTTTCATGCTTGTATCTGCTGTTTTAAGACATGTGCCTAGTTACATTTAGAAAAGTATTTCTGTAGTCTTTCAGGGGATCTAAGTCCTGTTGTAAACCTGGGCTTAAAATGCCTTAGATGCTCAGTTAAAATGAGAGATCTGAAAGAAATAGCACACTGCCTACACTGCAAGAGGAAAACACATCTCTTCTTGTACCCAGAGGTCTTCCATGTAAAAGGATGGTGCATACACATTTTCAGATGTGCATATGTGTTATGCATGGGTACTTTTGAGTTTTTATGAATTTTCTAGATTCTTTCCTATTGTTTATCTCCAGCAGCTGAGAAGTGAGATTTCTACAAGACACCTGAGCTGATCTAACCCTGGGCTGAAAGGGATTGTGGGTTCTGGCCAACACGCTCCTCCTCTTCCCTTGTGCAAGCTGTGACTGGTAGCTTATTAAACTGGTGGATAATTAATACAAATAAACAATAACAAAAATAAAAAATGAATAGGTTTCTGCTGATTTAGTTTCAGTGCTAGTTTAGCACTGAAAAGCCCTCTGTAAGATGTTGGATATGATTTTACTGGTGTTAGATCAACAGAGCAGCATTTGGCTTTTATTCTTCCCTTTCTCCCTTTCCATCATGTCCCTTCCCTATGTTTTCTCTATTCCTTACCCGTTTTGTCAAGTGCCCCTTCTTTTCTCCATTCCTTGTTGCAAAAAGCAGACTTGTATGTGATTCATACCAGGAATTATAATGTTTAAATGACTATGTAATCAATCGCTGTGTGTGTATTTCACTTTCTGGTTGGAGTTAAAGGAATTTCTCAAATAAAGATTGCATGGTTTGTGATCTGGGTTTTTTATTTTTGAAGAGACTCCATCAGATCAAAATAATAAAAAAAGGCCAAATCAATTTCAGAAACTAGAGTAGTCAAGCTTCCTTGGCAACTGATTTGGTTTTATAATAATTGCCTGTTTTTTTCAAATGTTAGAAGTGTTTTTTGTTTGTTACTGAGCAGGAAGTCCCTCAGGGAGAAACTATCTGAAGAAAGTGTTGCTATTATTCGTAAAATGAATGATAAATGATTAGGCAAAGTATCTTTGAAAGGTAAATTTTGGATTATTTTTTCCTTCTATGCTGGTGTTACCTGTTTAATGCTAATATGAGATATTTTACAATAAACTCTTTATTCCTCTAAATTTATAGGGAAATCAGCCAAAGCATGAAGTAACAATGATAGAGCTAAACGTGTGATGATGGATCAGATTCATGCAGAAGGAAAACCAAGCCTGCTATCTTTAAGTGATGAAGAAAGAAGTGAAGATGAAAATAGTTTGTATTGGCCAATTAATTTCTAATCAATTTTGTTAATTTCAAGTTTTGACTATGAAATTTTACCGAAAATTGCATGTTCATGCTTCCTTCTTTTTCAAAACAGCAAAGGTCCCCCAGTATGAAATATCAATAGTCAATTTAATGATTATTGAAGCTCTCCCCAGAGTTTATTTTTGCAAAGTTTATTTCATATTAAAAATTTCTATTTACAGGTCAGTGTTGATTCTTACAAAATTTATATSCTCTGTAGTGAACAGGTTATAATCATACGAAGATAAACAGTTTGGGGAAAAAAAAGACAAAACTGATGCCTACATTTTCTTAATCGAACTTCAGAAACATCTGTTAGAGAGATCTGCAAGCGCCTGCTGCCTCAAACAGCGCAGAACGTTAGGTTTAAGCAGACCATGTTCTCTGCTGTGCTCGATGTGAATTGCGGCGGCGGAAGTCCTGACAGTCAGACTTTGCAGGAATTTGGACCACCTGTATGCTCTGGAAAGCGAGAGTGTTAAAGCAGGGTATTTGCAGGAGGATCGGCTGGTATTGCATGGTTTTGTGCTCTGAACTATCAAACTCGGGGCATCCAAATCCCCCTCCTGCCTGGGCACTTGGAGCTGTGGTTCTCCATTGCCAGCTCCCTGCGGTCTGCTTTCCAGGCCGGCGTGGTTCTGCAGGAGCGCATTGCTGGAGCTTGCCCCAGTAGTGGTCGTTTCCTGAAATGCCGGCAGAAGGGAGATGCCCCCCGCCCCACCTCCGTGCTGTTTTGTATGTTGTCTGTGGTAATGTGTAGCCCTTCTTTCCTCTTGGCCCCTATTGAGAGCGCAGGGATCAGGGCTTGTTCTTGGTTGTTCCTGAGCTTGCCATTTAACCAATATTAATTACCCAGGATTAATATCAACTGCTCTGAAATCTGTTTTTCTAGACAGAGGCCTTGACTCACTCAGGCTCTGCTCAGATCTGAAGATCTGTCCTCTTAGCCAGCAATCCTGGTTTAAATTATTCATGTTTTGCTGCTGCTCTTTAACTCAGCACCACTGAAGTCTATGGAAAGACTCTCATTTAATTCAATATGGTTCAGGACCTTGGAGTCTTTGTACTTATTTTTATGTTCTTTCCAACATCTGATTTATATGAAAAGTTATATAAAATCAGAATGATTTTGTCTGTGTTATATAAACACTGAAGTTCAAGACTGAATTGGGGAGAAAAGGATAGCATAAAAACTTTGACCTGCTCCATACCATCTGCTGTTACAGCTGGAGCTCCAGCAGCAGACCTCTGATGCTTCAAACTTATCTACCTTAGAAAAACATATATTCTCTCTGCCCCCACCCAACCCCAAATAAAACCTTTGTTCTGAAGAAGGTTTTTTTTTTTTTTTTTTTTTTTTTTTTTAAATAAAACGAAAACTAAACATTGATTTCCTTATTGAGATTAAAATACGGCTCCAAACCTTCAGTTCAACTGRGAGGATAAGATGCAAAGGACAACAGATCAGGTAGTATCTTAAGCCAGCACTGCTGCTGCTTACAATATTTTCAAACCCTATCCTTGATTACTTTTAATCATAGATTCAGTTTGGTGAGATTTCTCACACAAATTCCTTCTTTCTGACTATACCTTGTTGCTTGTGCAGACACAATGACTTCCAGCTGTCCAAAGAATGCAAACCCTGGCCTTCCATTAAACATATTTCATCAGTTCTCAGTTCTGTGTCTTTTTGCTTGTTCATCCCCCCCTTTTTTTAACTATATATTTTGTGCTTTCACTCAGATTTGAACTATTTGCATTGTATTACTATATTTACGATTTGTATGTTTACGTGCTAGACTTGAAAACTTTCATGCTTACCTATACCTTTTGCAAATCTTTAAGTTTTTTTAAACTTTTTTGCAGATTTTAGATATTGGAAAGTCTTTTAAAGCATTGTGAACATCATGCTTCTTTATTGTATACTTGCTTAATGGCGACATTTCAGCCTTTTATCTCTTCAGATGCAGAATTAGACTTCCTGTTTTTCAGGCTACACCGCAGTTGCCTACAGTTTATAGCTGCCACTCTGCCAGTCTTTCCCATATGCTGTCAGCACTGTCATCTACTGGTCTGGGCTTTCAAAGGAAGAAGTTTTCCTAGATTTGGAGACACAGGAGAACATGATAATAGGCAGCTTTCCTTCTTTCTGTAACTCAACTTACTTATTTGGTCCTGGTGTTAATACAGTCTAAAATCTGAAAGAGTATCCCGGARCATCTAATTTCTCACTATAAATTTTGGTCTATCCTAATAACGATGTATCAGGACTTCAGAGGTGAGCCATAATCTTACTCATGGGGTTTTCACTGAGAGAAGAGAATTCTGGAATTAAAACCAAACAACCCTCCTGTTCCCTCCCCGCATTCCCCCCTCCAACCCAGAAAGCCTGAGGTTCACTAGAATTAAGTAGATATTATGGTAAACAATCCAATAGGATTTTGGCAGTGTATTTTCAGTAAAAGTAGCAGAGGTGAATTATTTTTAGTATACAATGAGACAGAGAGCTAAGAGATTTCCTGAAACTGGGTATATCATTATTCTCCACAAATTCATTTAGATATGTTTGTTGTCACTCATTACAATTGCTTGTACTGAAGAGGGTTTACTGTTTAAACTTAATTTAATTGTGTTGCACTAATAACTGTGAGCTGGTGAAAACAAGATAAATGATATGCATTGAAGTTCATACCGGGGAAATTGGCTCCAAAGAACTTGCCTTTAAATGGCCTTCTTTTCCCAGGTCATCTGATTTTCATTTCATTTCATTTTCACTAAGAAACTAAGTAGGYTTATGTAAATGCATAATAAAGTCAGGATACTGTGTTGTATTTTTTCAGTATTGCTTCTTTTACATTCCAGTGACCTTAATATTGTAACATTATGTACTTGTGGGAATAACTGATGGTAACAAAATCCGTATATATATCTGAACTCAAGAAATGTAATAATTTGACAGATTTTGAGACAATTTAATCTAAACACAATCACATCTTATGAAACTGATTAATCACAAGGTTTATCCTTCCTACCTAACAGTCAGCAGCTTCAGAGGCCAAGCAAAAGTATTTTGTCTCAAATCTGAAAAATTTCAACTCTCTAAGCCTTTCAGTACATCATAATTAATTTAAGCAGTTAAAGCAAATAAATAGATAAACACAGTTTCTATACTGAAATAAGAGAAAACTTTCCTATGCTGCATTTTTGATTTTTTCTTAGATTATGATTGCTTTTTGTTTCTTCTACAGGAATAACCCCCAGAAATATGCAAGAACTACTTTCTACCCCTAAACAAGACAAATATAAGTTGGCAAGAATTCTAGCTAAAAAGGCCATCAAGGTACATAATATTTGGTAGTTGATTTAATTGCAGAAAAGTATGTACTTGCTAATATCTCTTGTTTCTCTGAGCTTTAAGTTCTCAAAGGTATAGGTTGTCTACCAGAAAGTTTGGAAAACTATATGTGTGGGKTTTTTTTTTATCTTGAGAGATCATGTTGCTATTAGAAATGTTTGCCCCAAGATCCATCTCTGTTCAAGTGAAAAACACTTTTTCAGTGGACTYTATCTACAGTAGCTGCCAAAAACCTTTGAGTTATGTGGTGGCTTTTTTCTGTCCTTGAACAACTGTGTATTAAAGAATAAATGAAGATCACTATATAAATTGGACACCTTAGAAAGATAGTAATTGACATTATTAAGTAATGTACTTATATCTAGTTGTGTGTATATATAGCCCAGCTTTAAATGAATGTAACAAGCTAGCTTGTATTCCATTGCATTATCCAACAGTATTTTTGGGGGAAGAGATTGATGCTGATTATCAGAGAATAGTCAGCAGGACAGCTGTCAGAAAAGGGAAGGTGTTTTTGGTGTGTCTGTTCAGCTGTAGGTCTTATTGGTACATCACTAATAAATCTTCAGCCTTTTGTCTCTCATTTTCAGAAAATGCTTGCAATTTCGAATTCTGTTGACCTTGAAGTTAATTTTGATTTAACTCTGATATAGATGTTCCTATAAAAAATCATAATTTTTGAACACTCATGTTTATTACTTTTTTGATATTTTTAGGAAAAGAAAATCTTTACCATCTGTGGATCATACCCGGTAGTTCGTGAAAGTTTAAGGAAAAAAGGTTGGGTGGAGAAAAGGCTTCCTCATAGAAGTGGCTGGCGGGATGGTACAGTTGACCAATCTTGTAGTTGTCATGRAGATGCTGGGAAGAATGGTAAGGTACCTCAAAAACGTTTCTGATTTGGATGAGAAAATAGATTTGTGTGGAAAGTGTTCTGTTCTYGGTATTGATAGTTCTCATAGCAGTGATCAACATAAAATGATTAACTATAGCTTTCTTGTTTGGCATTTCCTTCCTGATTTAAAGGACTTAATGTTGAGGGCTGATGAGAAATTCCAAACGGTCCTGTTTGGAGAACAGAAGGTATAAATTACATAAGGAGCAGAAGAGCGACAAAATAGTTTAGCCCGTCATCACCATCCCATGGTAATTTCTGCGAAGTTAAACTGTGATGGTTTAGTGTGATGGGCTAGAAATAGAATGTGTCTTCAACTGTTTGGAAAGGTGGCTAGGAAGATCTGTGAATATTACTTTTAACATCTGCCTCCCCTTAGAGAAAATTCTGAATTCTTTGTTTTGTGCGAAGAAATTAATCCCGATACTTTCCCTTAGGAAAACCAGGAGAGATTGAGGACTCTATGTATGTGAAATATATTATCCCCACACTGACTTAAAAGTAGAACTTTGCAACTTGAGCCTCAAAAGTTAAAGAACTCAGACTTTTCCTTCAATGTAACTTCTTATATTTTGATGTGGGAGGAACAACTCGTAAAGAAAATAAAATATGAAATATTTCCTTCACAGCAAAACAGTGCTAGTTCCAATCATAGGCAAAGTAGTCAGATGTACCTATGCTTCTTGCAGAGCCATGTAATGCCATCCTTGCCCTCTTGAAAAAGTTTAATGTGTCTGGAACTCTTGCTTGCAGGTGATGGTAGTTCCAGACAGTGGTTCTAAAATAGTGGGTTTTTCCTTTACGCTCTGGCAGCTGGAGCAGTGATGAACCAGTGTGCCCATGGCTTCTGTATTATCATTCCATCTCCTCCTAGTGCAACTGCAGCCTGGTTCTTCATCCTCCGGGTGGCAAAACTCAGTTTTGTCTGTGCTCTGAGATATTTTGAACTAGCCTTGGGGCGTATAGCTACTGTTGTAATATACTTCAGGAACTGTCAGTCTCTTGTCTATTTCTTAATTCTGTGGACTTTTTTTTTTCTTTTTAAGGAAAGAGAAATACCTCACGGGAAGAAGTGACTTGCATCAGCAATTCAGATGACATTCATGATTTAATGGTAAGATAATAGACCTGTCTATTGATTTTCTATTTTGAAGCATATTTTTAAATTTCTTGTAAAATTTGTCATGACAATGGTTTATTTAATTTTCTTCTTTTTGTAAAAGTTATTTTTTCTGCTATACAGTCACAATGGGCCGAATTTTGCCGAGAATCAGAAACATGACACAGAACATGACACATGTATTTGCCTTGAGGCTAGCAGAAAGAGATGCCAGTATTTATATTTATTCTAGAAAGAATTTTTTCTCTATAAGTATAACATGTAATGCTGCAGTCCAGCAATTGCATATAAAAAAATCGTACTAATAAGACCGTGGAGCCTATGTTGAATCAGTTAGTACATATCAGATGGATTTGAATTGAGAAGTACAGAGTTAATATTTGATGGTGAAATTTGTGCCTAATTTGCATCAGCCAAACAGTTAACTTATGTTATATACTACCCAAAGCAACACTTGTGGCTCTTGCTTTGTCTTATTGTATACTTGCAGAAGCCAGTGTCAATCTCCTTGTTGTCCACAATGGGAGACAGAAGTTCTTTGCACATCTAGAAATGAAGATTTATTGTGCTTGGAGATCAGGCAGAACTGAAAGGGTTCCTTCAACAATACAAACAATATATAGACAATACTATAGGCTGTATCATATTTCAAAAATGTACCTGGGCTTGCTTTATAGTCACAATACGTAAAAATAAACTGCTGCTCATGTACAGGTTTTGGATGAGCTTCAGAGCATGTGAGGAGTAGGGAGGAGAGATGGTTTGAGTCCTTCAGGTGTATTTGACCTGCACTTAGTCCAGCTGATTTCAGTGTCTGCCATATTATGAGGATGATGATGACTTGACAAGTTGGCCTTCGGGATCATCTTTTAGAGAGCACTCTAATGTTGTGTGGCTCAAAGGCAGACAGGATTTGTATATAGACTAAATCTGGACAGTCCTTATAAGTGTGTACTGATATGTGAGTAAACTGAGAACATACAATATCTGGCAAAGTGAGCATGTCTGCTGCTGGCATTGCCTGCTCTACAGTCTGGAATGAGTTGCCTATATACCTGAGTGCCTATATACCTTAAAATACATTAAAAACACAGTCAAATGGTCCTTCAAAATACATGTTCTGACTAAGCGATTGCAGTAGCATGAATTTCTGAGGCTTTGTAAAAAAAAAAAAAGTGTATATACCTCTTTGGAGTCTAATATTGTTATGTGGTTAACAATTTCCAAGGACTTAAATCTATATGAACATAATACAATTCTTTTTTTACACCAGTCTAGGATGGTGAGAAATGAAGATGCCTCTTTGTTCTGGACTGTAAGAAAGGATGCTATTAATTGCCATAGCTTGCATTGTGACCAAATGTTGAATCATTTTTCAAAAACTGGCTCCTTTACAACTAAAGTAAGTTGCTTACTGAAGTCATATGGTCCCCAAGTTGCAGATGGCAGTTACCTGTGCTTCTAGGTTTCATAGAGGCATATGCAAGGATCTGGTTTCTTTGCAAACTTGGTCACCAATAAGTGAGATAAGAAATTAATACTAGGCTGTCTATGAATATGGGATCATACTCAACATTTCCATCAATGAGATTGATTTTGTTTTTCTCTATAGTGACTGTTATAAAGGAGTACTAGATTTTTGCAGTTTCTAAGTTTCTAAGAGAAACATCAATTTATTTAGCTTTTGTATGCAGAGCCCCGGTCTGTAATCAGAGCTTTTTATTGATACGGAGCACATGCAGATACAATTACAAATAGGGTCCATATGAAACTGTGTATTTTGCTAAGCTCATGACCTTGTTGTAATTAATCTTTGGAAAGAGGGGAGAGATTGAAAGAAAGTTAGTTAACTGCTTATTCTTATTTATAGATGTAATCCTCTGTCAAAGGCACTAGCATTTCTTCAAATACTTATGTCACTATTTTGTATTTGAACATGAATGTAAATATCACAGAGTTATCGCAAATGTATCTAAACTAGCTTCCCATTTACACAAAACAAAGTATGTTAAAACATTTGATGAGGCTTCAGGTAGCTTATTTGAATTTAACTTCAGAATTCAAATTTGGCTTTATTGTTTGACTCAGATAAAAGACAATCATTTAATTGGTTAACTAATTTGCAATTTTAATACCTCAAAAACTATTTTATGTAGCAACAGCAGAGAAATAAGGACAAGTGGAAGAGAGCAGCTATAGTAAGTGGAATTCCACGGGTTAGTTTTTTTTGTTTTAAATCCTCTCTTGGCTTAGAATCTGGTTTCTTGAGAAAGTATGCCAAATTGCTATGTTTTCAACCAGCAGAAGTGCTCGAACTGATTATCCCTCACTCTACAAGTGGTGGTTAGGCAGCAGGCAGTCTCTCCATAGACTTCCCAACTGTGCGTCTTACCTCAGTGCTGCAGTATGGCTTTGGGTTGTATTGTCAGACTTGTTGGGTTACTTTGATATCAGTAGCCAAGTTTGGAAATTAGGCTCTGTCTCTGGATGGTGAGATGGGAGAACAGGACCTTGAGGGAGCTTCAGATCTAATCTTCTTCCATTGACTATGGAGGGAGTTTAAGGAGATAGGCTCTACTGTTTCATGAGATGATTTGACCTGAATTAACTGCTGGCCTAGTCCTTAAAGCTCTGTTTTACCTACCCATCATCCTGCCTTTCTCCCTGCCATACACTAGTGCCAATTATCTTGAGCCAACTTAGGTGGTCCTATGATTTGGTTTAACTCACTAAAGCAGCAAATAAAAAAGCTTTTTTCTCTCTCTTGGGTTAATCAAATTGACTTGCTTCCAGCTATGTATTCCTGTCTTTTCCTGAAGGCTCTTGTACATGTTTTTGACCCTCCTCTCAGCTAAACTACCAGGTGACCCAAAGTTATTCACTTTATTGTGTTGGATTCATTTTCTGAGAGATCGGCATACTGAACTAGATTGACAGGTAGTCTGATAAGCAAGCCTGAGATTGAAGGAAAGAGGAGAACTACCTATTTCTTTTGCAGTCACAAGCAGTTAGAATTGTCTAACCTGTATGGTTATAATTGTATTAGCAGAGCAGAGGAACTGCATGCTTTGTAAAAATGTCCATTTTAGTTTTGGTGAATGTCAAACAATTTCGTATATCCTTTTTCATTCAGGAGTACAATGGTATCATGGTGAAGGCAGAGCAAATGTGTATAATTGAATATATGTGTATATAACATGTGTGTGTGCATAATATTACTATTATTTTTTTAAAGATTGGACTCTGTTTAAATTTGAGAAATTTACCATGGTATGCTGAAGCAAATCCTCATACCTTCTTTCCTCGTTGTTATGGTATTTGCATGGAAGATGAAAAGCAAGATTTTATAGGTAAGTCACTTCTCATAATTTCAGTGTTCAACCATGGATATTTTAATATACTTAACATTTAATCCAGGAAATACTGGACACTTGCCTATATCTAGTAAAATGACTTGGATGGCACCATTTAAGTCATATGCTTACCATTAAAACAAGTGCTAAAATACTGTGTTAAACTAGGTCCACTCAGCACCTTGCAGCATCAAATATACTCTCCCAAATTCTGCTGTTTCACTGTGTGTATCCTCACTCCTGCAAGACCTTCAACATGATAATATGTAAAAGCAGTATCTATTGTTTTAGATGTGCTGGTGAAATCCAAAATAACACTCTTACCATGCAACTGGAGAGTACAAAAAGGTTTATTTTAAAAATGCCTCATTTATCTCCAGAGTCTTTCAGAAAGGTGAAGTAGATTGATTAGTCATTCAGCAATCTAATTCTAGCATGTAAGCATAATTTACTTAACTGAAGTTTCACAGAATCACAAGAATCACAGAATGGCTGAGGTTGGAAGGGACGTCTAGAGATCATCTAGTCCACTGCTCAGGCAGGGTCACCTAAGGCACGTTGCCCAGGATTGTGTGCAGACAGCTTTTGAATATTTCCAAGGAAGGAGATTCTACAACCTCTCTTGGCAGCCTGTTCCAGGGGTTAGTCGCCCTCACAGTAGAGAAGTTTTTCGTCTTGCGGAGGACTTCCTGCATTTCAGTTTGTGCCCAATGCCTCTTCCTATTGCTGGGCACCACCGAAAAGAGTCTGGCCCCATCTTCTTGACACTTCCTTCAAATACTTGCACCCATTGGTAAGATCCTCTCTCAGTCTTTTCTTTTCCAGACTGAACAGGCCCAGCTCTCTCAGCCTTTCCTCATATGAGAGATGTTCAAGTCCCTCAATCAACTTAGTAGCCCTTTGCTGGACTGACTCCAGTAGCTCCATGTCTCTCTTGTGTTGAGGAGCCCAGTATTGGTCACAGTACTCTAGATGTGGCCTCATCAGGGCTGAGTAGAGGGGCAGGATCACCACCCTTGCCCTTCCTAAGGCAATGCTCTTCCTAATGCAGACCAGGATATCATTGGACATCTTGGCTGCAGGACCCCGTTGCTGGCTTATGGTCAACTTGTTGCCCACCAGGACTCCCAGGTCCTTCTCCACAGAGCTGCTTTCCAGCAGGTCAGCCCCCAGCCTATACTGAGGCGTGGAGTTATTCCTCCCTAGGTGCAGGACCCTGCACTTGCCTTTGTTGAGTGTCATGAGGTTCCTCTCAGCCCATCTCTCCAGCCAGTCAAGGTCCGTCTGAATGGCAGCACAATCCTCTGGTGTATCAGCCAGTCCTCCCAGTTTTGTATTATCAGCAAATTTGCTCAGAAGACACTCTGTCCCTTCATCCAGGTCACTGACGAATCAGTTGAACTTATGGGACCCTTATGGGACTCAGTACTGACCCTTGGGGGACACAGCTAGCTACAGGTCTCCAACTAGACTTTGCACTACTGATCACAACCCTCTGAGCTCTGCCTTTCAGCCAGATCTCAGTCCACCTCCCTGTCTRCTTATCTATCCCACACTTCCTGAGCTTGCCTGTCATGATGGTATGGGAGAGAAGATTGGCTTTAAAATCAAATTCTTTTTTTCCTATTACATGACAGAAGAGAATGAAATTTTCTACCTTTTGAAAGTGAGCTTTAATGCACAAATTGTAAGCCTGTAATAATATTCTCAGAACCTTTGAGACAGATCAGCTAGTGGGTCATAATCATAACCTATCTTTTACTTGAAAAGTGGAGGCATCGTTTTTTTCTTACTTTTCTGAAAGTGTTATGCTGCTAATTTGTACTAAAGCTGAAAGTAGCAATATGCTCTAAAATGAGGCCTTTTTTTTTTCTTTTCTTTTTTTTTTCTTTTTTCTTTTTTTAATTTTCAAGGTAAGAGAGACTCCTTGCCAGTGAAAAGTGTTGGTAGCAYGCTAGATATTTCAAGTAAATAATTGGCATTGGAGGGAAAAAAGGTATTTTAGTTTAATAATTGAGGAGCTAATTTAAAGTAGTCTTATCTTACTGCTATTTTGTGCCATGGCAGATCCTAATACTTGGCTGGGAATAAGCAGCACACCGACAAGTTGTAAGGCATGTGTTGCACTTGAAGCCTATCTTATGAAATACATACTTTTGCCTTAGGTCTGTTTGACCTCATGTGCTCCATGAATCAGCCATCTGGAACAGTAAAGCACCTAGTGTTTTTTAAAGTTTTGGCCACAGACACCAGTGCTGATTTTGCACCACTAAAAGGCTTTGGTGTACAGAGGAAACACATTGTTGTTAGATTTTCAGTGATGGTGAAGTGGAAAATGGCCACAGTAGGAAGGTCTTAGAGGTATATATACCCTATAATCTTTATACAAAAAGTTCCTCCCTTTTTTCACTGTCACACCGGATAATAGGTCGTTTCACTGCATTTCCCCAGAGTCCTTTAATTAGGATGATTGTTGTTAAGCATAAAAACAGAGATATTATGCAACAATTCAAAAAGTATGGGCACTGATTTAATGACTCCCAAATATGTATGCCTAAATATATAGAACTTTTTTGTGAATGTTATGGATGTTAAGGTTTTTTAAGTAACACATGAATAGCATTGGCTTTTTAATTATATTTCGAATGAGTGAATGGTTAGTGGTATGAGGAAAAGGAACTTTGCATGGTTTTAATTTTAGAGCTTGATATAGTTCAGATAACTGCTTCAGACTAAGGAGGCTGGACAGAATTCAACTGAACAGTCAAGTTCTGCCAGTCCTCTGTCTAAACTAATTATTTTTTCATATATTGATTGAGGGTTAGTCAAGAGATTATGAGATTTACCAATGTTTGATTTTTAGAGGGCAAAAGGTAGTGRACTACCTTTAGAATTGTTAATAGATTTATTAGATTTAGTGAAATAGAACTTGTAATAATGTGATTTGTTTTAGAGGACTTCCGGAACACAGCAGCTTCTGGCATACTAAAGTGGGTTGTTGATCTCAATACTGGCAGTAAAATAGCACAGAAGGCTGAAATAAAAAGCAACAAGAGAGATGTACACTCAGATAAAGGTATTTCTTGAGCATCATTATATTGTGTTTTATTTTTAAAAGTGGCCAGGAAATAGTTTGTAGAGTGTACATTTTTAAGGGACACTTTTTTTTTTTTTTTTTTTTTTTTTTT
>NW_028185661.1:202226-268934 GCF_003343005.1 Rhea americana
ATAACTTGGAATTTGAAATTTATTATTGTCACAGCTGCTTGCAGTTATAGCAGAGAAATCACATTTTCTCCATCACTTAAAATTATTATAAACAAAAAGTATTAGAAAAGCCTACTGAGGGCCCCAAATTCTTAGTGTAACTCAAATCACATTTTAAAAACAGACAAGTTGACTCTGTTTAGCGCTTCTATTCCGTTCTGCTGCAGTCCACAGTGTGTTTTACTGATGGAGGAAAAGGAAGGTTTTAAAGGAATAGTCTACCTCTTACCTACCGTTAGCGCACACTGGTATAGCACACGGTGCTATGTCACATAATATAGTTACATTTTCACAGCCCTTACTAGCCTATGTTGTTCTACCTCATCCCTTTTGTTGTCTTTAATCTTCTTGAGATCTTATATATAAAAATGGCTTCTAAATAAGCAAAGAAGTCTTAAAAAACTTATGGGGATTACACTTGCCTGCCTTGACAGCAGCAGAAATTCTTGCTGTCCACTCCAGTTCAGTTAGATCAGGGATGATGGCTGTGTTTTCCAGAGCTGGATAAGCACAGAAGCTTGTTATCTGCGAACTTAATCAGCTGTCCATGATGTTGGTGTAGGCCCTGTGACTTCCTGAAAAACAAATGAGCCAGTTACAAATGCCTGGATACTGTGAGATGAAAGTTTACATTTTGGATATAAGCAGGATATAACCATACCGTTCAAGAATTTTTCAATTCTGCTGTGGAAGTGGGAGCTGAGAAGATAATCATGATAGGATGAGTGGATACTGGCATGAGTTACTCCTTGGTGGCAGGTTAATGATAGGAGGACTGTGAGGAACTGCAGAAATAAATCAAAAATCTACTCAAGAGAGAGGGATGTCAGTCCAAGTAAGGGCAGACTGACATACAGAATTCTAAAGAGATATTTGTCAGAAGAAAACTATGAGAAAGTTGAGTAAAAATCCAGTCCTGCTATAGTCAGGCATTTACTGTGCTCCTGGCTATTCCACTGCCTGGGCGCTTTGCATATTTATGTCAGCGTTTTTACGTTTTAGACTCGTGTCTTTCAGTGGATGATTGGGAAAGACTTGCCAGATGTGAATATTGTCTTACACTAGAGGAGCTAGAAATTTGCACGGAGAATCTATTGTACATCTAATCATGCTTCACTGAGCCAGGAGCTGCTRAGTGAATTTTTCCATATTTACAACACATATTTTCATGCTGTTAATAAACTCCAGGTCATACCTCAAGACTCCCAATGTTTGAAGAATGGTKAAATACTGCCATACACAAGGGGTCATTTTCTGGCTGAAGGACAGTGTTTTCTAAGGAAGTGACAAGTTTTTCTCAAATTTGGTGTTGATCCTATTTTAAATATGGAAGTCTCCTTGTGACTTTCACTGCATGATGTTACGAACACCAATATAAGTAATTTTTTTACCTTGATTTCTCTTTTAAAAAAGAAAATATCCCAACCTAAGCAAAGAAAGTACTTTTCAATCAAAATCTAATCCTCTCCTTAATATGAAGATAGCTATCAGATATAAGGTTAGTTCTTACAGTTAATAAGTTCTTAAGCTCTGGAACATTTTCAGTTGTAATTATATCTGTGCTTATACAAAGTGTCAGGAGATACCATTAACAACCCCTGGCCTATTTTTTGGGGGGTTGATTTTTTAAGGTTCTGAATGTTATAATGAAATGAACGTCAAACAGCTTCCTGGAAAACTAGTAGACATGGCTTGCCTTGTGTGCGAGACCTACCTTGAGCAGATGCAACATAAAGACATTGACAGAATAGCTGATGGTTCTGCCATACTCAGTGAAGAGAAATGGAATGAACTACTTGATCACTACTATTGTCTTGTTCAGTAAGTTTTCRTTGCTACAATTAACTACTTTAAATTCAAGTCCTGGCTAAAAGTTTAGATTAGAACAATGAATAGGACATTACAGGGCAAATAGCCCCATGCTACTGTAAGGTATTCTGTGACTGTCTGTGTGACAGTCTGATTCAAAATGTTGAAACTAGCTGGTCAGAAAAGTAACTCTAATGTTCAATTTAACCAAAAAGAAATTATTTTGGCCATTCAGAGCTTCATTCATCTCAAAGAAACTTGCAAAACAATGTAAGATGAAAATCTAACCCCGTTAGAGGGAATGTATTCCCTTTTGTGAAACTAATAAGCATACACATAATGCACAATGGAAAGGACAAACTATAGAGTTTATTTTAGTAGTATGAAATTCTTTCAGATAGATACCAGTATTTTATCTATGGCTACTGGATTTTTTTTTTGATTTAATAGTTTGGGATTTTTTTCACAGAGATGTTGGTTTGTACAATGCAGTGGTCCCTGAAGTTCTTTYGGAAGGCAGAGGAAGAGGTCAAAAATATTGAATAGCCTTATGGCTACTCATCAGCAGTATAACAGATGTGGATTTAGACCTAGCCTTAAGATAAACTTGAATGATATACTTACTCCATTGCAGAAAAAATTAATCCACTAGATTATACACTCATTCATTTGCCTCTTAACTTGGGCCTGCACAAAGCAAAAGGGTTGGTGCTCTCAATAAGGAGAATGCTTAGTGTGCTTGTTTGTTTTTTCCCTAGGTGTTAATATTTCTGGTCTGCTAGGTCTGACGTAAGGAATGATTCCCTTTCTCTTTCCTGTAGCTACCCTGGCTCTGTTCCTACTTCATATGCTATCCATATTGCAAATTTTCATATGCCAGTTATCTGTAGTCAGGAGCTGTATTATTTGGAAAGAMGACCGACACTGTTATATTTATTAATCCTTGGTTTCATTATATCACTAAATTTTCCAATTCCTAGACACTTCAAAATTGCTTTTGAAATTAATCTTAAGTTTGTATTTGAGGAAGACACCATACAGCAAGAATAGCAGTATGTTTGTCATGTGGCCATAACACTATTTGAAATGTGTGAGTGAAGGCTTGCTTCTTAAAATTAAACCTCACCCACAGTACTCCTGACTTTCACCTGATTASTCTTCTAGTCCTTTTGGAATGAGGAAAGCATAAATGTAGAAAAAGCCCTAAATCCTTGCTTTTCTATGCTTGTTTCATTTTAGGTGGATGTATTTATTTGTAATACAAGAAGTAGTATCTTTTTGTGATGTTAGAAAAAAGTTAAATGTGACTAAGTCCTTATAAATTGCTTTTAGCGCAGTGATGTGTAAACTAATACCTTATACTGTTCTGTTTGCAGTGAAGGTGCTGTCATTTGCAATGCATATAGTTATATTAGCCAGTGTCAAACTATTCTATCCAAAATCAGGTCAGCAAATCCACAGCAAGCTATAGATGGTAATCGCAACATATGGATTATTAAACCTGGAGCAAAATCTCGTGGCAGAGGTAATAACTTCTTTATCTTTCATTGGAGAAGTTCATTAGCTGATTACAGAATCAACTTTTGGAGAATGTTCGCAAAGCAATATTTGTAYCTGTTGTAAAATTGACACTTTTTCAAATAGTCTTCATATAGTTCTTTTTATTTAGATCTTCTCCTTTTTCATAATTAGAACCTGTTTAGTACCTTACAAGATGCTGAGAAGTCTGCGTGTTGAAGGAAAAAACTTGGTAAATTCTTAACTTAATAAATTGCCATTATCTTTTATTTCACATTTAAAGTAAAATTTTTATATGTTTGTTCAAGGATAATGAGAATTTATTTTCTTTAGTTTTGAGCAGAATCTAGTTCTCTTACTCTTGAGATGGGGTCTTGTTATTATAAAACTCTGACTTCTTTTGGTTGAAGTGTGCCAGTGCACTTAAGAGAGAGAGGAGCTTCCCATTCTGGGGGAATACTTTTTTCCAGCAAAATACTGTGCGTATACTGAGCTGAAAACATGTAAGTTCTCATTCACTTCAGTGTGTTAGTATGGAGCCAGCTGTATGCTTGAGAACCAGAATGTGCTTAAACGTTTAAGGATCAGAGTCAAAAGTCTGACGTCAAATAATGTAAACAAATTATTTTCATTTTGTATTTATTATTTCACCTAATCCATGTAAGCAGATAGGGCTGTTGTGTCCAGTTCTCCTGCAAGTCATTTTTTTTTTTTGATAATCCCTAATATTCTTCTACTGTGCAAGTATAATTGTACCGTATATTACAARTGAGTAAAATTAATGGAAATTTTTACATGTATATTGCCTCCCCTTTCATTCAACAGCTGTCAGTACACTAGTGCTTACATYATTTTTTTTCCTCTTTCAGATATTGTATGCAAAGATAGACTGGATGATATCCTGAGGCTAGTAGAGGTGACAGAGGGATGTTCAGTAAAGGAAAATGAATGGGTTGCTCAGAAATATATTGAGACACCGTTGTTAATCTATGACACAAAATTTGACATCAGGCAATGGTTTCTTGTTACCAACTGGAATCCTCTAACCATATGGTTTTATAAAGAGAGCTACCTGAGGTTTTCTACACAACATTTCTCCTTAGATGATCTGGACAGGTAACTAAGGAAGGATAAGCAAAATTTATGTGCACAGAAGTGAATGAGCAAGATTACACTGAAATGTCTGTAGCATATCAGATACAACATTATGATTATTTTCAGAWATTGTAATATTTTACCTATTATGGAGTTTCTGTAGTTGCATTTCAACACAATCTGTGCTAATATGCTATATATTGCTAAATCAGTCTGGGGCTGTGTTTTATAACATGTCACATTAAGAATCTTTAACCTGTTTTGAGTAATACAGGAAGTTTAGTTTAGCGGCATTTTAGAATGCTGTGACAAAAAAATACAGTGCTATGTGATTCAGTCTTAAATATATGACACTTTTAAAGTCAAATACTTTAGATATTTAGATAGATAGAGATGGACACTGCTACAGTTTGAGAAAATTCTGTATGATTTCTATTTGAAAATTTGCATTATTCTATAAATTGGTATTTTTCTAACACTCTRTCTCAAGCGTGGCGCCTAATGAAGTGAATCACGAATGTGTGTCCACAGTTAGTGTTTTCCACTGATTATCTGGCATTGCTCAACACAAGGAATCTTTTACAACCTTTACTGGGTATCCTGATAACGCTGTGGTGAGGATGGAAGCATAGCCAGACTTAATTCACTGAGTAAATTTTCTGTACCCTGGTTTCTTATCTAAGGCCCAGGAAGTGAATACAGTTCTCTTCACTCTGACATTTTAATAAAAAATTATCCTTTATTTCAAATGTGAGGAAATTAAAGAACCTGAAAATGGTTTTACTCTCCAAATTCTATGGCTTTTAGGGCAAAGAYGATTTTGCTTCCGGTGTGATCAGTTCTGCATTTCTCCTTAATCTGCATTTTTTGAGTTTTCTACTGTTTGCATCTGGGCAATAGCTTTGTATCTGCTTCCTTTACAGTTCGATTCATCTCTGCAATAACTCTATCCAGAAGCATTACAAAAATGCCTCAAATAGGAATACCCTGTTGCCGTGTCACAATATGTGGTCCAGCACTAAATTTCAGGAGTACTTAGAAAAGAAAGGTCACAGCACTGTGTGGCAAAACCTTATATGTCCATCAATGAAAAAAGCCATCATCTACACGATGAAGATGGCTCAAGAGAGTGTTGAACACAGGAAGAACAGTTTTGAGTTATATGGGGCAGATTTTATTCTTGGGCAGGACTTTAAACCGTGGCTAATTGAAATCAACACTAGCCCAACTATGCTTCCTTCAACCCCAGTCACAGCAGAACTATGTACCCAAGTACAAGAAGACACAATCAAAGTAGTTCTCAGTAATAAAAAAAATGGCAAAAACAAGGATACAGGAAAATTTGAACTTCTCTGGAAAGAGGTATGGAGGATRTAGCATTACATTCAGTCTAAGGATAATTTATTCTGAAACTTGTTTTGAAGTTTAAGTAAAGTTTTATTGACATAGGAGATTCAGTTTAAAATGGAGCACTTAAATCAATTGTATGTGTAACAGAATACTCCTATGACTTTGTGCAAAATTTAAATATTCCTTCTTTCACTCTTAAGTCTAAAGACAATGACTTCAAGCAGATCAGCCATTTGGGAATGGTTTAATGTGTAGTTGGGCCCCAAATCACTGTTAAAATGGAAGAAAAAGTATTTGTGCTTTTTAATCTTACTGAAGATATTATTAGTTTTATTACATTTTTAGTATGCGTTTTATATCTGCATTCATGTAATTTCATATAATTTACTTAAATGTGGAATTTAGTTGTATTCAGTCTGTAAAACTGAATATACTATATATAGATCAGGAATCAGTGCAGTGCAGGAGAAATCTGCCTTTATTTAGAGGAAATCAGATGGCATAATTGCTTATTATATTTGTATAAATCCTGGGTTGGGGGGAGCTTAGTGGTTTTACTGGACTCTTGTCTATAAAGCATTCAGCTGCGTGTGAACCCAGGACTGAAGTTCTGATCTATACTGGGTACTTCCTCCAGTGAAGGTTGCAATAAATAGATGGAATCACTGTATCCTATTAATATTTGACATATCATCCTATATCAAATGAGCAAAATAGAATGTACCTTTTGGTTTTCTTAAAATTTCCTTACATATTTTTTCTACTTGTTGTAGACATGAGTTGTTTTTATTTTTTTCATTGCTTGGGAAGTCAAACAAAAGATCTAGCTCACATTAAGACTTATGACTCAAGGTCTTCATAGGTTTTGCCATATTCTATGCTATGCATTTAGAATTAATATATAAGACTGCAGGATCTTTATCACTTAATATTTTGAATCTATCTGAATGTRATACATATCTCTGTTTCTCTCAAGGCTCCTTTGGATCTGCCTCCATTTAATGTAACAGATCTTTTAATAGAAGGAGTTGGTATTAAAARATCAAGCCAGAAGGCTACTCCTGTCATGAATGTTAACTTTATAGGATCAAGGATACCTCAAGAGTCAGCTAAGAATTCTTCAACCAGCTGCCAAAAGCAAGAAGAGTCAATGGTACCTCTAGATTATGACAAACAAAATTTCAAAATTGAAAAAGRAAAAAATGTTCTYTATAAAGTACCAGAGCTTCTCAAGAGGCAACGAGGGAAAAAAAGTAAAGTAAAAGATGTAAGGACAAAATCCCTTGGGTACACCGATTTCCCAAGCTCTCCCATGCAATCTATGCAAAGCATTCCAGATCAAAGACTTTTGCCACCTATAAATAAAAGCAAAGGAAGAAAAGATGCAAACTTCTGGAAAATACATCGAGCAAGTCTTTCCTTTCCAAGCATGCATTCTTTCAACCTGCCTTTACATCAGTCTTCTAAAATACCAGGTAGTATTTGCTTAGCAGATATTGAACTGTGTCATGAGCAGCATTTTTAGATGCTTGATGCTAGTAACACAGTGTAAGTATTTAGTTGATTTGTCTATTTTGTTATACACTTGTATCACATCCACTGTTCTTTCAATCCTATTTTCATTTGTAGTTGTATTTAATTTGATTTATTTCCCTTCTGGGTTCCTGTTATCTGTAGAGCAGAATTTTTCATTAGCTGGCAACATTAATTCACAAGATTTCTGATTGCACTACAGGAAAAAGTGTCAGTAAAAATAGCTATTTCATCTCCTATGTTACCTGTAAACATAAGCCTGTAAACTCCTCTCATAGAAATCTTAGATTTGATTTAAAAGAAATAAAAAGAGTAAAGAGAGATTCCTATTGTTTTTAAGGCAYTGTGAAGATGTTGATGTACAAACTTTACATTAAATTTGTATCCCTATCATTGTTCCCTGTGGATTAACGAGAGGAATTTTCTTACTAAGTATGTTGTCAAATATAGCATAAAGAYGTGTCTTTTAAGATACTGTTTGCCAAGACCAGGAACAAACAAGCCATTTTGTTGCCATCTAAAATATTGCAGCTGAAACTTTTTATGTGCTTATTGAGGCTATCAGAATGACTTATGATAGATCATGGCAAATATATGTTATTGATGTTTATTGAGATATATCTATYTATTGGGATTCTACACCTCAGGAGATAAAAAATAGTTTACACATCTGTAATTCAGCTTTCATTGCAAAAGTTCAGCTAGATCTAGCCATYAGTTAGCTTCTCAGAGTCTAGGAAGACCTAGGAAATATTCTGGCTGAAGGATTTGTTCTGGAAGCATGTTTAACGCACTGCTTGGATCAGGTCCTGTTCAAAGGGCAGCTGTGGCTGCTCTAAGCAAAGTGCTGATACCCGTGTTGTAGGTGATAGCCCGGGGCCAAGAACACTCCCCCAAGAGGATGAGCACTTGGAGCCCGTACCATTCTCGGGTCGGAGGGGTTTTAAGCTTACATCTCCTGTGCATCATAGGGACAGGAGAACTATCAGTTCGTAGATGAATAAGCAGAGTGACATGGAGATGGAAGCCACCATAGACTGTGTATGTGTCTAGTCTTTGCTTTGATATGACTTGAGAATTTGTGTGTTTTTTTAAATCTAGTCACTTGTTTCTGAGGAAGGACTGCCCAAGTTGCAGCTTATGCAGCTAGTGCCATTGAAGGTCTAAGAGCACTTGCTATACATAGGCAGCTATCATCCAAGTATATTTTCCATCTATGTAACAAGTATTTTCAAGTTGTAGAATTCAACTGAAATGAAGGTTAATGTTTTTTTTTTTTTTTTTTTTTTTTTTTTTTTTTTTTAATCTCTGGAGGTACACAGATTTATAAGCAGAAGATGCCACGCTTTATATGTGGAAACACTTTAAAATGGAAGAAAACATGTAAACACTGCAGCTCCTTTTGCACAGCTATACAGCAAGAACACTCATATTTACCTATGAATGTCAGCTGTAATCCTGAAGAGATGGACAATATGATCACTGATAGCAGTGTCTTCTATCCATATATTTGAAGTCACTCAGAGCACTTTGATGTTGAAGAAAATGTGGAATTTCTTTGTTTCTGTTTTTTTAAAACAAATAGAACTGTGACAGACTTGAATAAATTGATGTTGACGATCATTTGTCATCAGCAAGTTGTCATATTTCAAACAGAACCCTTAAATATTTGGCACCAGTATTTGTGCAAAAACGGAGTATTGCTGACTGGCACAGAGGCTGGTTGTTCTGCGGGCCAGTAATTTGTAGCAATTTTGTGTGTTTTTTTTGGAAAGCTGAGAATACAGGAAAATGCACTTTTTTTGTGGGGTGAGTTCTTTACTGGCTTAAAGAGTTCAGTCATCTTACTGAAGTGTCACACTGGTACCACTGGGAGTGGATGAAGGAAGAACAGTATATTGCCCCTTAACCAGTAAATGTTGTTTAGGTTGTCTTATGTGACATACACCTGAAGCTGTTTCTGTGAACAGTTAGAGGTGGACAGAGTAGCATGGAAACAGTTCACAGATTGTGTGGGGAGGAAAAAACCCAGCAACTGATGATACCTTGGTAAGTCAAAAACTTCCTATTGATAACTGAATACATACTAATTCAAAATATAAATTGTGCTACGTTTATGCTTTCCTCAAAGGGGGAAGCTTCAGCAAAATGTGGAGGAAAAGCATAAACTAAATGCAGTTTTGATATTAAAACAAGTATCTGAAAAGAAGTAGGAGCAACTTGGAGTGAAGAAACTAAAACTGAAGTAATAAGACACAGGAAAAAATACTAGCCAAGCAGTGACCATAATCTTTGAGAATGATCCTAACTGTAGTAAGTAAAAGAGTATATTTTACAGACTGTATTAATGAATATAATAATTTAATAATGAAATGACTATAATCTTGAGTCTTAGTAGAAAGCTGTTCTACTGTATGTTGTACATCATCATACTGCAACTCCATCTACTTTTGGGATTGACATGCCATGAAGGCATGTCAAACTTGCTAAGAAACARCTCTGTTTTCTTCTGAAAGGCTGAAGCAGCTAATGAATGGAGTAGGGAACCTTTAGCCTTGCATCTCTGAAGTTAAATGTGGGAACCTAAGATGAACAATTTCAATAGTGGCCTGCCTTTTAGACTTGAGGACTGGCTTAGACCAAGCCCCAGTTCCTAACTGCCCTGGTAGGAATCCAAAGGAGCAAATGTCTGCTGTASGTGACCCTACTTGAGCAGGTAGCTTGGGCTAGGTGGCCACCAGAAGTCCTTCCCAACCTCAACCATTCTGTGAATCTGTGAATCATTCTATAAGTAGGACTTGGGTCAGTGCATGCCACGGAGAGTGCTCGACAGAYAAGTGTGTTAATCTAGGTATTTTTGTATTGGAGTGAGAAGGCTGAGGGCAGGGACAGTCTTCCAGCAGCAATTCACACTTTCTTACTTTTCCCCTGGCAGTGTAGGTAGGGRGAGGAGAAGCAAATAAGAGATACTTGCTTTGACAGGGACATGATATTGTTGGACTTGATAGGCTAGCTAATAGTTTTTCTGGGAAGCAAGTGACTTCTCAAACTAGACCATTGCTGGCCAGACACAATATGCATTATTTTGACAGTAGTTGCATACACGGGACTTGATCCCCAGCTGACTAGTGCACCTTAAGTGCCTTTCCTTAAGGCTGAGTTTTGAATGTTGCATTTTCCAAGGGGACCAAATTCAAGATAATTGCAAAAACTATGTGATCTCATCAATATAAGTCTATAAGTACCTGCTTTTAGCATAGTATGAGCCAGGTGAAATAGTAGTGTCAAGTACCCTCTCTTATTGCATCCTACTGAGCTTTTCATTTACCCCCTTGTACTGCTTAGGAATGACATATTTCCTCTTCTCTCATTCCTAATTTTCTGTGTCTGCCTGCAGTTCTGGATGTGTACTGACTGATTTTACAGGTTGCAGGCACCTAACTTGCTACCTACWGTAAGGCAGGCCACAGTTGCTGAATATCTGGCACTCTTGTAGGAAAGCCATGGGGGCGGAGGAAGAGAGTGGTGGGCTCTCTTTAGAAAACGTAGACAAAATAGGGAATGACTGTTTTCTCACATGAGCTTTCTTTTGACAATGAAGCAATAACCTGCTGCATACAGGAGCACCTGGGCAGCTCCTGCTCCACCAACCTGTCTTGTGGCTCTGTGGGACTTCACTGCCCTCCTTGCACCCTCTATTTAGTGCTGCCCTGCCAGTGTGGGCCCGCTTTGAATAGGAAATGTAAGCAAACTTCTGTAAAGTGGCAGCTCCAAGTAGTTCTGAATCATTGTGAACATTTTGTTGTGATGACAGTAGCACCTCACACAGCTCTACTCCAGAATTTGCCTAACGTGACAAGAAACTGCTAAGTTATAAACACTCGGCTGTGTTGTGGTTGATGTGAGTGGCCCTGAGGCAGGATGTCTGTTGTCCGGCGCAGGCAGTATTACTGCACAGCAAATTCAGAGAGAAGCCATGAGACTGTACTGGCTGTGGCCCTTCATTTCAAGACAGCTGGAATAATAATATCTGAATGCCAGAGACATGAAAGCATGTAGTGCTGTACCACAAGATACTCTTGCAAAATGTAGTGTGAATGTAGCTATTGTGCTCTAAAGGAGGCTGGGGCTCCTCCAGTGTGGATGTGACAGGGACATGCCATGCAGCCTGGGCATTGACATAGTCACTCAACGAAGCCTACCTAGGCTGCATTTATTTTATGAGGAGTTCTGTGTCTAAATTCCTACACAGCAAGTCATACAAGCCTTGTCTTGCTGCTTACCTGTGCCTGGTGATATATCTAATCTATTTTTCACTTCTAGATAATGCTCCTACACACTTGAACGAAGATGGTACTATTTTAGCTGTCTCCCTTGAAATGGGGCCAATGTATAGACAAGCATGCAAGATTTGTGAAGCCAGAGAACAACTATCAAGAGAGAACATGAACTGATAGTCCAGAGATGAGGGCTATCCCAAGAGAGAATGGAGAATGGGGAATACTGGGTTTTGCTCTGAATTCTAGAGTCTGTTCCTGAGTTTCATTAAAGAAACAGAACAGCCAGGCAACCATCCTAGAAAACACAAGGTCTGGACTCAAACCCTACTTGGACTGTGAAGTTTTTAGATTTTGGCTTTCCTACATCCTTGATCAGTGCTCTACTAAAGCTTTTGAGTACAAAGCATTTCTACTGCAAGGTGCAAAATGAGGCAATTCCTATTAAAGGGTTTCTTAATAGTCTTTATTCTTAAGATGGGGGGAGAGTTGCTAGAAGCAACATAGTATATAATTTGCTCTCATCAGTTCTTCRGGGATGAAGTAACAAAAGTTTAACACCATACACAAGAAAAATATTGATTAAAGTACCAGTAAGATATAGCAAGAAACAAGAAATGAAAGAAAATTATTATCAAGAAATTATTATCAAGAATTATTATCAGGACATAAAGTTGCATTTGAGTAGGGATCCTAAAAAATAGCAGTCATAATAATTTCACAGGCACAGATGCTTTACATAAATGACAATATTATTAAAAAAAAAAAAGAGTCAATTGTACTGCTCAGCTTCTAATGCAGATGCTAGCCTAACTGGATTTCAGCAGTTTGACAGAATAAAAACAATAAGTAGAACACTGTGATTCCAGGATACAGATTACACAGGAATGGAAAAATAAGTTCTATTAGTGTAGACATGATATCATATAATTTTTAAAAATATGTTGTCAAATAAAGAAAATAACAACAATGTTGTTGCCTGATGAACATAAGGATTACAGAAACTTTCTGGAAGAAACTTTGTTCCTGTATAGAAAGAGCTTGCTACCTGGGCAACACTGTTGACCAYTTTATTCATAGGGTGTCAGAGATGTATTATAAAATACCAGAGAAAATGAAAGAGAAGAAAACTTAATAATACTGAGAGACATCAATTATTCATATGGAAACTGGATGATTGTTGCCTCAGGAACTGATGCAGAAACTAAATTTGCAAACACTATAAATGACTGTTGTTTGGAGCAAGTAATCGTGGGCCCCGTAAGAAGAGAAAAAACTCTTGGTTCATTTCCAAGGARCTACTCAAAGAGCCACTCTTCAATAGCGACACAAATTCAATATCCCCCCAAAATCTGTCATKTTAATATATGTTAAAAAGAATTATATAGAATGAGCAAGTCTTCAAAAGGCAATTAAAAGGAACAACTAAAAGGGTAGAGGCTTTCCAGGGACAGGGAGCTTGTTCAAAAGTAACGTAGTGAAAATTCAGAAACGCATGTATATAAGATGCTCAAAACCCACCATTAAGAAAACATCTTTTCTCAGTTCTCAACCCAAAAATACTTTTAAGAAAGGTGAATACCCTCCTCTTTTACTGAAAGATGAGGAGGAAGGCTCCTAGAAAGTCTATGGGCTGACTTGTGACAGAGGTATGAAAGGACATCTTATGCTCAAGGAACATAGTGACAAAAAGAAATGCTTGGAGTTCATTACAGGAAACTCACTGAGGGACAACTTGGAGGAATTGTCTTAGGTTTAAGCCTTAGCAGAAGTTTAAAACAAAACATCCAAAAGGGTTTGAGAAATCTGTACAACAGAACTGAAACAGTATTCTGAACTGTTAACTCGAGTGTGTACTGAACTGGCTCACCTGCAGTAGACGTATTGGTAAACGTGATACGTTACGGGAGAGCTGAAATGGCTTTTTGATAGAGGGCAATCATGCCTCTGACGAATTGAGTGAACACTGCTATGCTATTATAACAATGATCTTTGATCTGGTCACTCCTGAATATTGTGTGCAGTTCTGGAGACAGAGGTACAGTAAAAATGTACTTCTGTAATCTTCAGCTTAGAAAAAATAGAGAGGATATGCTGGAGATTAATAAAGTCACTAATGATGTGGTGAAGATGTATGTGAAGGTGAGGTGAGAACGGATGGTACCTGTTTCTCTAAAACAAGAGGGGAACCTAACTGAACTATTTGGCAGCAATTTTAAAAGCAAAAACAAATAAGCACATAGTTTAGTTGTGTAACTCATTGCCACAAGATGTTTTGAAATCCAAAGGGATAAATATATGCAAAGAGTTATTGTATAAATTTATGGATGAAAGGTCCAGAAATAGCTATTAAAACCAGTGTTGCACATATAGCTTTCAGTTCCGGAAATCCATAAGCTGTAGATCGTCAGAACTTAGTAAAATACGTTAAAGTAATATATGCAAGTAGCATAATATACTTGACTTCTTTTTTATTTTTCCTAAGCATCTGCTACTGACTCCGTTGGACACAGGAGAGTGGTAGGTGGATTGTTGATCCAGTGTGTTTTTATGTATGAATGCCAAAATTTAACTGCTGTTATTTTTAACCAAATAATTTGGTAATGGTTGGTTGAGTACTGTGATTGATACTGGTCTTCATCTCCCAAACATAGTTTCATTGAAATAATGACAAACTGGACTCACATGAAAGTATGTAAAGTATAAGTATTGTAGTTGCACTGGCAAAGTAGACATTATCTTTTAACTATTTTTTAAAGAAAATACTTCAAGATAGAAATATGTCAAGCCAGATCCTAGCAGATGGTGTTAACTGCGTATCCTCTACTTTAGCTGATGGGAAAGGTTCTGCAACAGCACGGAGGGCCTGGGTTTACACATCTGTTGTTCTGGAGCCAGCCTTCTATGGAGAGAGACCCACCTCTTCCACCCCTGGGCGTAACGCCCCGTGTGGCCTCTAGCCTGAGACCGTCTTTCAAATGCTTGTTCCTGGTGGGTGTACAGGAGGGGGGACAAAGTAAGGGCAGCCAGAAAGGYACTCCTGCATTCTTTCTTACGTTTTTTGTGGACAGCTGTTTAGATGTTGTGAGTCACCYGTGCCCTGCTTTCAGAGCTGATGGCATTTTGCTCCTTTGAGAAAGTGGAAGTACTTCCTGAGCGTGCTGAAAATCCAAATACTGGAGATAGATAGGCTATAGAACAAGAGGATTCTGCTAATACAAATAAATAATTCATTAACTAAATTCAAGGCTTACATTCGTAGTATAAACGAAGCTGCCTTTCACACTGATGAGAAACAAGAAACCAGTCTTCCAAGACTACTTACATCAACAAAACTTTTTTTTTGAATTCAATACATTAGAAACCCAGGAATATAAGAAGAGAGAARAAGTGTTTGGAGTCCAGTGAACCTGGATATATCACTGCTAGAAACAAAATTCCTATTTATAATTAGAATTTACAGAGAAGAAATTTGCTAAAACTCATCCAAATCTGACATACTGAAATCCAGAAGGAAGGGTTTTTCTATTGCAATTGTCAGAAATTCAAGCTTCCCATTTTTCAGTGAGGAACATAAGAACTAGTCAAGCACACTTTATATTTCCCACAACTAGCAATTTTCTGACTTTGGAAAGTTTTAGAGGGAGGAGCTCAGAGGTGCTGTGGGAGGGACTAAAATTCATATTAAAGTTTTGGCATGAGGGAAAGAATTGCCAGACTAGAAGGTTTCTTCTGAAGTTTTGCATTTTTTTTTTTTTGCCAATTTAGGATGATAACTGTTCATGTTCAGACTCTTCTAATAATTCTTTTCTGGAATTCTGATTGTCAGATTATTCCCAGGATTGAAGAATGTGGACTTTCATGTTCTCAGGTAATCTCTTTCTTGTTCCTATTTGCTATCTATTAATGTAATAGTTGAATGCTACCAAAAGAATTGTAAWCAAACTATGGAAGCAAAAATGAAAAAATATTTCACTGTCCTGAACATTCCAGAGTATCCGAAGTGACGAAGATGACTGCTAGCAAAGCAGTAAGAAAATGATATTTACCCTAAATTCAGCTGCTGTTGTTAGTGATTTTTTTTTAATGTCTTGTGTATTTGGAAATCAATAATAGAACTGATTTAATCCATATTCATCACTTTTGAGATTCAGTTGTTACAACAGCACTGGTGCTAAAGGGGGGAGGGAGAGAAGGTTTCAGAAATTTATAATTACGTTAGGAATATGAAAAGCATTGACTTTCCTGTGAATAAACGATTTACAGCATGAGAAAGAATAAAACATGTTTTTCATTTTGTGCTGTGAATGTGACTGCTGTTAAATTTAATGACTTATGTATGTGCATAAAAGTGGAGTGTGAACCATACCGGCTTTTTAATGTCTTTGAATTTTGCATGTTTCCAAATATGCCCACAAAGGGGCAGTACAGAGATAGGCTGCTTCTAATGCAATTCTGAATGTTTAGTAAGGGGGATAAAATGAAAGCTAAATAAAAAATAAGATAAAATAACAGAGAATCTGATTTTCAGTCTCAGTAGAGGACAGTTACTGCTTAGCTGCTATGAAGAAGTGAGACTGCCGGCATGGAAGAATTTGGCTGTACGTACAGAGTGGTGTTTGAAAAAGCCGCAGTGTTCTGTAGTCCCTAGGGCAGTCAACTAAGACATATTAAAGATTGTCTAAATTTGGTGGTACTGCTCGATATTAAGTGAGTAAATGTCACAGCAATTTATTTTATATCTCATATTTTATGATTCTGTCCTAGAATACATCAGGACTACAGATGCCTCAAAAATACTAGATTGAAGGAAAAAAACCACTATATTTAAAGTTGTTTTATATTCCTGAATTTGAATTATGTACAGTGGCTACCTACTTATATAATGTTTTAAAATAATAAAATACACTCACAAGAGAGCAATCTCTTGATGTACCCCAGCATTTTTCACCAAATTTTATGTATGCATGTTTACATATGCAAAAACACATGCATTTAAAATAATTTATTCTCCTTGGGCTGCTATAGAGAGAACTTAAAATAGGTATAATTTACTTTTCTAATTTGTTCTGCCAGAGTAGTTAACTGTCAGACTCRAATATAAAGAACAATATCAGGTTTTTGGGTGCGATTCAATCTAGGGGACAGAGTTTTCGTCTGGGGATGTTCAAGGGCATCTTCCTCTGTTGCATCTCAGGTGTGTATATTATGGAAAGACTGATTTGCTGGATGCCTAATATRTAAACACACTCCTGATGTTAAGTAGACTGGATCCCTCTTTGCCTTCAAAGGGTTGTTTCAAACTTTTTTCCAGTGCTGAAGGATGGATAATTGAAAATGCATATTTTTGTTAATTTACAGGGGAAACAGGTTGTTTCCAGTTCAAGTATAAAGGTCATTTGTCATGTTAAAAGATAGGAATCAGTGCATGCTCTGTGTGTAGTGTTTCTGTTAGTTGTATTCAATAGAATCTTGAATGCATTAGTGACTTTTTAAGACAAAAATGTTTTCTCACTGGGAACAATAATGATCCCAACATGACAAATTACTGCCAGCTTAGCATTTTCAATCTAGTGCAAAGTATTTTACTCACACGAACTTTAGAGTCTCAYGACTGCTTATTAGAAGAAACTCTTTCKTTTCCTCTGGAAATAATCTCACTATTCCTGTACAATCCACCACAATCTGTGGCTTCAGTTTCACTCCTATCATCTGAGTTGYTTTAAAATATTTTGARTAYATGTGCACTGCCTCCTGCAYATCAGGTCACAAACTAGTGTTATGAAAAGAGAGAGCGTCGATAGAATTGTCTTTTGTTTAGAAAACTGCTTTATGAAATGAGATACTGTAAATTTAAAACTATCAGAAGTTCTCTGTAGCAGCTGTTGTTGCAAGTGAATATTATAGAAAAACTGGGTTTTTTTCTTTGTTTTTTTTCCCGTAAGTTTGTATGGAGAGTTTCTCTTCTCCAAAGTAAACCCTGAGATTGTATCATTCTTCATAAAGCAATTTGTTTTCATTTTTCTGTATTTTTCAAGACATGGGTATGATTAGAGGATTTTGACCAGATTTAATAACTGGAACTTTTGGACTCTAGTCCACTGCTAGTTTGAGCAGTGGACTAGATTTTGAGGTAGCTGTGTCCTCAAATATTTGTAAGCAGTTTTGACATCTTTTGAGTGTTCTTTGGCAGAATAAAGCATCGGTTGTATGTCTTAAGAAGGAAATAGTGACACAATTGTTCTGAGGTATATGACCTAAAAACCTTCACACTGAATTGATTTAAATTATGGATCCTATTACGACTTAATGAATCATTCTTAGTTGACTATGAATATTCAGCTATGCATCCTTGCTTTGTATCATATCCAGATTTCATTACTGCACCAGAAATTGTTGTATTTCTGTCCAGTATAGGAAATAAAAGAACAAAAAGGCATTGGAAGTTTATGCAAGCATTACAGAAAAATTTAAACAGCATGAAAAAATACAATTATGGATTGAATGTGGGCAGAGGAACAACCAAGTTTCTATTATATGTTATGATTTATTTTTTCTTCCTTGTTTTTATGGCTTGTCTTTAGAGCTCTTATGATATTCTAGTATTCAAAGATTAAATAAAACAGGCTTGGTTTCCATGTCTCACCCAATAGCAAACACAGTTATCAAGCAAGTTTCCCTGTGAAAGCAGAGGGGAATCCCAGCCTGCAATTGAAATTGGGTTTGTGCCCTACTCATTTTACAATCCACATTGTTTGCAAGCTGTACACAAAGAAACAGGCTTACGCCAAATTTGAATCAACAGCTGGTAAAAATCAAGAGCACTACATTTAAAAAAAACTCTCCAGAAAACTRTGAAGTAGTATTTGTATTGTCTCCCATTAAATGTAGTAACTTATCCGAAGTCCATGGATGAAGAAGGAAACCCGAAATTGAATCTGGGATTTCCCTGCAATTATAAAGGATATTAGCAGCAAATTCCTTATATAGCTGCTGCCTGTTCCTGCTGTCACTAATCCAAATATGTAGTGTTGCTTTACTGAACACTTATGCCATGGATCAGGCTATTCTAATTGAATATTGTACACTGCAAAATCAGTGATATAATATAGTTGCTAGGCCGCTAACTCAGCTGATATGCCTTGGCAACCTTTTTGCTTTGTTAAAGTGATCAATGAATATTCTAAAAGTGATCCCAATTCTCTAAATTTAAGAAGATGGGAAGCTAGGTGACTATAATTCAGTTGTTCTCTAAAATCCATTTGAAGAATTAATTTTAGACATTGAAAACATAGCTCAGGAACAGAGGCTTTTTTTTTTTTTTTTTTTTTTTCAGAGAGAGAGACAGAAATATCAAATTGAAGTCACAAGAAAGGAAGATGATTCACCACACTTTTTTCTGTATATGCAAATACACTTTTTTGTCTATATGTATATATAATGGCAGGAAGAAACATATAAAAAGTGTAAAACATATCCTCTGCTAAAATGTGCTTTGATGAAGTGCAATCCAGAAGAGAGTGCCCGAGATGGAAAGCCTGGATTTTGCATCCCKGCTTGTCATTGTCATTGTCATGCCCACTTGTATGGCCCTGGCCATTTCACCTCTCCAGTTTTCACACATACAAAATAGTGCTGACCTTCCTATGTGGCATTTCTTAATTATGTGTTTTAATTGAGTGCTTTGAATACTATAATTAAGTGTTTATTAGTCAAAGCATTCATACTTAAGGGGCTCAGTCGTGTTGAGTCACTGTATTAGAGTGATATTAATCTATCTGCTCAGATATCTCTAGCTATCTTCTCTGCTAGTAGTCAGGAGAGTTGTGGTTTAACAAGGTTAGGTGACTTATCTTTTGGACTGTGATTTATATCTGCCCTTTCCAGGGTGAAAAATATCTCAGCAAAGACATGAGAAGCTTAGCTTTCATATTTCCTGCTGTTTCCTATGCTATTGGTTAGTTGTCATACCTGGGGAAAAAACCAGCCAAGTAGATACCAGCAGGGACTCAAAAAACACTTCAGTGTTCATCATGGCTACAGCATCCGCTGTAACTTCTTTTAGGAGCTGTGGAAATGGAGAAAGATGTGCAATTCTGGACTTGCAAAAAAATGCAACAGTACCTCTCTGTTTTTTTCTTCCTCACTTCTCCCTCCTTCAACAGCTCTAGAAAAAGTCTACAAGGCACAGAAAGCAAAGAGCTTCTGGAGCCGCAAGAACGGAGGTGCCACCGACGGTCGTGAAGGCTAGGGACACAATTAAGTGACATTTGCACTAGACACGGCAGGGTGTCCTGAAGTTTCGAATGCAGGGCAGGTTTAGAAGCTTCATCCACCRGCAGACATCAGCATATGTTTAATCAGTGCCTGTAGCAGGAGGTAGAAATTAAAAGAAAAAGGGGGTGTGTATGCAAGCTCAGCAGCAGCTGGGAGCAGCTCTCCTTTATTGTAGGCWGAGGATCATAGCTCACAAATCCCTTTGAGTGCTGAGCTTGGGAAAGGGAGATATCCTTCAGCTCCGCTCGGGCCCAGAGCTCAGTGCGGGATATTGTGGTTCAGCAGTAGCTTCTCTTCACAGCCGCAGAGTATTGCTGACTAGCCGTGCTTTGCAGATGGCAAGCTGCTGGATTAAAAAATGATAGAGTGCAGATCTCTCTCACTGTACTGGAAGATCTTACCACCAGGGAAGCACTAGATAACCCGTCATTTCAGTGTCGTATTTCCATCTTTTGAAGCAAGCGGGGTCTGCTGTGACCTAGAAGATTCTTTCTTCTGCAGAGCCATGCATTTGTGAGAGGAAGCAGGTCCTGCTCCAGCATCCCTCACCGGGCCGGCTGCTGGAGTGGGGAGTTCCTGGTGACATTCTGAGATGAATTCTCTTCCCATCTTAACAAAATAAAGTACAGTACAGCATATTTCTCTCTCTTTCCTGCCCTTAAGCAGCACTTGTAATTTGGTCTAAACTGTGCCTTCYGATCTAGACAAGACAACTTTATAGATAAAACAGAGGTAATAACTTTTGCTGGATTAGGTGGTRTGACCTACCTAGAATTCTTCCAGTGAAGTCTAGAAGTAGCTTAATTTGTAAACTTACTGGAGCTGCCAGTGCTGTACCTGTTACTTTTTCATGTTCCTTTGTATATTCCCRTTTTTCTACTCTTGCCAGAATGTGTATGCATGTGAGAGAAGCARGAGTGATTAAAAATAAGAAGGACTTATTTAAACGAAATTAAAAAATCCTTATATCTACTGGATACTTTTAGATAGTCTGCTGGCTTTTATGGGATGGGGCTCAGCATTGAAGGGTTAGGCCTCACTCCAAGGTAAGTAGGTAACTTGGACCTAAGAAAGGAGTTTCCTCCTACCTTTGATTGAAAATCGTTTGATTCTGGGAACCATAAGTGTCCAAATATCTTTCTCTTTGTTCTGAGCAGTATAAAACAGGCACCCACATTAGCAGTTATATGTATTGTGTTATCATCATTSCAATAAGAGATCCCTACATTTTGTACATCAGTTTTGGTACAGGTATTTTCACAGTAATTTTCATATCCTCAGGAAAATATTTTTCCTTGTAGAACTTTTTTTCTGACTTTGTTAAGATTTCTGGCTGTTTTTTGAAAGCCAGGAAGTTATCTGACTTCTTAAAAATGTAAATRAAACACAAAATAGAAAATATGCCCTAAGCAGCTGTGTGTTGCCATGGAAGTTCCAGACTATTTCTTAACTATTTTGGCTAGAGTTGATCCCAGAACTGATAAATTCATGTATACTGGAATGTGATACTGATACATTACAGTCTTGACCTTCACAACTATATAAACTCGGTGGGCCAGAATTTTGGGAAGTCATGAATAAGTTGGAAAGTCATTGTAACTGATGATACTGAGCATTGGAATAGATTGCCTGGGGAGCTTATAGAGATCTAAGCACATGCTAGGCAAATATCTCAGATATGACTCAGATAAAGATCATTCTTCCTAAGGCAGAAGTGTAGAGTAGATGGCATCTGGAGTTCTTTTCCAAACCCARTATTTCTGCTTTTGTATGTGATTTTTCTCTTTTGTGTAATCTAAAGATGGGATTTCAGGGGATATTTTAAATTATTGCTCTGGAAGAGTCAACAGTCTGTCTCATATTCTCACCTCTCAGCAGGCAAAATATGGAATTCACCCTGCAAACTRTATGGGACATACAATCACATTGAGGAAGTATCTGTACAAAAAATGAAGAAAAAATATACTTTGCTCCCTAAGTTTGACTTTGCAAATGATCTATGGCCATTTCTCCTGAAGGAAAAATTTTCAGCCTAGTTGCTTTGAATATKTGTGGCAAATTTCAATCATTTCTGGAAAACTGATTGTCTTGGAGTTGCCTCTACTTGCCCGTGTATTTTCAGAAAGTATGAATCATATAAACAACTTTGTACARTACTAAATGTGCATTCATTGTCTTGTCTTTTCTTGGAAAAACATTGAGGAAATAGAATTTATTGCACTTAATACATTTCACTGTCTCCAGTTCTGTTTTTCCCTTTTATCTCTTCATATGCAAACTTTCTTGATCTTTTTCCCATTTCCTTCGCTCCCTGACCAGTCTTCTTCCTTCACTGTCTGTAATGACAGATTTCTTCATTGCTTTTTAGATTGTGATATCTTTGTATTATAATTTTCCCAATTTATATGATTTTGTGTTTTAGTAATTCTCTTTATAGTATCACGCTTCATGCTAGTTTTGGTCAGCAATGTGCGCTCTTYTAAAATATCCCTTCTGATTTTTTATGCATTGTGTTTCTACAGGTTATATTACCATGTGCCAACATTCAGTTTGCCCTTGTAGCTTATTTTCTCCTTCACTCTTGAAAAAAATATCACTCTCTAGGAGAGTGTGTGGCTTAGGTGGTTTTCAGTGAGTAAGCGCTATAATTAAAAATGAGACATAGGGTGAAGCAGCATATGAAGGTACTGAATACTGATAATAAACTTGGCCTATGCCCAGGAATTAGCGCTGCCTCTAGGGGTGATAGWGTGATCAGGAGAAGTAGATCAACCAATGCTGCTGTTGTAAAGTTTGTGGAATCTGCCTCTTTGGAGCACTTCTTTTGGACCTCTGCCTCCGTTAATTTTTCTTGCGCTAATGTTAGCAACTGCAGCATGTGGAAGTTCCATAACATGAAACCAAACTASATGATTATTCCAGAGTTTTGTTTTCTCAAAACAATGGTTTGACYGTGCAGTAATGTATGTTAGCAGCAAAATGTGAAATGGACTATTTAATGACTTTAAGATAATTATTTTCATATTATGTATTCTTCCTTAGAACTTCCAAATTTATTCATACCTAGCTGCTATATCAATTATCTCAAATTGCAACTGTTTCAACTGAAATGTACATTATAGCTATTCTCAATAGTGCTTTTCTGCATGGCAAAGCTGGAATGTATTTTAATTTGCATATATACACACAGTGCTAGCTGTTTCAGGGAAAAGTTTTATTGGTCTATGTTACTCCAATAGGAGGGGAAAGGCATATGTGCCGAGATTCTAGTGCAAGCTTTCTGATGTAAGATTAAGACTTTGAGATACTGTAATAATACATATACTAACATTTAAGAAATAAATCCTCTCTCTCCCAAATTGTCAAGAGTACAGCTGGAAWAAAAAGAAGTCTTTCATGTACTTGCACTAAGAACAATTTTCTTCTGCTGCTGTGGTGAGAGTGTTTCTGTAACTCAAGCAAGCACATTAGAGTTTGTCTGATACCATTATCCTGAAATCTTTAATGAAAACAGTCCCTTAGCTGATAATATAGTACAAGGAAGGAACGCAGTGCTTCTCAGGTTCACCATCAGAGACTACCGCTGCATCTAGCATGGCCTGAGAGGTCATTTGAACATTCTTACATCCTTACACAACAACATAGCAAGCTAAGCCTTGGGTAAAAACTAGGCAAATCTTTWAAAATATTTGTCAGTAGGAGAAATGCCTCCTGTAATCAGGGGTATTTCTGAGTTTGAGATTTTTCTCTATTTGAGGAGAAGAGAGGACTACACCATTTTCATGGGAGCTATGAACAATAGAAGCATCCGCTCCCATGTTGCCCTTCTTGGTTTTCAACGCTGCCTCAGCCCTGACATGTAGCCTTCGAAGTCCTGAAAGTGTTATAAGAAGCTATTTTCAAGTACGCTTTATCGTTCYGAATTCTAGTATGACTCTGTGATTTGCACCAGAAGGGTTGGGAAGAGACTGGAAAGTTCATTTTTGCTTTTAAATAATAATAATAAAAAACAGAATATCTGAGGAAGATTCATCCACTCCATGACCGTGCTCCTTCCCTATGGTGCTAGGTATTGAATAGAGCTTAAATGGATATCATAAGAAAGCATTAGAGACTTGCATGTTCAGTATGGTGCTGCCTCATATTAGCCAAGGGAAAAGGCTAAGCGCAAGGTTAATCTGAACTCCACTATCTAGACTGTAGGCACCTGAGTTGAGACAGAGTTTGAAATTCTCTCTTCAGCAAGATACTGAGAGCCACTCTTCCAAAGTTTGGATTTCTGATTTTTTTCCTGATGACTGCTTAGAAGAAAATGCAAATAACCTTTGAAGTGGGAAGCAGATCTTCCTTTCAAATGCTGAAAGCACTCAGCTTTAAAAATTACACTGCCTCTTGCCTGTCCTTTTTTCAGACCATCACCCTTTTATTACCTATCTGCTTTGACAGGAGGCCTGTGAAGCTGGGTCATTTGTTGGGCAGCATGGCAAATTGATAACTTGTGTGAGGTTAAACTGCTTCAGCTTAAGGAAAAGTGTTGAATCTGGCTGTCCCAAGAAGTAGGAACTTGAAAAGCTGGACTRTGACAGCTGGAACATACCCCTGTTCTGTTTTCCTCCTTTAACATATACATTTTGAAAGAGAAACTTGGCTTGAACTATGTTAGCTTGATCTCTGTTGCTATTAAATCTCCTCCAGCTACCCGCTACTCTGCGGGACTTGGGTGTCTCACAAGTGAAAATATGCCATTCCAATAAAAGTTAGTAATGAGATAGATGTCATTCCAGCTGAGTTCTGGTCATGAGATACGGAACCACAAGCAGCCAGGTAGCTTTCAGTTCAAACCTAACCTAATGAGTTTCTTTCTTTCCCCCCCGCCCCCTTTTCTGTGGGGGCACTGGTTCCAGGYATCTCTGAGGTTGCAAGATCCAGGGCTGCTGAGGGATCTTGACTAAACTTTTCTTGTAGCCTCTTCCATGCTACAAGGAGCATTATACCATCCTAACCTCAAAGCACCTGTAGTTACTGGCCAGATTGTAGAATCCCTATCCAGGAGTTTTTGAGAAGTGGCCAAAGTCATGGCTGATTTAGTCAAGTGTTGGTGACAGTACTGCTTCTAACAGGAGGTTGGACTTGGTGACCATTTTTTTTTTTGATTTCTTGATTTTGATTCTATTCTACCATTTCTTTGATTCTGTTCTAGCATCTTCTGTACGAGACCTCCAGTCATTCACTGCAATAGCTATTAATGCTGTGCTAGTGTCCCCATCTCATTGTTAGAGTGGAAGTGCTGATTTGGTAGATTAGTTGCCTCTCAAGTAGCTGACTGGCTTGAAATTTTTGACACTCTGTCCATGAGATGGTGCTGATTTATAGCAGCTATGGGTATGGGATTCAGAATGCATCTTACTTTGTCTATTGTATGCATTTCTGTTTTGTTAGCAGCTTGTATTAATATTTTAGGAAACAACATCAAAATGATTGACAACTTTTTGTTTTATTCTGTTTTTTTGTTTTTGTTTCTAAAAGAAAAGGAAAAAAGTTAGAACATACTGTTGCTCCAAGCAAATTCTGCTTCTAGTCCTGAAATTGAAGCACACAATAGAATGGGCAGATTTTATTTCAAACTATCATAACTCGCTTTAGTCCAATAAATTTAAGAGCTAGTGGTTTCTATGCAGGCCAGGACTTTTTTGTATCACAACATTATTTTTACACAAATACAAGAGGGGAATGTTCTTCGCAGTTATGACACCTCAAAGCAATATTGTTTTGTCTGGACATTCATGTACAGGATGAATGCATGTCACTGCAAAGAATTCCCAGAAGTATAGTTAATATGCTGCCAACTCTTTCACTTATTTTGCCCTGTACAAGAAATACAGCCAAACAGCCATAGTAACATTTAGAGGAATTATATGCCGTATATAGTCCTTATAATATGGGAGCAAGTGTCTTCCGCATCAATACAATGTGAGAGGAAGTATCTTGAAGAATTTGCCCTTGAAGACAGAAATCTATTTTTTGCCTGAATAATAGCAGGTAAATAGAAGTAAAAAAAATTCTTAGGAATCTGAGTGTCTTATGTCAGTCATGTGTTTCTGCATTACTGAAATACTGCTAGATTGTAACGGAAATGTTTTCTGTCAGTTCTGAAGAACAGCAAGCTGTGCAGTACCAGGTTCATACAGACACAAAATTTATTAATATTTCATACTTGCAAATACAACATTTGCATATATCTGTTAAATGACAAATGATGCAGGATGCAAAAATCKGTAAGAGGCTACCCTTTAGATCACTGTGAAACCTTACTAAGGATTATTCAATAATCTTCAATAAACCCAATATTCTCTTCTCTCTTGGTTCATTTCAGTKCACTGTTTAATTGTGAACATGTCCATATAGTGATAACACAGGCAGACATTAACTTGCTCTGCTGGACACATGCCCGCTCTTACCAAAAACTCTGGGACCTCATTAGCACAGTATTGAACCCGAACTGAATATCCCACTTTGCAGTAGCGTTTGTCCTCTCAGGTCAGCGCTGCACTGATGTGATCAGGTGGCTTTTGTTCAGTTTGAAACATCTGAAGAGAAACTAAGTTCCAGCTTGGAGACAGACTATGCGTAGTCATGAGTCAGACGTTTTGTTTTTAGCATTCTGTAAAAAAAAAAAAAAAAAATCCTGCAACATCCCTGGCTGTCTTGTAGTAGCAGTAGTCCAAAGTAAAGCTTTGCCATAGATTTAGGTGCCAATTCTGTTCTGCGTGGACAACAGTCCAACTGCAATAACAGTCCAACTGCGATTGCTTACTGATTCCATTATATACTGTTCACATGCGTCTGATTACCACACTGTCAGTGAAAGCTGAGGAACAATCTTGTGGTTTGCCAAAAATAAATAAGGATCATCAGTTTTACCTTGGCAATGAAAGCAATTGCAGACAACACCAAAACAAATACAGATGCTCTTTTTGAATACACGTCTTTTGGGACGCTGTATCAGTAGTACTAACTACGAATTCTTAACTGTTCTAAATTTTCATATTATGTGTGTTAATCACTATAATTCCTCTGGCCCTCAGTGAACATTGCCACAATTTTATTCAATTGCCAAGTGTTTTCTGTAGTGCTGTTACTTTTCCTTTTCATCTACTTTCAATGGCATRCTTTTTTGCATAAATACTTAACCTTGATCTAATTATGATTTTTTTTTTGATGGGACAGGAATTATGCCTGTGCTTTCTCTTACTGCAGATGATTCTGTTTCTGTATATGTGATAAGATAAATACAGAGGTGACATTTRTATCTGCCTTGGAATAGAATAGAATAGAATGAGGAAAGTTCTGCAGGGTTCTAACCCCCACCAGCACCAAGGACATGTAAAGTACTAAGTCATTATCTCTTTGGCTTATGAAAATAGCTCTGGGAAAAGGTAAAGCATACTCAATTATTTCCCTTTGTGAAATTTTCCTTAAATGGTTGCTGGGGCTGAATGTCTCTACATAGGAAATTATGATAATTTGTTGAAAGTCTGAGGAGCTTATGATACAGATCTGAATCCCCTCTGTTCCCACCCAAAGTTTTTAAATTACATATGACCACAGCACTTCCTTTGACTGTAGCTGTCCAATCCTCAAAGAACTTTTTCATTGKGGAGATGACTGAGACCACTAGCATTGTCAGTTTTTTTCGTTAGAGGCTATGCAAACTCATTTAGGACTCTCTTATGGCTCATCATTTAGAGGCTATTCCCTCCACAAGTAATATGGGAACCGGTGAGCAGAGGTAGAAAAGAAGGGCAGAAATGGATTACTTCCATAGAAAGGGAAGTAGCTCACTAAGTAGCTCAGTATTATCTTAGAAATTAAAATATTTCTTTCTGTCAGAAAACTGGCCTTCTGGAACAGCAGTGCACACAAAAGCCTGACTGATTTAAAATGGAGCTTGATCATTTTTTAAAGGGATTAGATGAGGTGTTATCTGTGGTTAATGGTCTGCAGCCAGTGATCTAAGAGATCCACTCCAATTCTGTGTTCCTCTGTAGAATAAGATGAATTTGTGGAGAGTATTCTCTGTCAACTGGAAATTAGAAAGAACACAACTAGATCCATTAGCCTTTGGCTACAATTTGAGAATTGGTTATTGTAAAGCTACTCAACATTAAGACACCTTGCTCCTTGTGTTGTAAGATTAAGTACAGTCTTGTGCTTGCTCTTGGTGGTCAAAGAGTAGAAATTGCTGGAACAGAGGGAAACTTTGAATATGATCACTCTGACAGTTTAGTCTACAGTAGGGGTGTAGATCATAGCTCTTCCACTTCTCCTCAGGAGGGRGAGAAACTGCTTCCTCCATGTTTACTGGCTTTTCTGGCATCTAAATGAATACTTTTTAAGTGACAGACAACCTGGCCTTGAATTAAGGTCAAAATACATTTTAAGGCATTTTCAAGAACATTTCTACTCTTTATGGCTTTGTGGAAGAGTTACCACCAACTCTATATGAACCAGGTACAACAGAGCTAACAGGTAGGCTGTGAAACCAAACTTGCCTCAAACTCTTTCCTACATGACAGAATATTCAGTGCAGAATTTCTATAATTCTGCTTTTCCACATTCCCTGGAGATTTAACAGTCCTGTACATAGGGAAAAATAACCCTAGGCACCAGTACAGGCTGGGGGCTGACTTGCTGGAAAGAAGCTCTGCAGAGAAGTAGACGACAAGTTGACCATGAGCCAGCAATGTGCCCTTGTGGCCAAGAAGGCCAATGGTCTCCTGGGGTGCATTGRGAAGAGTGTTGCCAGCAGGTCAAGGGAGGTGATCCTGCCGCTCTACTCAGCCCTGGGGAGACCTCATCTCGAGTACTGTGTCCAGTTCTGGGCTCCCCAGGACAAGAGAGACATGGACCTACAGGAGAGAGTCCAGCATAGGGCTGTGAAGATGATCAGAGGGCTGGAGCACCTGTCCTATGAGGAAAGGCTATGAGAGCTGGGCCTCAGCCTGGGGAAGAGAAGACTGAGGGGGAATCTGATCAATGTGTACAAGTACCTGAAGGGAAGGTGTCAAGGGGATGGGGACAAACTCTTTTCAGTTGTCCCATGTGACAGGACTAGAGGCAATGRGCAGAAATTGAACCACAGGAAGTTCTGCCTGAATGTGAGGGGGAATTTCTTTACTGTGAGGGTGATGGAGCTCTGGCACAGGTTGCCCAGAGAGGTTGTGGAGTCTCCTTCTCTGGAGATCTTCAAGGCCCGCCTGGATGCAACCCTGTCTAACATGCTCTAGGTGACCCTGCTTGAGCAGGGAGGTTGGACCAGATGATGTCCAGAGGTCCCTTCCAACCTTACTGATTCTGTGATTCTATGATTCTAACAGAGAATGGTAAATAGGTCTAATCTTTGTTTTTTCTTCATCAATTTTACTTCAAGAAAATTCCTCCCTGCCAAAAATCTAAGTCTTCCTCTGCTGATCTCATTTTCTTCTTTACAATCTTCAAACAGAGTGATGTGATATTACCATTGACTTTATTTGCAGAAAAGTTGCTGCGCTAGCTAAAAACTTGGCACCGCACCTTCTATTCAGAATGCTGCATGTTGGTGGTGTCTCTTCAGATAACCTCTAGCTACAGTTGAGTAATACCACAAATGGGGAAAACCCTAGAGAAATAGGAAAATCCCTAACTGTTTGTGCATTGTGTAAGTATATTTTGCTTGGGCTCTTTGCCAAAGCACATATGAATCTAAGATGCTCTCTGTATCAGAATAAAATGTACTATCATGTTCAAGATAATATTTCTGCATAAAAGGCACCCAAAGCATTTGTGAAAGGGGAAGAAAATTTCCATTCTGGTTTTAGTGTGTCATGTTTTTCTGTTGCATTCATCACAGAAAATTCCTGAAAACAAAAGATATAGAAAGTGGGAGAGGAACTTGATTAATTTATTTGAGTTCTTCACTGAGACAAATGGTCTCTTTTGACTATTTTGCAAAAAGATTATAAAGGGAAATAAAGAGCCCTTGGTATTGTACAATAAAAAGAAATAACTTTTTWAAAAAAGAAATTGGGCTGTGACCAAATGCTCACTGTTACTGGCAAGTGTTTTTGCAAATGCTTGATTATTTATGTAAACCTTCTCAACTCCTTCTCAAGCGGAACAAACCTAAATGCCCAATGACCACAAAACATTCCCCTAGGAGAACAAAAACCACTGCTTTTTCTTTTTTCCCCCGTRGAGAAGATAAGAAAATAAACACAAAGTGTTACAGGAAAGTGCTCAGATAGTAAGAGTCCTCTGAGCAGTAGCACAATATAAGAACTAATTTGGATAGACTAAAAGATGTAGGAACACTTCTGCATCATCCTGTAGCCCCACCAAAGTTTGTAGTTTGTTTTCAAGGGACAAGCAGGACCTGCCTCCTGCTTCTCATTTCAGGTTTGAAGCTAAAAATAATTTATTTACATATGATTTGCATTTTTCAGTTGCCATAACTTGGGTAACTGAAGCACTGGTATTCTTAAAATGAAAGGCTGGATTCTCTGAGCTTTATGAGTTTTCTGTTGTTAACTTCAATGGAATCTTGTTGTTAGTTGTTTCTAATRTATTTTTGCAGCATGATTATAACTTGAAAGAAGGGTTAGTCAGAGAGCAATTTATAGCCAACTAGTTTAAAGATGATGTTCTGGGAAATTTTGGCTGGCAGTAGGGAACTCTGTAAAGCCACTTGACCAAAATATTTTCAGTAGTCTGGCTATAAAATGAGAAGGTAGAAATAGGGAAGTAATTTGTTAAATTATCAACCTCATAAGGAATTAATTCCTTCCAATGAGCAGTGGCTCAGCAATTAATTGATCCAATGGTTAGGTTTTCTCACCAAGAAAGCTAGCTCCTTAACTCTCTCATCCTATTTTTTGCAGTCATTTTGTATATTTGTCTATTATTACACTCCCTAAGGCCATCTAGAACCTCAAGTGAATTAAATTGAATGTAAATTGTCCTGCTGCATGTTCCTGCAGGGTTCTGATTAGAAATATTTCAAAATGGGGGCTGTGAAACAGCAGTTAAAATCCCAGTGAAGTTTTATATGAGCTGGCATGTTCCACTTCTTTTGATTTAATGTTGCACTGAACTATTTAGAAAGCGATAGTCTTCTTTCTCCTGGTGAATCTGCATTGGGAATATAAATCAGCGAACTATCATTGATACTTTTTTTGCAGAAATAATTCATACATGTATTAATATTTCTAATGAACACATTCCAGCAGAAATGAGGTCATATCAGCTACATTTTTCAATCCTTGAGTAGGACTGGAGGAATTTTTGAAAGCATTGACATAACTGTTCCCAAACTGGGATCCTTCTGTGTAAAGAAGTTTGATTTCTTTTATATTTCCTTCTTTAGGTATAGACAGGTAGCTGCCACTGGACAGCTGACATGCTGTCATTTCACCCCTTAAGCAACAATACAATTTTGCTTTTCAGCTATGTTAGTGGGGAGGAGAGAAATGCCTGTAGATGAAAGCCTCATGGAAGACCAAGCAATAGTTATTTTATGATGTCCTAACACTTATACAGGCTACAGACTCTGTATTTKCCTACAGCCTGAGAACTGCTAAATGCCCACAAAGAGATTAGATTTGTGCTGGCTCTAAAACTTGCGGATTGTCAGCTTATTGACAAGGTCCTAAAATGTTTTGAAAGGACTGAGAGCTGCCAGTCTGCCTGAAAATAGAAGAGACAAGGTGGTGACTGCTCCTTTTGATGACTACACTGTGAATGAGAATCTGTTTTTAAGGGAAAGCAGAGGGGAACATGTTTTAATTCATATACTAAGGAATTCTAGTATAAATGTTATGTCAGAAATTTGAATGTCAGAACAGCAGAAAACAGTATTTGCTGCTTTGCAAATAGTCTTTATTTAGAATACCATGGATGGTATTCAAAATAAGATGTTATGGTTATACTCTACAGAATTTCATTGTGTGGTTAAATGTTTATTTTACTATGAAAATGAAGCGTGGTTTTTATGAAAGATGGCTGGAAGTCTGTTACAATCTCACTGTCAGGTTTACTCTACCTCTTACAAAAATGCTTGCCCACTTGAGCTTGGTAAGTTATGTGCCTCAGTAATTTCATTTTCAGGATTTTGGAGCAGATAATTCTCAAAAAAAAAAAAAAAAAAAAAAAAAAAAAAAAAAAAAACAAAAAAAAAAAAAAAAAAAAAAAAAAAAAAAAAGATGATTTGTCTTATTTCTTAACTTGATTTGCAGTTGACCATAATACCTCCTTCCATTGGCCTAGTGTGATCTTCCAAAACTCATCTAATAATCAGAAGTGTTCTAGGTATCTTACATTAAAAATCAATAGGTTTCTTTGATCAATTGTCTTCACACTGAATTATAAACACTCCATTGTAAGCTTATAACAAAACAATAAATAAGCTATCAGACAGTATGAAATGACAATAACTGATAAAAGGAAGTCTATAGCTGATGTAATTGTTATACCTGTTACAACTGTTATACTTTGATAGAAATATCTGAAAATACAGATAATGTTGATCTTGTACCCCTTATTGTACTCAATAGACATTTATAAATAGTAATGGTGTGGAATTTCACTGTATTTGAAAATCTTTTTTTATTTTAAAAGTGATTTCTGTTGTGGACTGTGCAAATGTTTACTTGTTTAAGGTATGTTTATATTTTGGTATAATGATTAAGCAATATTTATTTTTATTATTGCCTCATAACTGCATTTATATAATATTTTTATTTCTATTTGCAGGGGATTCATTGTAAAAGCAAACCTTCCAGTGAGTATACATCATTCACATTTTTACTACATTTGGTTTTGAACAAATAAAAATAAATTACTGTAGATAATATATCTACTTTCCTGGTCCTGTTACTGTGTCATTGGACATGGTATTTACCACCAGATTCCCTATAAAAAACATTGGGAATTAGTAGGCTGTGGTAAACAATAGGTTAATAATGATTGCACATTTTGCTTTGCAATTTTCCTTACCATAGACGATCTCTAGGGGAATTTCCTTAGTCATTTCATTCACATGCTTTTATTGTTAGTTACAGGAATAATATAGGCTGTTGACTTATCTGAAGTCTTCAGCAATCACACCTTCAGTGCACACAGTTACTTGATAAGGGGCAGTTGTCAAGGTGTAAGATGCTCAGATAGTCCCCCCTGAGATGACAGCTCTGGTTGGAGGCCCAGCTCTGCGTGACACTTTTCTCCACAGCGCCTTTCCTGGATTCATGTGTTAGTCCACAAAAACGGTGAAGCTGTGGCGCTGGATTGCAAGTGGGTGAGATTCTGGTGTTATAACRTGGGGCAGTGAGCTGAGCGTCAGGTATCATGACTCTTACTTTGAAAGCATGACATTTATAGGCCTCATGTCCTGCTGAGGTGGAGAGAATTCACATAGCTTTGGAAGGGATGGAGTTAACACTCAAGAAAGTCTATAGTCTTCTACAGAACAGCAAAGTGAGCCATCAATGGCTGGTTCAAGAACCATGAATGGGTCTTATTCTGGGTCTTGTTTGGATTAGGCAGCTGATGTGCTAGTTACAATCACAATGTGGAAGGAGTCAGAGAAGAAGAGAGAAAAAAAGACTATTGACCTAGCCTCTGCTTGGCTGAAGCTTGCCTTGGCATCTTTTGGGCAGCAAGGCTAAAGCCCTGGACTCAAAGAGAAGGATGTTTGCAACACTGCTGGTTATGAGTTAAACTCTGTGCTAGGGATTACACAAATACAGATCTAGACAGTAGAGACTGTCAACACAGGTACCACCAGGTGATGATTCATCCCACTCATTTTAAGACAAGGTAATCTCCCTCTGGGAGGGAGGGGAGGGGGTGCTCCCTCTCCACTGACTGCAAAAGGTGCCTAGGTGATGCACAGAAGCTTAAACTAGATGTTTAACTCTAAGCTGGATATAGACTTTGGGTGCTGAAGCGTTTGTAAACTAAAGAGCCCTATCTTGCAATATGGTGTACGTGAAGAAGAGCTGGGTTTAGGTTTCCAGTGCTAYCTGGCAATGACTTAACTATCATTAATACAAGTAACATGTAGGATGACACAACCTTTCAGCAGTAACGAGAAAACATTTTTTAGGCTTCATCCTAATTCACTTGTGCAACAATGGGTGTATGATCATTTCCATATTTCCCTTTCTGTAGTCATGCTTTTTATTATTTGATGTAAAATTACCTCAAAAGACCCTACCTGTATAACACAGCACTTCTGCAGTAGTCATTGTTTTCAGCTTCAACAAAAAGATGACTGTATTTCCTAGAATTTACAGCTGTCAGTTCAGTAGTATTTGGCAATGTAGCTTTGGCCCTGCCTCCTCCCTTCAGTTGCACACAATTAACAAGATAAAGGGCTACATAGTATTTGAAATTCACTGTACTACATTATGACCATCTGATTTTTTTTTTTTTTTAATCCTACAGTCTCAGAAATGACGCTTGGCATAGTATAACACCATGTCATTCATTATCATTCAAAGTTCAAAATCCTTTCTGAAAGTTTCACCTATGAAATCCTTTTGAATTTACTGTGCATTAAAATCTATTTTAAAAATGACACTGTCAATTTGAAATCTAATCAATTTCATAATTGTTGTATTTTAAAGTAGCAAATGTGGTATTTATTAACAGAAGTATAACATGTGGTTATCTTAGGAGAGTGTATCTAGCTTATGAAATTTGTTGAATCATCATAATGCGCAGATGCAGAAGATACTGTGGAAAAGAATATGCAAAGTAGCTTTTAAATGCTACTGTAATTTACACTTGTGGAATGATGCCCTAGTGAAGCAATTTCAGCATGCTGTAKACACACTCACAGATTTAGCACTGTTAGTATTCTAAGTAGTACAATTCTTTTAGGAAAGAAATACCAGGAAAAAAAAAAAAAAAGGTTAAGAGTTTCTATTAGGTGTTGGCCTGRGCCTGTTATTAATGGATTTTCTCTGCATTTTTTTTGTTGTTGYTCTCCAATTTCATTTTCTTGCCTGAGGCTCCAAATTATTCATCTAATCATTTCCATTGCGTATTCATTGCTCAGCTCTAGCTTCTATTATCTAAATGTACTTCAGGTGTTTTGCTGTCATGACAGTTCTGGGTTGATTGCTGCATCATCAGATAAAAAATAATCTGCTGTGGTTGAGCTGATGGCAAAACTACACGGAAAGTATCTACATGCTGAATGATAAGTCTTGGCTTCTTTATGCCAAGGCTTATATGTGTCCATAATAAAGGAATGTCCTATGACAGCAACAATCCCTCTCTCATGTAGTGCTAATTACAGTTATAATTTATAAACATAAAATCCAGGCAAGGTTTACGCAGCAGATGATTTGTGCAGCAAGATGTACTTCTGTGTCTTCAGGGTGTAGACCAAATTGCTTGTGAGAAAAGGAAAGAGGTATGTGTTCCAGAGGGAACTGTGTAAGAGGAAAGGGGATTAAAAGATGGTAAGGTAAGACTTTACTGAAGAATTAGTCAGAAAATGAGTCTCATTTTGTGATTACAAAAATAACTGTGATTATTTATAGAAGGAAAATTATTTTCTGTCATCTCTTCCTTGTATTATGTATTTAATGTGATCCAAAACTAATGCCTTCATACATGTGATGATCCACTTAAATTATTGTTAATGAGTTTTGCAGTCTTTTGCATTTCTCAAAATGTATCATTAATTAATTTAAAAAAAAATCTAAAGTGAAAGAGTCATTTCATTTTATCCAGCATATTCCTTATCTGTTCTCAGGTTGAAGGTAAAAACCATGATCAAGGAAAGCAGTGTTCCTGTTTAGGGATACACAGTAGTGCCTAAAACTGTACTTTTGGCTCTTCCTGATACTGATCCAATGTAAATAGTGCACTTAGGTATGACTTATAATTCTCCCGAGATAGGCCTAAGCCTGTCACTTCTAATAATGCTCTACCTCAGGCAGTAATAACAAGGACCAAATAGGTTGGGTCAAATAATACAGTCAAATTCATCCGAACAGAATACTTTGTGAAGAACTGTGAACATTTACCAATGCATGCACATCATTTCCCCAAAATCATCTATGCACAGTCTTGGGAATAGGCAGAATTAGGCTTGGGTCAAGAAATTTATACCAGCAACAAAAGAATTAAGGAGAAGCAATTGCTCCTGGTACCATTCATTTCCATACAAAAACAACATAGTCTGGTCATTTATCGCAGGTGAGAACAATTCTATGTCATAGATGCAGTCAAGAAAATAGTGTTTTTTGAGCTAAGAGCTGGAGCTGAGATTGATCATCACTTACTATGTAACTAGTAATAATTATTAGGTAATTCTGCAATAAAATAGTCTCCCAGTTAACTGTGGGTGGATTGGCTGGGTRTTCTAGAATAATTTTCCATCCTGAGATACCTGCAGGATTATTGCACCACCCTCTCTTGGAAGATGGACTATACATGATCACATTTGCCTGCTGTACATACTACCTCTTAAAACTACCTCATCTCTGTGGAAACATATATACAAATTCTTCAAAAGTCATGGTATTCTGGTGCTCCTAAAGCTTAATTTGTATATTTTTGCGTTATCTGTGTTTTTTCTTAGTTTTGTACAAATTATCTTCTCTCATTACCAATATTACCTTAGAAAATTAAGATCTGACTCTGCTCTGATTTGAGGTAAGGTATTCTGATTTTTGCAGTCTTTTACAATTATTTCATATCAGCATATCATGTTGCCTCCAGAAGATTTGTAATAGCATAAAGCAAGGATAATGGAGTAGAGATTCAGGTCTGAAGTGTTTGTCTCACATGACTTCTGATATGTATCATGCAGGATTTATACTTCCTGATACCAAGGAAGAATCAGGTGAGGGCAATTTAAAGCCTGACAAAATCAAGCTGAGGTACCACATTTATGTCAGCCTGTTTTCACAATGTGATGAGATCTATCATGTATTAGTACCTGATCCCTGACAGAGGGCTTCTGTTCCYACTGGAAACCCTCAAAGTGAGGACTAATCTCATAATATAGAAAGAGCTCTTGTACAGGTCCATGCATCTTCAGTTTGTAAATTCAGGGCACTTTTCTTCATGTTTGGAGGGGTAAGTAAGAATATTCCTTTGCCGTTCCTCCTCCACCTCCTACCTCTACTCTATGAGAACTGTGGATGTGTCTTCCATATAAGTCAATAGACATCCATGTTTGACAATAATTCTTGGCCATAAATTGAGGGATTTGCCTTTTCCTGCTGATCTGAGGTGGCAGCATTATCCTGTATTTCATTTTACAGCAGGCACAGTGCAGCATCCTGACATTGCTATCTGCATCGGCATATGCTCTTCACCATAATAGCTGAGCACCTCTTAGGAGTAYGTAAAGCAGTATGACTAATAAAAATCAAATTTCTTTTTTTGTTCTCTCAGCGGTTCTCCAAGGAGAGGAGAAAGTACAGTGAAAAATTTTGTTTTACTTGGGTGTTTTTTTTAACTTTCATGCTGCTAAGTCCTAAAGTTAGGTAGGTATTTCAAGGAAATTGCCATGCTTTCACTGCAGCTAAAATGAGATGTGCTTCATTGTATGTTGTAAAACCAAGGAACAAAACCCAATTGCTTGGCTATTTATTCTGATGGCCTTTTGAACTCTGATGTTTCATTCAGGACTACAAAAAATATATTTGAGGTATAACATCAAAGGAATGCACTAGGGATTGAATCCACTCCATTGACATAAATTCAGCACTGAATAACTGATTTCTGTGCAGGGGCTCTAGGAAGTAGGATGAGATGAAATACGGCCAGCTGATGAGATCTGGGGCCATAAGACTGTTTACATTAGCCTGTAGGAGTCTCTGTGCAAACCCATGTCCTGAGGCTTTAGTCGTGACTAAATTGTCATTGGAAAATAAGATGAGACATAGTAGATGCGTTCTGTGTCTACCATWTACAGCTTGAAGAAGGTCTAGATAAGGTTTAATCTGTTCTTGTCATCATAGTCTAAAGGAGGAGATCCCACAGGTGTGAGGGATTTTTCCATGACTAGGAAGGCAATGGTGCCCCCTTGTGTGAAAATGATATTTTAACAGCAGCTGAGACCATCAGCCAATCTTTTCTAAAATTAAAATACTGCCCGTGAGAGTGCTCAAAACATACAGGTAATGGTTTTGAAAAAAGCTTAAATACGTTACTACTCCAGCCATGATCTGTCAGATCTAATTACGTAGACACACTTTTAGTCTAGCTGTGTCCTGGTAGTCATAATTATTGGAAGCATCCCCTTCTCTAAACCAGGAAATTGTCAAACCCTGTCTATAATGTAATGTAGTCACTCACTGCATTGCTGAGGGAGCCAACCAAGTGTATGCTCTGGTCACGTGAAAGTCTTAGGTAAAGTACCGACTCTGCGGAAGTCAATGCTGACTTTCCTATYGATTTCAGTAGAGTTGAGGCTTCATCTTTGGGGCTTCTGGGGCAGCAGTAGTGCATGCCTTCAAAAATAGCCTGTGCAAACTGAGATTTCTCTATCTGTGTATTTTGTATTTGCAGGTGGTATTTTTAACAGCTTCTGCCATGATGCTCCTGCATCTTTATCTTCTATGGTAATGAAAAGCATGAAGATCTCAACAGTGATGAAATGCATCCAAGGAAGGCAGTGCTCTCTTCACTTAAATGTTAAAGGAACACTGAGTCTGGATGGTAGGAGGCAGATTTGCTACTGAATCATTTTTGTTCGTGTTTTGTTTGTAGCTGTTCGGCCAAATTTTGTTCCACGTTGCAATGTTTGTGTCCAAGCGGTTTTCATGTAATTATATCAGTAAGATTTGTTATGGAATCGTTTAACTAAAATCCACGATAAAGACCTGGTCTTACTCAAGGGAACGAGAACTGACATAATGAGTTCAGAACAACAGAATTTTTACTGCCAATATATTGGCAGTAAACTTTTCCTCTACCAGTTACCCAAGTGTCCTGCTGGCTTTATCTTTCTTGCTCTCTGTCTTACACAYGCACACAAATTTCATGTGCCCTGGTAACTCAAACTGATATGAGTGCCTGCCCCAAGAGAAGGAGAAACAGTCTTTGTGTCTGAAGTTATAATTCTACATCTAAATAAAAYGAAAGCACTAAGGCTTTCCTGGCATAGCCTATTTTTAATAACACCCTGCCRTTCATGTTCTTAGTGTGTTACAATTTAGTATCTTCTGGTGTGCTTCACTCTGAGTTAATGGGCTTAATCATTTGCATAAGAGTTTTCATAGTTAAAGCTTTAATTTAGAGCAAATTGAATYACATCCTTCCTCCCACCCCTATGTGTGTATATATGTAATGTCCCCTTTTTTTCTTTCTAGAGAGATAAAATACATGTGCTTTTCACTTAGACAGAAAACCTAGGATATGGTACATTTTGTTTTAATTTAGTCTTTGTTTTTGTTAAAAATGCTGAAATTAAAAATCTATTTTGAACTCATTTCAGAAAATATTCGTGGGCTGGAAATATGTTCTCTTTCACTGGACACACAACAATCTCAGTGCACAAATGTGAGGTTTGCTAGGAAAAAAGGCAAGATGCTTAATGGAAAGAAGGTAGATTCATTTTTTGGTTGTTTATCATTTAAATGTTTATGAGCCTTTGGAGGAAAAAAGAATATATTCTGCATCTCTTTTTCTTTATTCTCTTGTTGACTCTTTGGAAAACTGCAATGAAATGTATGCTTCAGCAGTGTCAGATGAAAGCCAATGAAAACAAAATGACCTTTTATAACCTGTAACTTTGGTTCCCCACCATTTTCATAATTCTTCCAGTTATCTTTCTGCAAGAGAAGATGCCTCTGCAAAGCCTAATTTTCAAATGAAACTTGTTAGCTTTCTTTTTCTGTCCACCAAATTGTGGGGAAGCTTTTGTACCTCCAGTTGCTAGGGAGAGCAATGTCACAAGAACCTTTAAGTGTGTATGTATGATTTAAGTTCTGACATACAAAAATATTTGGGTGCCTAATCTGGTCTAATAATGTCAATAAAACTTATGCATCTGGAAGAGAGCTAAGTGCCTAAAGACTTGTGCATATCTCTAAGCTCATGGTAATAATTACAACAGCAGAGTACAATTTTGTGCTAAACTGAGCCCGGAGCTATTATTACAATTTGCAWCTGGAAAAAAAAAGGAGCCATTCTTGACCCACCGTTTAAAAAGAGATGATAGCTTATTTTCAGCAATTGATGGATTACTGTTATAAATCCCATACAATATGGGTTACTTCTTTTGCTTTATAAATGTTGTGTTGATTCCATATGCAAAACTACAGTTTCACTTTACACTCTATATTGCTCAATAATTGAATGTCTCTATATGCAGTGCAGGGCTGGCAATGAATAACCAATAACTTTAAGAATAAGGTAATGTTTATAGGCATGACTCAAAAAACATATTTATGCAGATTTTTTTGGTTCTAGTTCAACAAGTAGAATGGTTACATGTCTTTTACTCTCCAAATATCTTGTACCAAGCAGGAGTATATCCACTGTGAAAAATTAAAAGGAATGAAATAATTACTCGTATCAGTGAGGGAATGACCTGCTATAGTTGGACCTAAACTTTTGCCTCCTAAATTACCCCCTCTCTCACGAACTGTTACTGGAATGAATAAATTTGCCAAAATGTTTAAATAGGTATTTTTTCCTCTTCTGCAAGTGTTTATGCTGTAAAATGCCTATAAACTGGGACTTTTGTTAGTATGAAAGATCATTTTCTTTTTGAAGTTCAGTGAGCATCGGTGAACAACCCTTTCATTAAATGGTATCTGCTTCTTTTACTTTCATAATGCTACAGTAAGTCCAGTTGAATAATCACTATTGCTTGCTTACCTCTGATGAGCAGTGGTCTTCCTGTATTCTAGAAGTCACTCACAAACTTCATTTTATGTATTTTTCAAACAGGTACAGGTACAATTCAACTGCTTTGAAGTCAACATAGCACAACACATCTATGTGACCATGAAAACAGTACCAAACTACTGTGAAGTGAAGTTGAGTCAGGAATACTATGTTGAAGGTAGGAAAACATCTTTAAAGTGTTGTTTCAAAGGAAAAAAAATGCAAAGCCAAATTACCTTTTGGGATACGTTGATCTAAATGACACTGGATCACGCACGCCTGGGCCAATGTCTACCAGTTGAAAATCTATTTTATTCTACACTTTCTACATGATTTATTTTGTGCATGCAAATGCCTACCTTACTTTAGGTTGACCCCAGTCTCTGTCTTTTTTTATACTATGCACTTGTCCTAGTTTACCCTCCAGTATTGCCAGGCACATGCTCTGGCTCCGGCTGCGGTTCAGTCCTATGCRCCCTCTCTGCGTAAGACGAAGGCTCTGCTGTCTTTTGGTAGCTTCAGAAATAACTGCAAGGGTCATCCCTTTGAGGAAAGTTTAATAAGAAAGTGTAAAGAAATTTCTTTTTACTCTCAGCTGGCTTTTATCACCTGTTTTCGTGTAACCGGATAAGATAGTATTGTTCCATGTTTTTAAAGTAAAGTGCCTATCACATGCCCATAGAGATGGATTCAGCACTGTTKTGTTACCAAGACACAGTGTGGCTGCTGCAAGCAAGTTGTGGTGCAAAAAATGAAATGGGTCCCCTTGCTCAGTGCAGTGCTCATGCCTGTCCTGCCCCGGCAMAGCCTGCGGCCCTTGGTGCAGTATCATCCCTTATACGCACTATCGGATCTGTTACGGCTGTTACGCACCTTCGTACAAGCAAAGCCTCTTCGTATTTAAAAAGCCTTTTGTCTCCAGGATAAACTGGCAGCTTCATTATTGAGGGAGAAATGTACTTTGTGAATGCAGAAGGGAAAAACAAGGTTTTACAAAGCCCAGTTTTAAGCCACTTTGCGTGGAGGAGTGAACAAAGGAAAACATTGGAAAATATTGTCCTGAGGGAAAGAACGGTGTAGGGAAATGAAAGCAAAATGTTCAATCCTGAGTTAAGCAAAGAGAGGTGAAAACAGTAGGAAGTGGTCTATGAGCTAGTGTTCTCAAATCAGGCTTTAAGTTACAGAGATGCAAACATATTAGTTTTGAAGGTGTCACCTGCCCTCTACTTCCGGCAAGGGAACTAACTGGGGTATTTCTTAAGAAGCCTACAGGGGAATCAGAATAGCAAAAGTTCRCAATCGTTTATACCAGTTGAATGAGCCTGGTAAGCTAGTGAAGTGGCTTTCAAGGAAACAATAAGTTACACTATTATTATTATTACTAATAATAAGTAATTATTAGTTATTATAATAGTTAATAGTTAATAATTAGTTATTTTAATAACTTAATTATAAGTTATGATTAGGTCCTGGGTAAAGAAGTGCAGAGCTATAGCCTAGATTTTTGACTTATTTAAACTGCTGATGAGATTTTACCACAAAAACACTAAACCAGTGAGATAGGATCCTTAATGCAACTTATGACATAATCAGTGTGTGCGGTAAGGATACAAATTCTTTTCAGTGTGTATTTAGAAGAGGATGTAAATCTGTCTTTAAAAAGGGGTGTACTGGACAAGTTTCCTGTTAGAAAGGTATTGGATAGTTTGGCAGTCTTAGTTACACATAAATGCATATAAATAAAACAGCTCTGAAGAAAATTCTGGTTTCTGTTTTGCAGATTGCAGAAACAATGATGTGGGAAAACACATTCCAGCCTGTTTGGGTGAGCTGATATTCTATATACATTAAAGCTGTGAAATATTTCTGATGGCCTGTACGATAATATGTTTTCATAGCTGAATAAGCAGGAAAAAAAGTGATGATATGCAACTACTGTTACTTATCATTATCATATAGTTGTAGGTTATGTTCTGGAAAATTTAAGTGTTTCTTTATACTGACTTGGAGATGTCAGATAGCAGGTAAAGATATTAACACCCTATTTAATACTTAAACTTTTAAAAACAGGTTTGTGTTCTCTTCACGCACTTTGCATTACTTGCTACAGATTTTATCTATGGACAAAACTCACATTTCAATTGAAATTATTTTGCCGAATGGCTGTCCTGAGTTTGCAATACTTTTAAATAAAAATAAAATATTAAGCAACCTCCAAATATTGTATTTGTCTAACATAGTTGCATATATTTCCTAAACAATAAAATTGCAACCTGAGAATAATCAGCTTGTGTAGTAATAGTGCTAGGATTAATGCTTCAAATATCTGTAGATGAATTACTTAGGATTTCAAATACTGAGGCTGAATTACAATCAGTAGGTGTCCTGGCACCTCAGTATTGACAGTGCTAATTTAAAAAAGAATAACTTTGACATTTATTCTCATGAAGATCATTATATATCATAAAATAAAATTATGTTCAGGAAAATCTAGATATTAAAAAGGATTAATTCAAACACCCTAGATAAGAATCTATAGATGTTGAATTTCGTCTCCATCAAGTTATGAAATACATTCTGAACATTAAATAAGAAATAATAAAGTAAGAAATATATAAAGTAATAAAGAGATGTAATAATTTCTTATTTGATTTTTCTTTTCTTAGGTGGAAAGTTAGGCTATTATGTAGACCGGGCAAGGAAAGTCGTATCAGTGAATGTATCCAACTTTCCTCGAGATCAAGACTATTATGTCCGTTTATGCCGCAAGTGGTTTATCTGTGAAGATGCAGGGGCATTTGCTGTGGTGAGTTAAAGCTGAAAGTATTGCTTTGTTGAACTAACTGGGGGGACTTGTAAGTAGAAATGCTCATTGAGATCATATTTATAGGAATAGGCCTTCTATATCTTCATTTACCTTCATTAAAAGTTATTTACTATCCTGTACTCATGATCATCTTTTTCATTTCAGATAAAAGGGAAGGAATCCTTAAAATCAGTTTCTCTGAAATATTCTCAGCTACTCCCTTGTCTTTGCATTGAGGTAATACAGTCTGAGTTTGACATATATTGTGCGTCCAATTAAAAAGATTATATCTGGGATCTGTGTCCTAAGCAGGGAAGAAAAATCTATACAGAAGTGCTCTGGATCTAACTTCCTAAGGCTTTTCTAACCTTAAGATTATGCAAATTGAGTTTTTTTAGGAAAGACAGATTAAAACATGGAGATAAAAGGAAAAAGGAATATAATTCACATTAATTTACAAAAGTATTGCGTAAGACTAATTTGTCTGATATACATATATATATATATAAAAGCAAAGAAGAGCCAGCAGATTTAATCAGACTGAATTTCAGCAGAGGATTTGCTATAGCATCACTAGGAAACTAGCAGATGAATTAGGGAAGCTGGAGGTTAGAACAAGATTTGTACGGTAGATAAATATCTAGCTGGAGGGGTAATTCAACAAATCCTGTTGAATGGGGCAATGTTGACAGGAAAGTTATTTAAGGACCAAAGTTAAAATTGTTCTTATATAATGCTTGCATCAGTGACATTCCCACAAGAAGTGGGTATGTGTTAATAAATTTTGCTGATAATACAATTGAGAAGTGTAACCAAAATGGAGGAGAATCAGGATAGTTGGAGGAGACTAGAGGTCCTCATAGGTGAAATAACTAAAGGAGGAGGAAGTGTAACAGCATCAAGTGCAAGTTCATGCTCTTGCACTAACAACAAAAATATTTTGCTGTAAAATGTGGGTCCTCATTTAAAATGACGATGCTTGAAAAAGATCTGAGTGTAATAGTTTGTAATAGTATTATTAAAAAAAACGTGATGTAAATGGGAAAAATTGTGTGAGATAATTCCCATGCTGATAGGAAAGTACAGGCAAGACCTACGGGATACTGTAGACAATTCCTGTACCCATGTTTAAGAAAGATTAATTAAAATGGAAGAGGTACGTAAAAAAGCTAGAATGTTTGAAGAATAGAGAGATTGTCTTAAAGGAGATTAAAAACACTTGTTTTTATTAGGCTGGTAAAACACATACAAAGAGAAATATTATTGTTGCCTAAGTACACATCAGAAGGGCCTCTTACAGGGAGAAGCAACAGCTTTGTTTAAGCTAAATGCCCATCTGGCCACAAGAATGAAGGGGGATAGACTTCATTCCATGAATAGATTCARCATAACTACAATATTTTTTCTGATACCCTGAGAAGTGAGATTTTGGACTATCTTTCAGAGAAAGGAACAAAAACTGATCAATTTAAAATGAGCTTTGTAAGATGTAAAGATACTATGTGACATAGTTTCTCATGGAATTTTGCCATGGGATTCAGCTTGTGGGTAAGATTCCTAAATGCAGACGTCTAGCTGTAGATACCTACATTTGAATTAGAGATTCCATTTGAATTAGAGACTCTTATGGTCAGCGGACAGCTAGTTAATACAATGGAACCTATAGAGCTGCTGAGCTAACCAAAGGCAGATGCCACCTATAGAGCTGCTGAGCTGACCAAAGGCAGATGCCTATTTTAGGATGAGCTGAACAGCACTGTAGATTCCACTAGCTGCACTTACTAGATCTTCATATGGCTAGGGCACCTCAGTCACATTCAGATGTGTACACTGTAGACACCTAAAATGAGGTATCTTGGAGATGAACGAGGAGCTCTCTTGCAAACCTAGGGGTTTTGTTTTACTCCATTCTGAAAGGTTGGAGGTCACTGAAATAATAGTATTCCACTCAGCATATATACAACAAATTCCATAATGTGATTAGTGCTGGGCAAATAAATAGGAATTGTAGTTTAACAACCGTGAGTAATAGAAACATTTGCACATGCATCTAAATAATTAGGGCATAGTGACTAAGAAAGGCACAGGTATTTCCAGGATTAGATTAAGTGTTAGTCATTAGATTTTAAGGATATATCTTTTAGCATAAGAAAGGCTAGGAGATCTGATAATATTAATTAGGTGGTATGTATTGCATTGCTCTTGGATGACTCCTGATACCCCTAGAAAATAATGAGACTGTAAAAGAAATGAACAAAAGTATTAAACTGGCAGACTTTCTAAATGAAATTATGCAGAATGTATGACTCAGAAATACGAGAAACATAGTGCTAGAAAGGATCACCTAGTCTTTCAACTCCAATTCCCAAAATGAAGAACAATGCTATAAATGTCTAGTGCAAAATATCCTCTTATAAACACTTCCCAGAGCTTTATAATAAGCATAGCATCTGTATATTTGGTAAGAAGGTTGTTTTGTCACATTCTGGCTTGAAATGATGAAGACTGGTGTGTCTGAGAACCTCCAGCTAACAATGACTTTTTGGGTTGTAGGGTTGGTCGGCAATTCCAGATGCAAGGAGGACACAACTTTGCCCCTTTGAAAATGGCAAGTATTGTGTGATTACTCTCTGAGGAGTTTCTAGCAGTTTCAGTAGTATGTTGCAATTTGAAATGCATCTAAGGTGAAAATCATATATTGCAAAACTTTAAGGAAATTGTCATATTGTTTTGTTATACTGCGAATAGATAGATGAAATAACTTTCTTTCAGATCAAGCTGTACACAAATTTTATGACAATATAAACACTAAGCAACTTTCTTGTAATTTCTCACATTTTCTTAAATCACACACTGACTGGCCAGAAGGTAAAAAGCCACTGAGGTCAGCTTTGGAATGACGATGTTAGAGGAGGGGTTTAAGGAGAGATTTGAAGGAGGTACCTGACACCCGGCTTGAAGGAGGGAACTGGGAGCTGAGAATGAACACATATAAGAGTGATAAAAGAGCAGAGTAGAAGGTATTTCCTTGAATTTCTTCACTCAAAAATCTCAAAAGGTCTTGGGCTTGTGCTGACACAAAAGGGGTGTCTGTGATTTTTAAATTTCTCCTTCACCATTACTCATGATAGGATCACAGATAACCAGGCAATGCAAATTAGTGTGTCTCCTAATTCATTACAGGAGCTATCACAACATTAAGGGCAAGAATATGAAATAAGTGAAGGTCAATAGACAGGAAACCAGTAATAAATGTAAGATTATTTTCAAGCAGTTACTTGGGAGTGTAGACCTCTTACTTAATGGGAAGTTATTCACATAAAGTTTTCCAGCAAAGTCAAATTTTGGTCAGAGGTGACAGCTGAAAATGAAATCGTCACATTATATAGTTCTTTACTGAAAGATTTCCAAACAGATAGAAAAAAAAAAGCAACCTAGAAGTGTTTTATTTTGTTTAACTCAATGTAAGTACAACAACCTTTTCATCCCAGACCGTGCCAAAAAGCTTATTAAGGGATTTTAGCACTTGATTTTTAAAGAACCATGAGAGAAGTTATAAACATCAACCCATAACAGCTTATCCAAATTCCATTAAACTGCATAGATATTCACTGTAATTCTCTCACATTCTTGCAGAACCAGTATGTCTCTGTTAAAACTGAAGCAGTCTCCTCTCTAATTAGCCCAGCCTACATTTCTGATGTATTTTATTGTGGCAGAATGCAGTGTTTGTGACACTATCTTCCCTTTGCAGCAGTGGAGTGCAGTTTGACTAAATAAAAAGGGAAAAGGATACTATTTATACAATAGAGAGCATTTATAGGAACACTCAAGCTATGCCTGTAGCTATGTCTATGTCCTGCTGCCAGATCTAGCTTCAGGGTCATCTTCAAAGCAAAGCCTGTTAGCCATCTACAGTATGAATTCCTAAATTCTGTTCCTAGTAGCTGTTCAGCCTGAAGCTGGTTCTCATGGGCACAGGTTGTTTTCTTCAAAATTTTCTCCCATCTCTCCCTCTTTCTTTCCTGTGCTTGGAAAGCACCTTGCTATGCTTCTCCAGCWCAGGAGTCTGGACTTGTGAATGCCACAATTCCTTCCTTCTGCTTTGTGGTTCTTTTCCCTCCCRCCCTACCTCAGCTATTCTCACTGTTGCCCTTGAAAGAGAACTAGCTCAGAAGGCCTTCAGGCTGCTTGCAGAGTATGAGACATGTTTTAGCTCTGGATCAGAGAGGTAAGAAGCCCAGTGGTGACAGCCAAAGCATAGGTTACAAATTGTTAGGTAGCCAGAGGAAGGGCAACCTATGTGCTTTGGCACATCCAGGCTTTCAGAGCTTGATTCAGTCCATTTAGGAAGTTCCAATGGGCAAAAATGATCGGACCCTTTGCTTATAGCTCTGATGAGGAAGATAATATGAGAAATACTGGTTTAAAACTACACTTCAACTATCCTCCTTCCAGTAATATCAAGGAATTCAGTCTCTAGCACCCAGCTATTTAAAATATAAAGCAGTGTGGAGTTCCAGCTTTCAAGCCAATTTTTTTATTTTTAAACTCTTTCTAAGCTGACAGCTCTGCGCACTGGAATATCTAAAGCAGACTGATTCTTTCCTGGCACGTTTATCACCGATGTAATAAATTTGGAATGACAGTGTTAGCTCTGTAGCAGGAATTAATTAACAGTTGTGTATCAGAAAGAAGCCCCTCTATATAGTAATTCTTTTGTGTTAATTTATGTAAAAAAAGAAAAAAAGGAGAGAAGAGCATTTACTGGTTATTAAGCAATGCAATTTAATAAGACTGAGGATGAATGAGAACAAGAAGTAGTAGAAAAGAGTAAAAACATACTTTAAATGAGCATCTTTATTATGAAGTAGATAAACGGATGCCACAAAACAATAAAACAGAAACAAAGTCATTTAATAAGCCAGTGAGCAGGCCTGGAGAAGGCCTGGAGACAAATCAGTCTTAATTGTGGTGCTATGCTGTACGAGGATTATACTAACATCTACATTACTACAGACTCCTGGAACATTCAAAATGTACTTGTAAAACTCTGTTAGAACTGCTGGGAACCAGGACTTTTTAATTCAGAATAAATCTTTTCTAAACATTAGCTTTATAGTACCTATCTGTTTGTTACAAACAGTAGTTGTAAAGAAAGAATTAAAATTTCTACTTCATAGAAAGTTTCAGTATTTTGATATCTATTCATTGAGGAAGAAGGTTAAGATAAGATAGCACAAGGTTTTGCAGAATTAAGAGTTCTGGAAGATTTCTAATAGAAAATATCAAAAGGTTTTGTTTCAGAACATTTCCAAAGGGAAGCTACGTTCTCGAGAGTCATGGGTATTGTTTGTTCAGCCATCTTGAACATCCAAACGGCCAAGTTTTCAAGTTTTTCTCTCACAAGTATTTGCAGGACGTGCAGGTCCTCAGTTAGGAGCCCACCTGCACTGTGCTCCCTCTGCACCTGATGGGCAGAGAATCAACKTCCAGGAGCCTGGGCAGTCCGCTTCAGACCTGAGGTGCCGTTCCCTGGAGATGCCTATCTGGCATCATAGTGGGAGACTGGTGAGACTAAGCTCTTAAGCACTTCAGCTAAATGCCAACACTTTGGTATGATGAACCCAGGTTTTGCACTGTTAGAACATGTTTACAGTTCTGATTGGGGGAAATGACAAGGAAATGGAAAAGCAATGCTTTTAATTTTAAGCACATATATAGCTACCAGATTTATGAGTGACTTTGATTCATTTTTAGACATCTTGAATAATGTTTCCTCTCTTTGTGCACAGATACGAAGGCATTATGGGATAATATTGTTTATAATCCAGTCACACAAACCCTAGCTTGGGAGCCAGCCTGTCCTGTGTTTGTCACGGTTAACTTGTGCAGGTTAATGAAGTCTGATGACCACTGTGAAGATATACAAAACACTTCAAAAAATTCTCCTGAGAAAGTAAGAGACATGTAGATTTTTTCAAACTGTGAGATTGAAAGCTGTGTCTAAATCCAATGCATAATGTGAACAACTAAGAACAGTTGCAAATTCCTCTCTTCTCTGATACTCAAAACTATTCATAATCACGGTCTGTTCTTGTACAATAATCACATGCTTTATTCAGAGAGCTCAAAATTGTCTAACTCACTATTAGGGAACAGAAAGTGGAGATAGTTGTGAAGCTAGTAATGTTTACTGATTCCTTGGGGTAAATAGCGTCTGCTTTTCATTTATAGTAAAGGCATGATTCATCTGCCCTGACTTTGCTGCCTTAAAGATAACTGTCCAAGTCTCAGATATTCATCTCAGATTCCCTTTAAAATAATTAAATGAAGCAGACTTATTCAGAGGATAACTCTTCTCATATGAAGATAGGTATGTAGGGCATGTCAGAGGGATGTCTCTCTGAAAGTACTTGTTTCTCTTCACTGACTATAACAGTAATCTACTGTGATTAGATCAGCTTTATATATTTAACGTTCAAGGATCTAAAACCTAAGCGAGATGAATCTAAATCTCTTTATATCTTATGTAGGAGGTATAATTGTACCTCAATAGCACATGATTGTTTTTTACACTCTTAAGATCTTTCCAAAGTGCCTTTTTGAACCCAGTCCAACATCTTGAAATTGTGGCTATTGGAAGAGCTGAGTGTCTCAGCTCTTCCTGCACTTATGTTCTAAAACTGAAAAGGATTGTATGTAGCACAAACTGCTTCATACTTCAGTCTGAAGTCTCATGATACTGAATGCACTGGATTTATGATGTTAGTTAGAATTCCCACTTTCCTCTTGAAAAGAAAGTTTCAGGCCTTCCTGATTGTGCAGAGAAGCTAGTAAACTTGAGGTAAAAACTCTAAAAGCAAATAAAACCAAATGTAAATTATTAATTTTTGAAACTTTGAGTCTTATTCTGATGAGATTTGTGAGGGTTGACTCAAGTCTTTTGAATGGTTGGTCTATAAAAACTGAAGAAGAAACACTGAAAAGATTATTAACTCCTGGCCAAGTGTTTAGCCTGTATTCAGATTCACTATTTTCTGCCTAAGTTTCAACAAAGCTTTGTTCTTGCAAAACTGAATATATTTAATTTGACTCATGTGAGTGCTCCCTGTAGGGCTCACCATCTGCTGACAACAAGCACAATTCATTATTTGCAGGAAAAAAAGAAAAAGAAGGAAGTCTAAAATGATGTTGGGCTGGCATTGATCATATTTATGACCCAAAACACACTCTGATATTAGTTTAGTACTAGATGATGAGAGTTTTCCTGTATTTACCCAATGCTTTTAATGGCTGAATATTAATACTCATGGATTGGATGAATTTTTCATTTTTTGTAATTCTTCCTAACAGATCTGATGCTGAATTTAGTCCATTTTTTGGCATGCAACTGTAATAATGAAGAACATCTCCATAGTGAGCTAGAGACCACTGGAGAGATCCTCAGTTAGTGTCAACCTCCCCTACTAAATCTACACGGTGCGGCGCACTCCAATAATATGCACACGTACTGACTCAGGCCCAAAAACTGCAGAATTCTGCTCCATAATTTGTGTGTCTTGCTCTGTCCACGGCAATGCTGCTTCCTTATCTGAGCTGACTTTTAGGGAACTTTTCCTGTGACTCTCTTGTTGATACCATAGACAAGCCAAAGGACATCCTTTAAGTTGTTCTCAAAAAGTTACAGAAAAGAGATATTACTTCGGTCCTAATGATGTGTGTTATGTGTAGGGCCCTCAGTCACTTGAGTGACAGTCACTTAAGCAAGGTCACTTATACAGGTAGTAATTGCTTATTAGATGAGGCTTTTTATGTTGAAGTCCTTGGAGGTTTAAGTGGTGGTGATTCATGAAAGAAACATTTTATGAGTCAGTTAAGTGACTGTCTAAAATTCAGTCTATGTTTAAGTTTTTTCTTGAATAGGGATACTGAAAATTGAGAATAGCCTCAATCGATAGCCTCAATTCAACAGCACTTTTGAGAATATGTTTACCTGTTTTGCTGACCTGGTGATGTGTGGTAAATAAGGTCCTGGAACAAGAAGACTGCGTAATCAGAATTACGTAAACAAGCCATCACAGAAGCAATTGATTTAGCTCTACTAGATCAGAATGACTGTCAAAAATGCCACATGTTACAGATAGAAGCAAGTGATTTATTCAGTAACCCAAGGTAGTGTTATACCRTTTACTATTTTATATATACTATTTTATGTGACTAACTCATTGAGATATTTGTACAGGAAACAGAGCAGTTCCTTTCTCAGTAATAAAATCCAGAACATTCCAGACAATGAATTTTGTGAACTAGCTAATGAAACTAGCTAATGCTGAGTGCTCTCTTTTCAAGCAGGTTAAATATTCTCGTGTAGACACTCACCCAAGGCTTTGCATGAAGGTAAAGTGATTTTCTTGTAAATAACCTATTTACTGCCTTTCCTTCTGTTAGCTATAAAAGAAGGGATTGTTAATATTCTTTATCATTAATGTTTTCTTTTACATCTTGATGAGTAGGAAGTAAGAATGAAGGAAATGTGAAAGAGTAAATTAAAAGGAGGTTCCTTGGAGGTGCAGGAGAAATGATAGATATGACACAAATCAGATTGTGCCACARTTTTTTTCTGCTTAAGACAAGCAGAGAAAATGTTTTAGGTCACACACTGCAAACTCTAAAGCATGTATTAAAGTTTAAAGCTTTCTATATTAAATATTTGACAATAAAGATGAAAGATTGTTGTGGTACATTTGAGTACCTTTTATTGTTCTAGTTTGTAAAAAATGCTACATAAAGTTAATCTAGACATATTATTGGTTTAARTTTTAGTACTTTTAAGTCAATGGAATTGCATATGTAGCAATGTCTGAAGAACTTGGGTTTAGCCYAGCCCAGTTTAAATCAAAGGTCAGAAAATACCACAGAGCATGAAAGCTATGGATTTACCTTCTGCCCAACTGGAATGCAGYGCTCATCTCTAATTGAGATTCAGACCCACAGATTCAAATTGAAAAATCAGTTTCCCTRACAGATTTCTCTGCTTTCAGTTTACAACCAAGCAAGGCTCTTGGGTTAAATGTCCATTTGCTCATGGAGAATTCCCAGGTAAATAATTGTTTTATTACATAATATTAAATTGTGAAAGATACTTAAATCAATCAACATGAGTTTTCTCCATTAAACAAGTTTTGTCTTTGGTCAAGTGTTCAAATCATTGTAGCTTGTAATTTATAGCAAAGAGATYTGACAGTTCATTACTTCTATGTATAAAGTCCCCAGCATATCCAGCGCTTATTAGTATAAAAAGTAATCTGTTGAAATCAAGATAGTTACTTGCATGTTATTTGATTGTACTCAACTAATTAAAACAACTTTTATTTTAAACACAATGATTTTWAATATAATATATGGTTCCTGTACATCTAAAAGTAACTCTTTTCCCCTAAATATTAGCTTGGAAAATGAGAGCTGCTGCAGTGGCAGAACAGATACAAGTTTTCTTCACATCTCAAACCAAGGCACAATTCTTAGTGCTGGTGTGTAACAGGACGCAGCTGGCCTCATGTGAATCTGTTGGGATGCGCCAGTCAGTCTCTGTGGTCTGTATATATTATTTCTTATATATCGTAAGCCTTCTTAACTTGTTTAACTGTATTTGTTATTATTCGATTTATCACTCTGCAGCCTGAATGCATTAATAAGCCATGCATGTACATATTGGAACAATTACTGGAACATATTTAAAGTATGTAGTTCTGATTGTGCACTGGAGAAAGATATAAATAAGAATGTTGACGTCAAATGACTCACATCAAAGGAAGTGACTACTGAGTGAAACACTGATATTCTTTTAACATCATTTTTGTAGTGTAGTATTATGTACATAGGAAATGGCACTGTTAGCATTTCTTATATGGGTCACTGATGCAGCAGACCTGGCAAATTTCACATCATGAAATGTAGGACTTAAAGCATAGTTCCACAATGATCTCAAGCCACTCTAAATCCCAYGGCTGCCAAAACTAACTCAGCACACAAAAAGGTAAGTTTTCAGTCAAATTAGCGTTTTGATTTATCTGTGTGACTACATAACTGCTTCTTCCAGCAAAAGTGARGGGAGAGAGGGGAAAGACTGTGGGAGTATTCCTGTTTCAGGCAGCAGCTACTCATGAAATGGGAGTTTCATTCCTCTCTTGCAACTAAGCCTGTATCTCATACATTTTCAGTGCAGTTTGGTGGCTTGCCCTTGCCCTTCCGCTGTGCATGCCAGAGTTATCTTGTTGGCCTGATCAGTGATCTACTGAGAGGTACATCTGGAAAGTGGGATCAAAGAGCAGAAGAGTGGCCATAGCATTATCCTTCAAGTAGGAGAATATTGGAAATATTAGAATAGGTCCTAGGAGTTACTAGAACTGCCACGCTGACAGGAATCCTTCTGGTTTGGCAGCTAGCTTCTCAGTAGCCTCATGACTGTCCCCAGATGTGTGTTCTTGTTGTGTGCTCCATCTGCCACATGTATGAGATGCCATGCAATGGATGGAGAAGCTGAGAAATCTCTATGTTGTGATTTCTGTGGTTCCTATGTTGTGATTTCTGATTCCTGCCTGTGCTCACTGACTTCAGTGTGGTTTAGGGGGCTCAGGGAAGACAGGAGCATGCTATAGCTCTTCCACTTGTAACCTTTTCAGGATGTATTCCAGACATACTTTGCCGCTGTGTACAGGTATGAGCTGCAACTGTGTGATGTTTTTCCAGTACCTCTGCTGCTTTCAATGCACAAGGTGCATATACTCCTGTAGTAAGGGGGTAGTTGTCAAGTAGGCAGCCATAAATCAGCACTTCTTAAACTTCAAGGAGGTAACACTGAGAGCTGAATTTATTTTCTAATGAACGATTTTAGGTTTTTATTACACACCTAGCTCTGAGCTTAACAGAGAAGCTGTTAAAGCAGGATTTCCCAACTCTGAGCTTACTTTGTTGCACACTCTCAAGTGAAACATGCTAACTAGCCATGCAGGAGATCCCAGAGCTGCATAATCGCTGAGAAAGAAGGCCTGGGAGAAAACAGCTCTCTTAATCAACTCAGATCACAGAGCACACTGGTGGGACTAGTAAGAGTCTGTCCTAAGGGGCAGGATATCTGGGGAAATGCTGTATTACTGGCAGAGGTGGAGATCTGTATAGTAGAAGAGTTGTCAAACATTGGCACTACCCTTCATCTGGCTTTTTTCTGAATAAGATCTGTGCAATTTAGACCTTCTGGTTTTAGAGGTTCCCTATGTGAATTGATAGGTAAGAAGAGTAAAGAGAGAGCACTGAGAAATCACAGCTAGGTATTGTAGCAGGTGTTTCATGAAGGGCACCGATGCATTTAGAAATGCTCATTTTATTCCCATTGGTACAAGGCTGTTGTATCCTCTGCTGCTGTGACACCATGGGAGCTCACCTAAGTTACATACAGCTGCTGTGCAACACCATGAGCAATATACACAAATTTTCATTATGACTTAAYTCTGTGTTCCCAGAAACAAACCTTTCTTCTCTGCCTACTAGTCCCTATTCAATACTGTTGCAGTAAGACCACGTTGGCCTAACTTACCCCAAATTTCTTTAGGAGTTTCGCTGCATTAAGGAGAGCAATGTTAGGGCGTGTAGTTATTAGACTAACATATTCTTTTGAGGACAAACCATAAACAGTCATATTTTAAGTGGCAGGACAATCATTTAGGACAACCATACCCTAAGGCTGAACTTGTTCTCAGTGTACAATGTGATGGGAAATCTGCAAGAAATGCAAATAAGTGGTCTTTCCTTCAAGTTCATGAACACTAGAGAAAAGAAGTGAAGATGCTCAGTGGCTAACAATGTCAGCAACCATAGGGTTGGTGTCCTCYTTTATGATACTTCATTAAATGCAGGAACATCAGCCTTCTTCCTGTGCCTCACAAACTGTGGTTGGCAAAACTACATCAGCTGCATATGGTCAYTGAGACACAGGGAGAAAATAAATAACCTTCCACTAGGAATATACTGTATTAATTTTCTGAGRCTTTGAAACATGTAGCATTATTGGCAAATGAACCAAAGAGCTGGAGAGAGACAATACATTTTCACTGTCCCGAGGTATGGAAAATAATAGTTTTCCGCTTTGTTTTCATTAGGGAGATTCATTATCAATCACTATGTCACGGGAAATGTGTGCGTCCACAATTTGCATTCAGGTATGTGTCTTGATTTTTGCCAGGTGTGCTGTACAAAACAAACAAGTTACCAAAAAAGAAAAGAAAAAAAACCAGCAGGCACTCTTGCAACTTCCTTCTTCTGGCCAAATCTGACTACTCTGTAAATGAAGCTGGCAAAGAGCATTATTTATAGCTTGATGTGCTGCCACCACCTCTTGTTGAAATGATATTAATTAACRCAGAAGTTGTTCTCCTGATCTTGCTGCTTTGTTGGTGGCAGATACAGGGATACCAACAGGAAATTGCTAATCCTGTCTTTATATATYGCTTTGGAATAAAAAGTTAGTCAAACGATCCAAGTGAATAGCAGATGAATGTTTCAAAAACTGGCATTAACTGAAAAAGGTTAGGCATAGTAAGCAGCACAGTGAGTACGTAGTGTGCTAGAATTAGCACTCCTGAAAGCAGAGCTGAGCAAACTATTTCTGACTTTTTTTGCACACTGTGTAACTGAACTTTATTAGACAATGTTAATAGAAAATGAACATGAAGCTGATATGTTTGGTCCTGCTCTGGAGTGCAGTGATCTTGGCAGACCGTGGGACACCGGACTGACAGCTAGAACTGGGAGGCCCCAGCAATTGCCTGGAAAGGCCCTTGTCAGCTTTACCTTCTGCTCCTTGGAAGAAAGGCACGAGATGAAAGTGAGCCTGACAAGAGCCTTCTGGGCGGTGGAATGTTTCTTTCTCCAATGAAAAAACAGATCTGGTGGCAAAATTGATATTTTCCTGCCTAAATAGTCTATTGTGTAAATAAGACATTATCTGTCAGAATACAGTTCTGCACAAAAGAATTGTAATTATCCTTTATAAGCCTAAAGGTGATTAGACTTGCTAAATGTACACTAGACCACTAGTGCATTTATTTAAAAACAGATTGAAAATGCAGTCAGCTGAGTAAACAAGTAAAGCAGTGCTCATTTTGCCAAGACAAATGTTCAGCACTAGTGTGCTGAAAGGGAAATAAGACTTAATTCTTTCTTTTACAAGGGCTGGAGGACAGATGTAGATTATTCAGTTCCACTACAGATCTGTGATATCCACTGTGGTAAGTATTAATGATAACAAAWGAAAAATTGGATCTTGATTGCATAGAAGAAAGCATCTCAGATGGAATGTGTTTTTACTGGTAGACTGACATGGGATTCATCTGACCAGATATGGATGTCTATATGTGAGCTTGATACGCTCAGCTTCCTTTATAGACAATGGACTCATATATGTAAACTAGTTTTTAATTAGCTACTGCAAAGGCAACTTCTGTAGCTGTTTGTTTTCCCTGCTTCCTGGGTGTATTTTTCAGCCTGTGCCAAGTTCTGGGCACCACACCAATATGTACCTTGCAGTGAGTACATGGGACAACTAGTTAAAAACAGTCCCTGGCAAGTAGATGCACAGTGCTGTCATTGCAGTGGTTGCAGCACAGCCCTACCGTTAATTTTCCACCTCTGCAAATGGGACAGTAGTAATTCTGTCTACTGCAGAAGTACTGTGAGGATAATTTCTATTATGATTTGAAATATACTCAGAGTAAACAGAGGTTTGAGGACTTAAGGTGATGCCCAGAGCAGGGATGCATTCATGAGCTTAAAACTAAGTTTAAAGGCAGTAAAGCTGAGCACTGCCAAAAAAAAAACCCCACTCAAACCCACCCAAAAAATCTGCCTTCCTCCAGTTTGTTGTACACATGGCAATTCCTTGGACAGATTTTCTCAGTACTTACTTCATGGTTAACTATAGCTCAAGCTTTGAAAGCCCAATACTAAAAAAGATGAGGCCTGAACTTGTAGTGTGACCACCATTCTCTGGGCAAGCATCTGCCTAATGGTAACCTAAAGGTTTCCTATCTACTTAAAAACTCCTAACAAACCCACTTAAGGTGAATCAGTTAAATACTCCGTTGTGATTCATGTAGTCTGGATGCATCTTCCTTATTCATATTTTCCACTYGACAAATGTGAAGGATGTGACAAAAGTGTATAAAATAATGAAATGTTCTAGAGGTGGCACTCTGGGAGTTCCCTTCTGCCTAACAGCAGGAGTGAATGAGCCTGTACACTAAATGAAAATGGGGAACACTCAAACCTGACTAAAGAACCTTTTGGATACAGCATTTGATTAAAATGTGGAATTTTCACAAGTTTTTTGTTCTGATGAAGAACTTATGTAGATTCAGGGAAAAAAAAGAAATTGTGCATATCAAGAGCATCAGAACTGTAGTATGTGATTGGTATGTTTGTTACATGGAGCATTTTAACCTCATGCTCTACAGCTTCTGCCAAACTGCACGTTTTTTGGATAATACAATCCACATGTAGCGAGTGGATGGTTCCACCTCTGCCCGCTGGTCAGGAAGGGGTTTTTGATACTTTCCTCTGTAGCTGCTGCTACTGGTCAGTGTTAAAGATAAAGCACTGAATTAGGGGTTTGGGTCATTGCTGTAATTCCTGTGTTCTTAATGACTCATTAAGGCCATCAACTGCCCTTACATTCAAGATTTTGAATGTAACAGGCATAGCGTTACTACTAAGGAATTTCTTAATTCTCAGATTCTTATTTTCTGTAATAAAGACATTTTTTCAAGCATTAGCTTTTCAGAGTCAAGAGATGGAAGTTATCTAAAGGCCATATCACTTAGAGTGATAATTCTTATACTGAGATCCTATTATGATTGTCCTTGAACATAAAATGTTAACAGGTACAATCAACATAGGCTGACGGGAATGTTAAATGTATGACTCATCCATGATTTTTGACAAATTGGATTATACAAAATGTCAAAGTAAACGACCACTAATCCTATAATGGCATAGTGAATGTATTTATTGTATATGCTTTTGTGAAATGGAAGCTTACATTATGAAATATTACTGTTATTAAAAATACCATGCAGCATCAGTTTGCAAAAACARTGGCGGTATTATTAACATGTATTTTACTCCTCAAAATCAGGATCCCAGTTTTATAAAAAACACTGTAGCTAACTATCATGAAGCCAATTCTCTTTCCAAACAGAAGAAAAGTTTTCTATCATATATAATGTATTATACTGTAATTTATTGTATTTTTCTATCAGCAGCTGTGGTTTGGAATTAAAATGACCTAACTCTATTTGCTCTAGAGAGGATGGAAATAATAAAATCCTTTTTTGGTGTTTGATGGAGAGGCAAAATTTTGTGTTCTTTTTAAATTTATTTTTCCTTTGGACAGCTTTCTAGATTCTGTTTAACATACGCAAACATTTTGAGGCATTATTTCAACTTAAAAAAAAAAAAGTATTCTGAATGAACCAACAACCGTAATCAGTTAATATGAAAATGAATATATGGACTATAATGAAAAAAATGGCAACCTACATGTGAACTTGTTTCTTCAGGTTTTCACAGAGAGACATATAGTGATGGAAGCCCAGCAAAGACCATGAAACACAGGTATCCAACCACTCTCTTCAACTGATAGTYAAAAAGTGTTCAAGAGGTGCTGGTTAACTCTGAAAATATATCATTACCCTCTCTAAAGAGGGGCAATGTCTGAGTGAACTTAGCACTTGGCAGCAAGAATATCAGGTTCTTGTCTCTCCCCATGTCTTGTTCCCCCTGAAACTACTTCTTCCTTCTGTGCTCTTCTTCTSTCTGTATTGCATGGCAATGCAGTCTGGCATCAGGGGTAGTAGGACTTCCTTGCTGCAGAAGAGGAAGTCAACCAAAGGAAGGGTGAAGGTGGTGAAACAACCTTCAAGAACCCAGGAATAATTTGATTTGCTGACCATGATATTCATATTATTAGCACCTGCCTCATGCTCCCCCTGGTCCTTGCAGAGAAATCATAGTCCTCTCTGCACTCTTACACACTGGAGAAGTTCCCTCAGCTGTTCCAGTGCTTTCTTCCATTCTCATAGCCCTCTGAGAAACAGCAATATTTAGCGCATAAACAAATGAGGTGGGCCATAGAAATTAATGCCACCAACAGATATATGATTCGGTGGGACCCTGTGCTCTTCAAAGAGCTCTTCCTTTGAGGGTACCCCACCAGAGGCAACCTAGAGCAGTGGCTATTTTACAGCATATGGCCTGATGTGTCATGTCCATCTCATGCCATGTGATGCTAGTGAAGAAGAYGCTGCACCTGAAATCTGCTCCAGAGGGAGCAGAGATATCCAGAGAAGCCTTTGTACAAAGATAGGGGAAAAAAATGCAGCCTTGAAGAAGTCATGGTTTCTGATCTTTGATTGGGAAGGTTGAGAAGGTGCTTCCATCTTTGACTTGAGACAGTCTTTTCCTCTTTTCCTTGTCAGAAGACACCATTCAGGATGAAGTATGCTGTTTTTGTTCATTTGTTCATGTCAGTATTGCTTGGACTGCAAAAGTCAAGTCCTAAAGCTGTAGATAAATGGTTAGATTTATTATTAATCCCAACCATATATGAATGAAATGAAATCTTTTTCATTTGAGGAAAAAAAAACAATCTTTAATTTTCTGTTTTTTCCCTAGAATGAAGAGTGTGCATTCCTTGCATTGAAGATGGATACAGGTGAATTTACCAAARCATTTTCAAGATCCTTAGATCTCCTCAACATCAAGTTGTCTTTTGGTGTGACTTGCAAACCCTCTGTAAGTTGTTGTCTCTCATGTTAATAGTTTCTGCTAACTACTGTGGGATTATTCTCATGAGTGAAAAACTTAGCAAGTTAAGCCTATTTTAACATTTCCAACAGAAGCTGGATTATGATTCCTCATTTCCCAGTATTTCAAAAACAAAAAATGTCTTAGATCATGTAACTAGATAATCAGGTTCACATTTTCTTTCTAAATTAATGTTTTATATATAATGTGCTATAAATGGGCACTTTCCTAGTATCTTGTGTTTCTACAGAATGACTATTTCAGACTTCCTTATTTGTAACCTTCCTTTTTAAGCCATAAGCAAAAGTTTTTGGGAAATAAAGAAGAATAGAGGAAGATTTTTTCAGCTTTGTTGCATTATCCTACCTTGTGTTTCCTTTGTTTTCTGATGCCATTCTGATGACCTCACTGTGAGAGACTGTATTCCTGAAATCTATCTAACRACTGCCTTCTGTGTTGTTTGCATTTGCATTTGACTTGGAGAAAACCTTCCTACTTGTCTGAGGAGGAACAAGTCTTTGGTTTGATAGCTATTTAAATGTCATATGGAAATCCAGCCTAGAAGGAAAGTGTTTAATGGAAAGAATTGAAGTATTTTTTTTCTCATTATATCAGTATTCATACTCAACAGTTGAGAACAATATTACACACTGTACTGATTATCAAGCATTTGGCCTTTATTTCGCTGAATGCTCCTGTCAGCCGTCCTTACTTCCTGTTGTGTAACAAGGAAATAAAGTCAAGTAAAAGATGAATAATGACAAATCCTGAAACTATGTGGAATTGCTCATGTAGGATCAGGGAGAAGGGTGGAGAGTGAAGATCTGGAACAAGACGCTGATCAATAATAAAAAAAATGTTTTCCATCTGAATGTGTTTTTTATTTTAAGGCTTTCAAAGAGCAATTTGCAAAAGAAAAATATGGTGTTAAAGACATGTCTGCAGTGTCGAAAACTTGGTTTTCAAGGCGCTCTTGAGAGGACAAATTCTGCCTGGCTTCTTTGATGTCAAATCTTCTTTGTGTGAAGTGCACMTGTATTAGATATATTGCTATTCCATGTAGTGCTACAGCTCCAAAACCAGAGGTGGCTAGGCAGSCTTCCTAAACCATTTAGTTATTTGAAAGTGGAGAGCTTTGGATGTGAAATAGAAGCACCAATCTATTCAGACATCTACTTTTCCTTTAATTTCCTCCAGACTGCAGCCAGAAACAAGACAATCAGCTGAGAGAGCATCATAACACTATTCTCTTCAGTTTTATTCAGTGGAAAAGCTTTTTATGCAGGAAGGTTTGATTTGTATAATGTGTTCTTTATTGCAGTGAAGTCTTAAGAAGATCAACTTTTTGACCATGTCCACAAACCAAAAATGAATTGAGAATTACATGTGTGTGGCAGGATCCATTGGCAGGACCAATGACAAGTTCATATAAGGTCCTGAAGCAACAGTACCTGTAGGGATGGTTGCTGGATGATTTCAATTATAAGATCCTGTTTCAGCTGCAGACTGCAAATCAATTGGAGTACATCTTGTTTACTTATTGGCTGCAACAATGGAAATACCAAAAAGGATGTGAGATGGTTGGGATCATGTTGTTGYTGTTTTACAGGGAAGCCTGCAGCATGAGTGTAGCAGACATGTCCCTTAAATTAGCTGTCTGAAAGTTAAATGTTCATTCCAAGGTAGCTGTCTAGGCAAGGTCTGCAAACAATTCCTAACAGGAGTTCCATACTTTGTTTTGGGTCTCCTTGTTTGCATTTTTATAGTGAAAAAACTGGTAATTTTTCCAATTAACTCCCAACCTGATCTTTAGAAATCCTGTTTCTAATGCACCACTTCAGGTAAGCACTGCCTTTTCTGATCACAAACTTCCAGCTCCATCTGAGAGCAGCTCTTCCTGCTTTCTCAAATAGAGACTGAACTACCCTACAGATTGGATGCCTTGCAAAGAGTTCCATTCAGACGGCGCCTTCTCTAGAGAATTTAGAATTTTGCATTACTAAGCTGCCAGGTACTTTTGTCCTTTAACACTACAATTACAAAAACATTTTTTCCCCCTCCACAAGGCATTTTAAACACTGGTAGTTCAAGTCACAAGCCCAAAAGACACAGTTACAAGAGCCCTTTGCAGTTCTAAAAGTATTTATTTCACTTTGCTGACCACTGAAATGTTTTCTTTTTTCTCATACAACTATGCAATTGTTTTACAATATTCACCAAACCACAAGTTATTACATGCTGTAATAACAGCCAAATCCCCAAATCCCCTATGTGATTGCCTATAGACTTGGCTAATCCCATAAAGCCTCCATTTTTTTCTTGATGGAAATTCCCTTCTTGCTGATTGTAGGCCCAGCTTGACCATCCTGTTTTGAGACAACTCACAGTTACATGGTTTCCATTTACTGTTATCACAGAGTATCAATGTTCCAGTTCTTCCAAGACACTAGCATATACCAGGTATCACTGAGGTATAACAAAAAGAGCTGATGGACGCTTTGTAATCTCTTCAAAAGATTTTCAGTTGTCCAGTGCATTGTAAAAATATGAAAATATCATTTTAAGTTACCACAGTTTTCCTTCAGTTATTCAGGCATTTATTGCTACTTGTCACACCAATACAGGGTCTGGTGTGGGAAACCATACTGATCCTGATGCAGTATCTTTCATATCTTTTATTTGTGGTAGCGGATACACTGTTATAGTTGAGGGGCATGCTTGAATTGCCACATCCTAATGAGTAACTGTATATTCACTGAGCCATAGTAACAGCTACAGCAGGTCCAGTCCAGTGCTCTACAGGGTGTGTGTTCCTGACCCATCCCTTTTTTGGCTTTCTGATAAACTACTTCAGAGAAATGAATAGGCAAAAATAATGGCTATTTTTGTAGGGTTAGTTTTCTGCTGATTTCACTCCCCAAACTGCAAAGTCAGGTGTATGTCAGCCAGCACAAGTAAAGCAGCCTAAGTATGAGGGAGTGGAAGAGGACCGCTCATGTTACCTCCCTAGACAGCAGGTTGGCTGAACTGTAATGAAACATGGCAACTTGATCATGTACCTATTCTCAGCAAACAGAAGAAAATGTATTTGTTTCATCTTACTCGAAGAAGTTTCAATGAGCAAGTCCCCCCTTGCTTCTATACCAGGTAAACACACAGAAACACCTTTTTCCCATCTAACCTTAAAAAATAGTGACTCCATCTCACTCACTCCGCCTCTTAAATCAGATCAAAAGACTCCACAGTACATAGAGGATTCAATAAAACAGACCATCTTATCCATTGCAAACAAGATTTCATTCATCCAGTCCATATCTTTCAACAAATGGCATTTTTAGATACGTTTCCTGGCATTGGCTACATACTTACCAACTAAAACAAAACCTAAACAATTTATTAGTCCATCCTGTTTTTCAGCTATGTAAGTTTCTATCTGAAAGGTCCAATTCTCAAAATCAGCTTGGGTCACATGCCACATTGCTCTCTCTACTTGAGTGCAGTAAGGTTTTGGATCTTTTAATCTCTTACCCAACATAATCAAAAACATCTTGCCTTTGAGCCAATGCCCACTGCTCTCACATATTTCACAGCTTCTGGTACATGCTCAGTGGCTGAACTCCCTTTGCAGTGAGGTTTTCTGATGTGTCTGCAAGAAGAAAGGATAAAGAGGCCCAGAGATCTGATGAGTAGATAGAAGATGGGGAGAACCTCCTTTGAGCCATCTATGGGCACTGGTAGGAAGAAGCACTCTGTAGGCAACAGTGCATATGAAGCCTGCAGAAGGAAGCCCATAAAGGATAAGGGATGAAATGAATAAGTAGAAACAGAAGCAGGGATGAATGGACATGGGGCAGGGCAGATGGACTGGAGGAGAAAAAGAGTGTGGAGCAGGAGAAGAAAGGACTAAGTGAAGCCAGCGAGCCAGGATAATTCATGTTGCTGGCTCAGATCTACTTCTTGTTCAGAATTTCCAGGTAAAATGGGAACTTGAGTGGAGGAGAACCAAATCTGTACTGCTCTGCATCCAGCACATACACTGGTATTACCTGTTCGCTTCTCACCTTCATCCCTGCCCTCTGCTATCCTGTCACTTCCTTCATGGAGCACAACATCATGGTGAGTGACAGGCAACTGCCCCAGAACCTCCTTCTCTGACAGGGAGTCCTCTTCAGAGTGCATGTGGGCTTCTTCCATCACAGGGCTTCAAGGTTTATTCGGTCCTCCGCAAACTGTCTTAGGCCTCAGTGAAGAGCATGAGTTAGAAGGGGACTGGAAACAGACTGTTATTTTTTTTTTTCCTCTATCAATAATAACGGTCCTAACAGTGGGGAGAAAAGTAAGAAGGGTGTGACTCAAATCACTGCAGAAACACTGAGTTACACAATAGCCATGTATTTTTAATAGTCTTTTTGTGACCATTTTCCCCCTCAAAAGTATTAGCACTGATTCTTTCACTTTCTGCATTACTGTGAGTTTCCCTTTATTTTTGGAAGTAGAACTTTTCCTTTCTTTAATTACTTAATAATATCACAAGCCTCTTTCTCTCTTTCAGTGTTGGACTTCTATGGCATGTGGCAGTCAGATTCCATTTTCTTCTCCAGTGGCTCTTCTTCTGCTGTTACATTCTTGGTCAAATCCAGAACTGCTTCCTAAATTTGCAGTTTCTATTCATGTATTCTTTAAAAATCTGCRAGACCCAGCTAGCTGAGTGCCTTCAAATGGGACTGCTCCCAATTCATCCTAGAAGGCAGGATTCTTGGGATGTCTGTAGATACTAAAACCTACAAGCTTTAAGTCTTCCGGTTGATCATTAATATCTTCTTTTACCCTTCCACTTCTCTGTGCCTTCTGTTGAGACTGATGTACCTTAAAAACATGAGTGTCTGAATATCTCAGAGTATTTCTAGCCATGCAAGCTTGTTCTGTCTCTAAGATGGCTGTATATCACAATCCTGGAAGTCATTTAGCTGCATTTATATGGCAATATGCCTAAACTAATAAGCTTTACTGAAAGGCAGGATAGATCAGTTTGACCACAGCACTGCACTAATGTGGTTTCCCAATTGAGGCTAACTCACTCAGGCCAACTCAGAGTGCAGTCAGCAATCTGGCATCTGCCCTCACCTTTCCGTGTAAACAAAACTTCAGTCTGTTTTCAGTGAATATGTTCTACAATGTTATTAGAACCGGGTTTACCAAATTAGCTCTTTCTGTCTAGGCTTAATTGAGGTATGAGACTGAGCCGAGCCAAATGAGTTACTTCATTTTAGGTCCTTTCATACAGACTGTGGGTTTTTTTAATGATCCAAGCTGAGGCAGCCTTCCTATGTTCCTTTAAGTTTCTATGAGTTACCGATAAGCACAAAACTATCATAAATATCTGGCTTGACTCAACTCCTTTGACTGGCCAATTTTCAGGCTGCTGGCTTCTCCAGTGTTTCTGGACCCCCAGATTTCCTTCTAGAGCCATATTTTTAGCTCTTTAATCATCTGTTACAGAAAATCTGTATTTGTAAGCTCCAAGGTGATCACCCTGATCAAACTTGCTTTTTTGCTCTACTGAAAGAGGAATCTTCAGTGAATAGCTAGTAGGTCCTGGCCAACTCACCAGACATCCTCGCCACTCCCAAATGGAAGTATTGCAGCAAGGATTCCCAGTCTGTCCATAACTACAAATCCAACCAACATTTTCTTCTGCTTGGCTGTATGTCCTTCAGCTGTTGCTGTGAAACCTTCAGACGCTGCCATATTGCATTAGCTTTAAATTTCTTTTGCTCACTTTCATTCCTGGGAGCTGCTCCACTGCATGCTCCATCTGCCCTCCAAATGAAAAYGAGCTCAGAAGCCCTTGGACTGGATACCTTGAGTAGGATTTAGGCCTTTGTGACACACCCAAAATCCTGCAAAGGTCGAGGCAACCTATGGGAGCTGAAATCTCTATTAGTTCCTTGCTAGTGAGCTATCCTTCCACTTCTCTTCTGTGAGCAGAGCTCTTGGAGTTTAGAGTTCCTCTACTTTTCTGTAGTCCAGAAACAGCACTGGAGATCTCATCACATATGAATGAAGTTATTAGTAAATGTATGTTTCTCTCATCTTCCTATTTTGCCCAGCTGCAGAGCTAGATGCTTGTCTTGTCTCATCTTCTCTTTTCTCTTTTCTTTTTCTTTTCTTTTTTTCTCCTTTTCTCTTCTCCCTTCCCTTCCCTTCCCTTCCCTTCCCTTCCCTTCCCTTCCCTTCCCTTCCCTTCCC
>NW_028185661.1:269335-307675 GCF_003343005.1 Rhea americana
TTTTCTTTTCTTTTCTTTTCTTTTCTTTTCTTTTCTTTTCTTTTCTTTTCTTTTCTTTTCTTTTCTTTTTTCTTTTTTTCTCTCTTTCTTTTTCTTTTTTTTCCTTTCTTTTTCTTTTCTCTATATTTAAATTCCTGTCGATATTTTCTTCTGTGTCCTGGGAGGTGGAATGCCTCTGACAGAGCAACACTTTCAACTATGGCTAGCTGGAACTAACTTAAAAGGAATACTTTGGATGGGCAAACATCAACAGAATGATGAGATAAATATGTTGCAGTTGCTACAAAGGTCTTATCAGGAACTTAAAACTGATACAACTTTTAAGGAAACTGACTCTGGAAGGGCTTTGTGAAATGACCCTCAGTCTTTGGGGAATAMAAAATTCTTGAATATTTTGTTATTTTGTCTAAGAAATATTTTGCAATCTTTAGGATGGAATTTCATTGTTTCAGTTTACTTTGGGGTTCTGATCATCCACATTACATACATATTAGTTCACTCCAGGCCTCTTACTAAGAGCAAACCAACTTTTCCCATCTGAGACAAAGCCTAGGCACATCTTATGTTCTACGGTATTCTCCCTCAGGGAGTGTGGATATAGCCAGTCTGCTCGTGAAAGAGCCTTTGAAGAGTATATATACAACCTAGTCTACACAAGATGATACTGCATTAAAAGACTACTGAGGCTTGTCCACGTGTCAGACTATTACCCTCTTCTGCTTTTTTATGTAAGTGCTAATGATACTAAAGATGATGAGGCCTTCTACAGACAACTGGAAGTAGCCTCATGATCACAGCCCATGGTTCTCATGGGGGACTTCAACCACCATGGTATTTGCTGGAAGGACAACACAGATAGGCACAAACAGTCCAGGAGGCTCCTGCAGAGCACTGATGATAACTTTTTGACACAAGTGGTGGAGGAGCCAATGAGGAGAGGTAGCTGCTGGACCTTGTCCTAACCAACAAAGAAGGACTGGTTGGAGGCAGCTGAAGGTTGGGGGCAGCCTTGGCTGCAGTGACCATGAGATGGTGGAGTTCAGGATCCTGCATGCAGGAAGCAAGGCAATATGAAGGMTTGCAACCCTGGAGTTCAGGAGAGTGGACTTTGGCCTCTTCAGGGAACTGCTTGGAGTAATCCTGTAGGTTAGGGCCCTAGAAGGAAGGGCAGTCTGAGAGAGCTGGTTAATATTCAAGCATCGCTTCCCCCAAGCTCAAGAGCAGTGCATCCCTATGAGTAAGAAGTGCAGCAAAGGAGGCAGGAGACCTGCATGGATGAGCAAGGAGCTCCTGGCAAAACTCAGACAGAAGAAGAAAGTACACAGAATGTGGAAGAAGGGATAGGCCACTTGGGAGGAAAATAGAGACATTATCATAGTATGCAGGGATGTGACCAGGAAGGCTAAAGCTCATTTAGAATTAAGTCTGGCAAGGGATGTCAAAGACAGCAAGAAAGGCTTCTTCAAACAAATCAGTAGCAAAAGGAAGACTAGGGGAAATGTGGCCTGAATGGGGTGGGTGCCCTGGTTACAAAGGATACAGAGACGGCAAAGAATGCCTTCTTTGCTTCAGTCTTTACTGCTAAAGGCAGCCCTCAAGAATCCTGGAACCCTGGAGATGAAAGTCTGGAGAAAGGAAGAATTTCCTTTGCTTGAGGAGGATCCGGTTAGAGATCTTTTAGGCAAACTTGACATACACAGATCCATGGGCCCTCATGCACCCATGAGAACTGAGGGAGCTGGYGGATGTTATTGCTAGGCTGCTCTCCATCATCTTTGAAAGGTCATGGAAAACAGCAGAGCTGCCTGAGGACTGGAAGAAAGTTAATGTCACTCCAGTCTTCAAAAATGATAAGAAGGAGGACCCAGGAAATTACAGGCCAGTCAGCCTCACCTCTGTCCATGGAAAGGTGATGGAACAGCTCATTCTGGATGTCATCTCCAAGCATGTGGAAGAAAAGAAGGTGATCAGGGGTAGTCAGCGTGATTCACCAAAGAGAAATCATGCTTAACTATTCTGATAGCCTTCTACGATGGAATGACTGGCTGGGAAGGTAAGGGGTGAGCAGCAGAACAGGTTGCACAGAGAGGTTGTGGAGTCTCCTTCTCTGGAGATATTCAAAACCTGCCTGGATGCAATCCTGTCCAACATGCTCTAGGTGACCCTGCCTGAGCAGAGGGGGGTTGGACTAGATGATCAGGGGCAGGTTTAGCTCAGTTGGTTAGAGTGTGGTGCTGCTGGGGGGCATCTTGTGGGTCTTGTGAGTGTGGAGCTAGAGGCACACATTCCCTGTTCTGATAGCCCACATATGGCTGGTGGGTGAGCATTTGCATCTGGGCAAGCAGGGTTGAGGAGCCTAAAGAAGCAAAAAGTGCTGTGCAGTAAATGTGAGGAATGGCAGACAAAGGTAGGAGAAGTTAAATCCTTTCCCCTGTAAATCTCATCCTTTCTTACCTGTCACAGAGGACACCAAAGCTAGTCCTGATAAGTCAGCTAGGATTTCAGTGCTCTCAGCYGAGCTTTTCTGCACTATTATCTTATTGAAATTTCTACCACGAATTCCTAATTGCTGTTATGAAGTCTTGCCCTTCGTTTATATGAAGGCATGAGAATTTGTACTGAGTCTAATCAAAGGTTCATCTAGCCTGTACTCTGTCATTAACAGGGTCACTTGCAGATAGGCAGGACAAGCATAGGGTCATACACCTCAATGTCCATGTCTTAAGAATCTGACGAGTGAAAAGTAATGTTTTTGTATCTATCTAATGCCTCTAAAAGGCCCTTTCTTCTTTGAATTTATCTAAGCCTTTTAAAACTCAAGTAAATTTCTCAAATTTTCAATTTCTTGTGCCAAAGGACTCCATAGTTTTAAGTATGTGATATATAAAGAAGTATCTATCTTTGCTTATAACTTGTCCCAGTCACTGTGTCATTCACTATCCTCTAGGTCTTGTACTATAAGGGACAATGAACAATTTCCATTTATTTATCTTCCCCATTCCCCTGTGATTTGTCGAGCTCTATTTTATCACCTCCCCATCTACTCGATAATCTGAAGAATTTAGGTCCATTTAGTCATTCTTTATACAGAAACCATCTTAACTATGTACAGTATTCAAACTGTTCAAATAATGGGGGGCATTTTGAATTTCTAAAAGGCATAGTTATGTTCTGTCCTGTTCTCTGTTCCTTCCCTAATAATCTCTAACACTAGACCTGTCTTTTTGACCAGTACTACTAAGTACTGAGCTGACATTTACCTTGAAATGTTTGTTACAAATCTGAGATCTCACTCTTTATTGGTTATCGCTAAATCAATTTATCACTATGTAATAGTGATAAACACAGGACAGGCTGAAGAGTTGGGTGGAGAGGAACCTCATGAGGTTCAACAAGGGCAAGTGCAGAGTCCTGCATCTAGGGAAAAATAACCCTAGGCACCAGAGGACGCTGGGGGCTGCCCTTCTGGAAATCAGCTCTGCAGAGAAGGACCTGGGAGTGCTGGTGGACGACAAATTSACCATGAGTCAGCAATGTGCCCTTGTGGCCAAGAAGGCCAAAGATATCCTGGGGTACAATAAGAAGAGTGCTGCCAGCAGGTGGAGGGAGGTGATCCTGCCACTCTACTCAGTCCCGGGGAGGCCTCGAGTACTGTGTCCAGTTCTGGGCTCCCCACTACAAGAGAGACATGGAGCTACTGGAGAGAGTCCAGAACAGGGCTATGAAGATGATCAGAGGGCTGGAGCATCTGCCCTATGAGGAACGGCTGCGAGAGCTGGGCCTGTTTAGCCTGGGGAAGAGAAGAGGGGGGGATCTTATCAATGTCTGTAAGTACCTGAAGGGAGGGTGTCAAGCGGACGGGGACAAACTCTTTTCAGTTGTCCCATGCGAAAGAACTGGACACAATGTGCAAAAACTGAACAACAGGAAGTTCCACCTGAACATGAGGGGGAATTTCTTCCCTGTGAGAGTGACGGAGCACTGGCACAGGTTGCCCAGAGAAGTTGTGGAGTCTCCTTCTCTGGAAATATTCAAAACCTGCCTGGACSCAATTCCCTCTAACATGTTCTAGTTGACCCTGCTTGAGCAAGGGGGTTGGACTAGATGATCTCCAGAGGTCCCTTCCAGCCTTACCCATTCTGTGATTCCGTGATTCTGTAATGTTATTGAAAAAATAGAGCATTATGCTCTGGGCAGACCCTGCCTGGTGTAGGCTGGACAGAATAGAGAGAGGCTTCACCATTACTTCTTTATCTAAACAAAATCAGAATAATAATAAAATGATACTTTGTATTATTTCCCTTATATTATAGTCTTTGGAAATGCATACATGCACATTAATATGCCCATGCAGGGAAGACTCAGCCTGAGGATGATCAGTCCTTAMCCAGATGTTTGGATGTTAAGTGGGTTGTATCTGATCATGACAATGGTGCCTGTGCACTCTATGTTCTTTATATAGTCAGCTTTCAAGGGAAAATGTTCCTTCAGCCCAAACCACTTTTATCTAGTGCAAGCTTTGCAGATGCAGCAGGCAGTACAGGACTATATTATGTATGAAGTACAATATTGTTCTGCAAGGTGGCCTGAGCTTTAGGAAAGTTTTGCAACCTACTCATAGCTTTTGTTTTTACTGCTCTACTAAATTACTGTGAGCCAGCTGAGGATGCATTCTGAAATTAAGGTGTTTGTGTTTGGGGTAGTGATGATGGTGACTGTGTCAATGAAGTTTTCTGTATCAGTGAAATTAAGATTTTTTTTCTCACACACATGACTCTTTATTAGCATTGAATATCACCTATTATTTTATCACGAGCTGCTTATTGTGAAAACCATCTGCAATTTGTCATATTCAGCTTGAATACCTTAGTATCATCAGCAAATTGTTTGTATTGCTGCCTAGATAATTTATGAGCGTGTTGAACAGCTGAGAAACCAACATGTGCTCTCTCTCTGGAATGGTACAAATTTACATCAATATTCCTTATTATATTACTGGATATCTTTTATATATGCCCTCTATCCTGCCCTCAATTTGCTATCACTAGAAGACGTCACTGTCTCCAGATAGATTGCTTAACAACACAGGGGCCATAAAAGAAAAGTGTGGGGCAGAATTGTACTGGCTTGCAATAAGCCATGGAGTGCTCCAAAGGGAAGCACTCTGCAGTTTACAATATATCACTGTGTATTTATTTCTTAATTTATGCAAAGCACTGTTTGCTTTGGATTAGTCATTCTCCTTTACCTTTTCAGCTGCGATTTTTATCAGGCATTTCTTAACAGCTGGGTCAGTTTAGCATTTATTTGGTAAATTGTGAAAAACTCAACATAGCATTCAAACCCTAATCACTGGCAAGGAAAGAAGATACTACACACTGGGCCTTAACTGAAGCTCTACTGCATTTGGGAGACTGATTGGGGAAATTTCAATCTGTGCTGAAATTTACTTCTACAGTCAAATGGTTCGTCTTAAACTGCATAGCCAGATTTTCTATGTAATGTTCAGATAACTTAGCTATTTGTTTATTCATTCATTTATTCCTTGTTATCCTTCAGTCTCTTTGATTTTTCAAGAGACAGGCCATTTTGAAAACTCTTTCTGCACACCACTGTTCCATGTATTTTCAAGGCCCAACGGGACTCCTCTGCAGAAACCTAACCTCTCTTTCCTCTTAGAGAGAAACAGAAGAAGGAACGTATGCTTTACCTCTCTTGCTGCCTGTGAGCCTTGAAGGTTACAATATGATGTTTTTGAAGTTTCTTAGCAGCTTATTCACCAGCATGTGAAACCAGGTGATTGCTAAAACAGTGTATTCCTGATCTGTTGTATCAGGCCTCATCAAGAGCTTGACTTTCTGTAATGCCCTGTTCCCAGACTTCAGGAAATGAGCAATGCACCTCTTGGGTCTGGCAGAAAATAGGAAGTGGAAGAGGTGCTCCAGCCCACAGAACAGTAAATATAAACTAGGGTCTTGAACTACAGTGAGGAGAACAAGTAAAGCTGGAAATTCTCTCTGGGAACTGAAGAGACTGAATCTCAAAGCAAACTTGAGAGAGGGGTGGGGGATAATAACCAACACCCCCAAACTGATGTGTCTCTGGGCTGCCTTTGCCTTGCATCTCAGTAACTCATGGGAAAGAACAAGAATCTCTTGGGCAGAGCACAAGAGCTGGCACCTGCATATATGGCTGTGCTATGGTATTTATATAGGTAGAACTGTAGCTTTTCCTGGGAGAACTCTCAGGCAGGTGGGAATGCAGGATTCCTGCTGCATATGCTGAACAGACTGAGAGCCTACCAAGATCCAGGAAAATGCCTCTGAAGTGTTTATTTGGAAAAGATAGATAGTAGGTACATAAAACATTCTACCTTCCTGTCTTAACATGTATTTCATGAAGCAAACATGTATGAATCCAATGTCAGTTAACACCAGAGTACAGCAAGCAGGCCCAGGTCAGAGGAGTGATCACACTGAGCAACAAAGGTTTCTCTGAGGTGGCTTCCCTGCTACTTCATTGAAAAAGAAGTAGGGATTCACAAAACCAAATGAAAGCTAATTACAGATTAAACAGTAACATTGTGGTGGTTCCTAACATTATTTATTGGTAATTATTTTCCTCGTGAAAAGCACTGGTGACCATGATGACTGTGGGGCTTGACTGCGCTCTCCATAGATGTAGCTCTTCTGGTTTCCTTAAGAGTTACATACAGCTTTCAGTGGGAAAATGGGCAYAGTGGTGGACAATCATCATAAATGTTTTCGTATAGCTTTAAATCCACAGTTCCCCAATATTTTTCTGTYAAGGCATCTGAGTAAATTTTCCAGATCCCTTTTTGTTTTCATCTCTCTTCAAACACTACATTTCCTACCGGCTTCTATCTACTGCAGATCACCCTCAGCAGTTTCCATTTCATGCTGCTTCTGTTTCAGCTCCAGAGATCCCAAAACATTCTCCCAGTTTGAAGTTGAAGTCATACTCAGAACAGCAAGTATGTCCATTTACAGTTCACTCCATAGCTTTTTAACCCTGAATATTTGACTAACTTTACTTCCTAACATAGCCAGGTCAGACCCTGAAAGAGATCTTTCCACTTTGTAAAGACACAAATAGGGAAATGAATTTAAGTTTGCAAAATTTTTTTTCTATAAAATCTCAATTCTACATAGGTGAAAGGGGAACAAAAGGAGAAGAATGTGAAAATAATATGTAAGAGAGGAATGTGCATAAGAAAGGACTGTGCAACCTATGACTAATTAGGTACTTTTTGAAACAACACASAAAGGATACATTTCCCTTCAAATTATCCTCTCCTGTGAGGTAAGGACTGAAGTATGGATTACAGAGGCAAGCCTTGAGGGACCACACATGTACAAACAAAAAAGTGATGGCTAAGAACAGGAAACTGCTTGACTGTGAATCCTGACTTCAAAAGTGACTTGGCTTTTCTGTCTTGGTTTTCCCTGTTACAGCAGTATTAGTTTGCATTAAGAGATCTCCCAGTATTACACAATAATCTCTCAGTCTGCTCATATCCCTCTTGGATACAGCGCTATAGACCAAAGATTCACTCCAACTCCGTGCCTTCTCTGTTTTTTTTTCTCTTTTATTAGTTTCCACTGGAAAATAAACAAACAAAAAGCCCATAGAAGCAACATTTTTTTTGCATTATGACGATACACTTGTTTGCTTAACTTTTTTCCCTTCATCTTTTATTTTGGTAGAGATTTTCAAATGTATATTTTTCTCTATATGCTCCTTACTGTAAGGTACTGGCTTTAAAAGTATTTCAATGCTTCAAAAGCATTTTCTTTTTAGCACTTATCTATTTTATTTTGGTCATTTACATCCCCCAACTATTTTTTTCAGAAAGCTATAATATGTCACTGGGTATCAATATGGACAAAGCATCTATGTTTGTCGTTCACACGAAATTTAATTTCACAGAAAATATGAATAATATTCTAATACTTTTTAAYATTCAGAGTTGTCTTGCAGAATTGTTTCACTAACAGACAGGAATCTAAAACCTGAAACCAATCATCCTTCCTTATCTCTTGCGTTATCTATTTTTTCCAGGCCTCCTTGAAAAATTTTCCAGTTCTTAAATAGTGTTAACTTCAAGCTGAATTAATGGATTGACTATTAACTGGAGCCTCACCAATAACAGCAATCATTTCAACRTCAGATCTTGTTCCAGAATTTGACTTTTAACTTCAGACAATTGTGTAAGTGGGTGATTCTAGGTGCTTTTTCAAGTAGACCATATAAAAACCATGCCARAGATTTCAGAAGGGAATTCATGTAATCCATGTTTGTGCAACCGTGGCTGTACCACTGCAGGGTAACAGCTGATTGCTGCTGCCAGGTAACAGCGTTACTTCCTTGGTTCCCATGGCTGTATGCTGCGCTGGGGAGCTGAGCCTGGGTGCCTGTGTAGCGATGACCCATGGAGTGATCTGACACATCCCTCTTTACAGAGCTCCTTGTCCTTGTCCTTTTACTAGTTTCAACACAGTTTTGAATTCACTTTCAGAGGAGGTAACTCAAGGAAAGTAAACCAGCTAATAATAAAAGCATAACCTATACCCAGTTTCCCATAAGGAAACTATGCAAATATAATGTAGACTGTAATCTGTGTAAGTTTCTACAAAGTTGGGAATTTCCATTTAACAAGCACTTCTGAAAATTGGTGCAGTAATCTTAAATGATGAATCCTGAAGAACAGTAACAACAGGAAAGAAAGTTTCCCCTAACAGTTTCTTGATAAGACCGATTTAGCTTGTGCTGGGAAACCATGACAGAACACAGCACAGAGCAACACAGTGTGACAAAAGGAGAAACTCCAGCAATACAGCAAATGTCAATAATGTCAATCATCTTCTATGTGGGTGTGTAAGGAAGTGTGACTTCCTCTTCTCTGCTCATTATGGGTTATTTCAGACGAGAAAACCCCTTGGAATTTATGTAGATAACACTGAACGAACTCTAGTGTTTGAGGGCTAGACTCCTGCACTCCTCAAGGGACTGTTGTTGCTGAGACTATTTCATCTGAATGCTCTTAACTGCTTTGCTGTAGAATTGGAAAAAAAAATACACCTAAGGAGGGCACAGATTAATTGGGAAAACTTAATCACTGTTATTTACCATGCAAACCAACCCACACTCAGAACAGTAAGTACATCCATTTTTATGGCACTCACAGCTTTTTTAACCACAGGAAGCTCCACCTGAATACAAGGAAAAACTTCTTTACTGTCATAATGATAGAGCACTGGAACAGGTTACCCAAAGAGGTTGTGGAGTCTCCTTCTCTCCTTCTGGAGATATTCTCCAGAATATCTCCAGATATTTTGGAGAAATTCTCCAAATATTATAGAGATATCTGAGTATCTTGTTTTGGAGATATTCAAAACCTGCCTGGATGCAATCCTGTCTAACATGCTCTAGGTGACCCTGCTTGAGCAGTGGGGTTGGACTAGATGATCTCCAGAGGTCCCTTCCAACCTCAACCATTCTATGATTCCATGATTCTGTTCTCAGCCAACTAGCAGTTACTCAAATTGCAGAAGGTAGGCTGAAGGCTTTGCAGTGGCTGATCTGATTCTCTACCACCAACATTTAACTCTGCTGGGACTCTGAACTGGAAATTTGAGGTTACATAGCAGATCAATAACACAGAGAGTTGCTGTTCCTAAGCTGTAGTCAGGAGAAACCACAACTATTTTATTTTCAGTGGAGCTTTAGGGGCCTCAAACACATYGGCTGCTGAGGACAGTCATGCTGACTGCATTTGAAACTGCATGGATTGTCACCATTCTGCAGGTCATTTTCATTTTTAGTGAGACATATGAACTACGGAAGTTGAGAAACAGAGGGATTGATCACAGATGAATATGTCCAGTTTCCTCTAGATGTTTGCTCTGCTGCAGGCTAGCTCATGCCAGATTACTGGATGATGAAACAGCAATCTGAATTATGGAAATACTTACCAGGAATTTCTTGCCGATACGTAGTAAACCATATGAGTGTAAGCAAATCAAAGGTGATAAGAAATGACAACTTCCTCTTTGGGGTGAACTTTTCAGCTTTCACTTGTATGCTGAAATCATTTTGCAGTCTTAGACTTTAAAATATTCTATTCCTTGGCTAAATATACTGTCTAATGACTTTTGGGGAAAATAATTACTTGTATCAGTCTGATTAGACCTATCTGAAATAACTATGACAAGTTTACGCTAAACAGGAAAGTTTAACAGTTTTTTTCTAGCTTTTGAATCATGGCAGAGTTGATCACATCTGCAATACACATTTCAAATTTGGAGGACACAAAGAAAATAGGATTTTTTGTGGTCATGCAAGTCCTATTTGAGCCAAAAAGATTTATAATAGGTCCTTTCATAAAGAAGTGTCCCTCTTATGATATTTGTCATATAGGTTAAATAGGAAGGGTGAAGTGCCTTGTGTGCGTCTTTTTCAAGTGGCAGCAGAGTCACTTCAGCAAGAGTAGAAACTCAACAACTTCCATGCTGATACAGGCAATGAAAAGTCCTCTGGGGACACGGAAATAAAAATAAAGAGCAAAAGGCTTTATCCCTCTTATTTATCAGGCTCTTAAAGGGCTAAGTAGAACATGCTGGTATAGTGGTGCAGATAAGCAAGCTTGTGAAATGAGGAAATGCATGCTTCTCTGAAAAGGCATCTGCAGAACTGTTCAGTGACCATGACTTTGCAGAACAGGAACAGATAGGACCAGGCTTGAGGATTGGTGTGTGGATAATACTGCACTGTCACTCCTGGGGATGTTTCCTTCCTGAAACACTTGCCATGTGCTGCTGGAAGGCTTTTAAGGGATGGCTTCAGACAACCAGCTGTTCAATGCTTTGTGTCTGTGTCCTGGTTCATCTCTCTTTCTGTACCTAGTACCAGTAAGGAACTGTCCTTTACAGCTGGGAGTTTCTCACCAACTGACAAGGTTATTTACAGAAATTCCTCCACCTCTTCTCTCTGGGGCACAGTATCTTCACTTCCTGGTCTGCTTTTCTTCATTTCCCTTCCCTGAAATTAAAGGAAAAATGACTCTCAATTTTTGACTCCTGTCAAGACCAGGAGACTGACAACCTGGTTTTGAAAAAAAAGAAAAAAATGAATTTTCATTTTAAAAACTCTAAATTGCTGGAAAACCTGACACATTTCAAGCAAGTCCAGCCAGTAACTGTGACTTAGTTTAAATAGTGAGGGTAGAACGCAGGGGTACTCAATAGTGATAACATTCAATTACAGAGATGCAACATTGCTGATGGTAAAAAAAGATGTTTGCATGTGTGTGGATAGGGCAGAGGTGCAGACAACTTGTTTGTGAGCACACTTATTGCCTATACAATGTAATGAACAAATTTTATAGCTTGTGTTCAGCCACATCCCTCCCATGTTTGGTTTCATACAGCTCATGGTTATATTCACGCGAAAAAGACTATATCCTAGTTGGTCACGTCCCTTTCATACTATTATTTTTTTAATGTCTAGATTTAATTCCTCTTCAGTAGTGCAGAGATCATTCTAATCAGTTGTGTGACTCCTGGTTTTATCTTAATCTCAGTATTTTTGGAATATGACTTCTTACTAGAAACCAAACTACTTATGCATTACCTCAGTTCACAGCATTAGCTTTCCTAAGCCTGTTATATCATCATGTCAGTGCATCCCTTGAGACTTCTGTGTATTTGTGACGGTTGCTCCCTTTCCATGCCACACCCACCAAAATGGGGACCTTCAAGTCAATAAACAGTCTAGTAACAGCAGCCAGCCCATAATCAGTGGTTGTCCTGGGTGTCCTGGCTGCACAGCTCTTAGCTGGCTCTACAGCCCAGTCATTCTGCAGCTAGCAATGTTATGATTTTGCTGATGAGTATGGCAGATCTAGCGGCAAATAAGGGATTTAAAATGAGGGATTATGCATGGGATTAGGAACAGACAGTCCATGATGGGTGGGAGGCAGTGTCTGTGGTGCTGAGTGGAGCTGGTGGTGGGAGGGCCCAGGATTAACAGGCATTTTGGATGATGCATGAGAGAGGATGATGCACCAGGGACCGGGGAGGCAGGCAGCAGGTGCAGTTGTCAGGTATTGAAGCAGTTACAGGGATATTGGGTAATTAGGGAGTTTGTTGCTGGAGGTAAATGTCTAAGTGTGCCAGGGCTGGAAAGGAGAGAGTCCCTGGATCACTGTGAGAATTCCTGCCCCCTCCACCTCCCAGCCCAAGGGACTGGGTTAGGCCCTGCTATGCATGGAAAAGAACTCTTCATTTAATTGACAGAAGATGCTACTGTACAGATCTGAAATGATTTCACATTTATTACGCTGTTTATTGCTATTGCTCTGAAATATGGTTTTCTGTGAAGAACCACCCAGTCAGTCAGGTTAAGCTTTAAATATGAAAGACTCCATGTAAAAAAAAGTGATTCCTCAGGGAGTTTCCCAGTAGATTACAAACCTGTATCAACAAGGTTTGGTACAGACTCTTGATTATAGTAATCAGTGTTTCTATGAAGACAATGAAAATAATATGCATGCACAGAGCTAGAATTTGGCTGTGAAATGTCAGTCCATTTCGCAGATTTATTAGTCCATTAAAATTGCAGGCATAAAGCAAGCCTTCTTTGGGATTTTTCTGAAATTCTTTTAAAAATCTAACACTATAAAAATGTGATATAGTTTGTGACATCCCATAAGTTACCAAAAAAGACTGAATCAAAGCAAATCATTTCAGATCTAAATATACTGTCTATGATACTGCCAAAACATATAAAATCATGCTTGAGTGCCACAGTCTTATTTTATAGCACATGCCTGAAGATAAATTTTATGGTTCAGATAAGGCCATTTGAAAATAGATTTTTATGAACCTTTTATTATAGGGAGCTCTTTACTGGGTACCACTGTAATAAAATTGTATCTCTGTAAGAYAGATCACAGTGTCACTTTGTTACCACGCAAGAGTGTTGTGCCAAGGCCTAGCCAGTAAGCATACAAAAACACGCTCCAGTGTGGAGCAGCAAAAGTTTAAGTTATCCTTTGTGCATAAATTGTAGGTTCACTGGTTCTGAAAGTGAAAATGAGATTTTGTTTTGACATTAGAAAGCTTTGGCTTTAGAGAGCCTAAGAGCTAAGCATGGTTTGACACTAGAGTCTGATTCTCCAATCCGTGGGGAGTCCCCAAAGGTAATGATGGAAACTGTTAAACGTTTGATTACAACCTGAAGATGCTGTTGCTAAATGAACAAATGCAAGGTATGACCTTAGTCATGCACTCAGTTTAGTTGTAGTTTCATTCCTGTCTCTGTTTTGGCCCTTTCCAACCAGTTTTTGCTAAGAGAAAGCTTAGGCATAGTTCTAGGGCTCTTTTCCTTAAAGACAGTATGTTTGAGGCTACCCTGGTTTTGGCAGTCTTCCCATGTACAGTCCTTCCCCAATATACTAGCAGCCTTTGCTCCTCCCCACCACCTCCACACACTCTTACAGCATATCCCTGGGCATGCAACACACACCCTACATTCCTCGCTATAAAAATACCATGCTGACAGACTGCAATAAACCTCTTACATTATTTTAGACCCTTTGAACAGAACACTACAAGACAGCACACAGAATATTAACAGTATCTTAGAAACACTAAGGCACTGCATGGGAAGATCCCAGTCTGGTCTGCTCTGAGGGGAGCTAACCCCAGGCAGTCTAGGCATAAACCAGTCTCTGCAACCCTGAGTCTTCTTTTACATAGTGGTAGTAAAGAAAAGCAAACCAAAAGCAGGCTAAACAGGACCAAGGCATAGGAAGTACCATCTATCGCTCACAGTACTTGGTGTTTACTGCCACCCTCCTTGGCTCAGTTTTAGTCCCTGACCATTAGTACTCTCTCAGATGATGGCCAGGAGCAGCTGGAAAGATAGCAGAGGTCAGGGACTGGTTGCAGTGGGCAGTACAGATAAGGCCACTGTGTTCTAGAGAGGAGAATGGTCTGGATATGCTGGTGCAAGCCATGCTGTCTCACTTGCTTGCACACTCAGAAACTCCTCACCTGCCCAACTTAAAAATACACGTGGCCAGTCTTTTGTAGCAGTCAATACTACGGTTTACTAAAGCACATGTCAAAGGAAAATGCAACAAAGATGTTTAAATGTCGTAGGTTCTTTGCTGTAATGTCCTTTGGTAACTTGGTGACCTAATTGGCTGAACTCAGTACGTGTTTAGTGCAGTTAAACAAAATCCAGGGTTTCAGTCCCAAGCAAAAATCCAGTATTTCAACATTTGTTTTTGTTAGACATAAGAAAAACCATGAAGTGTGTAGTTCTTCACAGATGTTACCACAAAAGTTTAATTAAAAATCTAGAAGTTTTTCTACTGTTTTTAAAATCTAATTGAAATGTTATCATAGTCCGCAATTCAGAAGAATCACTTTGGTTTACTGAAGTTCGCCCAGATGGTTCATTTTCATCTCTTCACTTCCCATCAGACAGTCAACATAATGAAGTAATATTACTATGCAGAGTGATCAGAAGAAGACATACATTGCAATGGAAAATGTAGGGACTGGGAAGCCTCCAACCTACTGAGGACGGGATTCATCTGACCAGGTGTAGACATCTAGAGCTGGTTGTCTACATTCTTTTGTTATAGTCATCAGAAAGAAATAAGTACCGTTTGGAAAATAAACAAAGTTCACTTTATACATGTAACTCAACCAGAGAGGCTGACCTAATGATCTAATTCTAGGTAATTTTAGTAGAGTAGAGAAGAGTTTAGCAGAGTAGAAATAAGCCTTTCTGGGTGCAATCTTTTTGTAGACATTTACTTTCGATATGATGGAGACAAAAGGAAACGGGAAGGCTTGAAACGTATTCAACTAACATTTTATAGTTTATCGCATTTAAGTACATTTCTGTTAGGTATTTTAATGCCTATACTGCCTGAGAGATAGGCATTCTCTCTAATGTTCTCCCACACTGGAGCCTGAAACAGTCCAGAAAGCCTGTGAATGATCTCTGTTGCATATCTCAGGATAATCAGTATAAATAATGATAGAGAATGACAATGAAGAGGGAGGCAATTTATTCAGAAGATTTTATTCTGAATGCCAGGAGGCAATCAAGCTTTTGAACTCATGCATCTGGCGTCAGATCACTCTGTGTTGCAGTTATTGTAACAGTCTGGTGGATAACTTAATCAGACATGCCTTTTAACATCAGAAGTCAACAGTCACAGATTCTGAACAGCAAGCCATTTTGTTTTTGTAGTTATGAAGGTTTGCCTTGTTTACAGGACTAACCAAAAAGGAAAGTAAATGTTTCTATTTCTGAAGAGCTCCGGGTTAGGTATGTCTTTCTAGTGTCTAATGGATAATGAAGGAATTGTTATATGCTTGTTCTAAGCTCCTCCTGATTGCCAGAGCTCTTTGCAAAATCAGACAGGAAACTTTTGACTGGCACCCACTAACCCAAACCTTCTGTATCACATTCTGGTATCAGAACGGAGCGCAGAGGAAAAGCACCCCATCACCCCACAGCCACTGTCCACTAATCTTTATCACCTTAATCATCATCAGGGAAACTTTGATAGGCAGAATCACATGGTGTTTTAATGAGATTTCCTGTCTGAAAGTCTACATCTAACATTGTGTGAGATACTTTAAACTGTAAAGTACTCTCTGGAGATGCAAGAAGTACTGAAGCAGCTTGTCCCTAAACTTGTCATGCTATTTTAGCAGATCCTGAATACATGATTTCTACCTGGACATGGTATTTCTCAAAAATACACTCTGCTGAAAAGGGTCAGAGATTCTTAGATGAACTAAAAAAGTTCAATTACATTCTTCTGCAGACTTCCCACATCCTAGACGGAAATACTGCTCCAAGCTCTAGATGTGAGATGTATCCTATTCTTTGATTTTGGAAAAAATATTTTGGTTCTCTCCTTGTGTGGCCATAATGAGGTAGCGGATATGCCCATCTTCAACAATTTAGGAATTCTCCTAAAAAATAGCAGGTTGCATAAACAGCTCTTACAGGATGGTCAAGATGGACTTATGATTATTAAGAGTATTTTGGGCATTTTAATGGACCATTTCCTGTTGATGTTACACTAGTTAAATTTCTTTTTTTTCATGCAGTGAAGCAAACAGAGCATCAGAGATTTCTCAGCAGTTTCAGTGAAAAAAGGCTATTGGAGGGCACATACATGCTTTAACCAAAATCTCCGATGACACATTTACAAAACCCTCTGGATTTAAGCGCTGGCAAAGCATACACGTAACCACTATTCTCCTTCAGTTCCCCAAGTACACTGGTCATGAGCTTGGACTGACCCACAGCAGAAAATCCCTGGGGAAYTCCTTCCCTATGGGCAAGGAAAGGAAACATGTTACAGTTGCTGGAGTTTTTCAGACTGTGTTGCTTATCCTAACCTGTCCTGTTTTCCTCAGCAAGGGAAACTGCTATGTTATAGGCTCCATCTGTCCTTTGCTTCCTCACTGAAAAGCATGAAACACCGCAGAGGTGATGCCTACTATATATTTATATAGATAGCTACAGATACATAAATATACATACTGTGTAGCAAAGAGTCTGCCAGGCCAGGTACAAGAGCCAAGACCTCTTACATAGTTCTACATGCTCACAGTTAAAATAACTTACTTCTAAAACTGATTTTCTTTTACAGTCTCAGTGATGACTCATAGCTGAGCGTGATGGTAACTGGTATCTTCACTTATGTAACCTTTCTGTTAGGGATAGACCAGCAGAAGGGAAGGCACGATTCAGTCTCTTGGCCAGGCTGAGTTCTTGGGGATCCCTAATAAATAAGCGTAAACACACACTGTTTTGGACTCCCTTGCAGAACTGTGGGGAAATTAAATTAAATTGAGGAAATTATATTAAGTTTTCCAGGCTTTGAAGAAAAGGTTTTTCCTCAGTCATAAGCAACGCACTGAATAAATGAGCTTAAGTAAACAGAACACTGAGGGGAGAGAAATAAAGTGCATGTGATGAATGCCCCTAAAAGCAGATTACCTACCCCTAGAATATACCAGCATCTGTCTAAATACAAGTCTTTCCCCGTAATGGTGCAAGCAGGATGTAGTGGAATGACTCAAACAAGCACTTTTGTGTTATTTGGGAGATTGAGTTTGATAGATCCCAGTCAACTTCTTTCACTGAAAATGACTGAGGATTAACTCCTTTGTAAGATCTTTTACCCATCCACTTTTTTCCATAGTAAGGTTTCCAAATGTTCCTGTGCTGTCCACAAGCAATGAGGTGTCTTTGCTGAGTTCCCAGGTACTGGCTATATCACATATTTTAAAACTATGGTTGTCTTAGCTCATGTACAGGAATCTTAGTGGAAGTGGAAACCKCTGTCAGAGGTTTTAATCACATTTTATGTAGTGACTAGAAGTTACCTAGCCTGTTTCACAATAGTTCCAGAAATGATTTAAACTTCAGTGTTTATTTTCTGCATTTTGGCAGCAGTAGTAGTTTCTGACTGCATCTTCCCACATAACAATGCTTTGAAATGACTTGTGCACCATGACTTGCATATAGAGTTTGGTAATCCCTGATCAGAGGCTAGTCCRAGCTGCAGCTCCCACTCTCCCCAGCCTCTCTTATTCCAAAATTCTGCTCAGAACTAAAAAGCTGCACTGTTTATTCCAAGAACCCATTTGAAGTATTTACACATCAAAGTCCACGCTGTCAAGAACATGGAAATTATAACTGCAATACAAAGGATATGTAATACAACCAAGACACAATCCTAATGAAATAATTGCATATTGCATCCACTATAGAAGCAGGAGATCTTAATGTGTGCAAAGGTATAGGAAAAAATACTCGCAGCCCAAGACTGCAGCATAATTATTTTAATAGGGTAATAATTAAGTGAAGACACATTCTGGACATGTCAGCTCTATTTTTCACAAGCAGAAGTGCAGAAGTTGTACTTATGAATGGAAAAATGGTATTCCTGCAACTTGTCCGTAAACCATGTGAAAGTGCTCCCACAGCAGCTGAAGGGCATGTACCTCCACTCTCCTCTCTGCTGGTAACATCTGTTGCTCAGCCGAGCTGAGATGTGCCTGAACTCGCTGCCTTCATCTTTCAGCTTGCATTGCCAGCATTCCCATTGTTTCTGCAGATCTCCTCTGACAAGGTGATATTGCCTGTTTACATATGTCAGATCTTAATGAACAGCGATGTCTTGCCAAATGATATTCCTAAGTGCAAACATACAGCAATTCAGAAGCAGAGTCCTGCTCCTTCTGGTATCTGCTTGGTACTGCCACTGAAGTAAATGGAAATATGTGCCAGTGTGCGTGGGGAGAACGCTGGACTATGCAAGACTGTTGCTCTTCTTGGGGTGATGGTCAACATTGTGAGAATCTACAATGCTGCCAAGTGTAGTACTGTCTTCCAGCTGCAGTGAGAGAGCTTCAGTAGAAACCCTAAGTATTTCTCAAGTGTGGGTAAGAATTCAAAAGCRTGAGTGGTAACCGCTATCTTTCCTGTACAATTCCGAGAAACTGGGGGGAAAAAAATAGGAAGTTACATTGCAACACTGGGCTGTTTCATTCAGGAACACTGACTGCTTCCATTTCATTGTGAARATGGTTCAACACTGTTTTGCCTTTAAGTTAGGCAGGAGAATATGGTACTTAAAGCCAGGACAGTTTGCTGCATTTGGGACTTGGAGAGATTTATTTGCTCATAGACTTTATCTTTAATGGAGATTGTTGAGAAAAGCCCCTGCAAGGACTGAAAGCTGTATTCTCTTCTATTTCTGGGAACATGATTTGCACCTTTAGGCTAAGGTGACCTACAGAAAGAAAAAGGAATCTAGTTGTAAGAAGCTCTAAAGCTAATCCTCACTCAGTGAGGACGTGGTGGTCTGTACAGTTCTTCAGCAACAGGTCACCACCTATGACTTCATTAAGTTAATGCGACGGCTTCTCTCACTCATTACAGCTGAAGGATTGATGCCCTTCTTCCTGCATTTCTCTCCCCTTGCTCTCAGTAGCACGCTTTCACTATTCATCTTGCATCAACCTGGATGCCCAACTCTGAGCTGATTTAACTCTCTTACTTAGCAGAAAAATGATCTAGCAAAAAAATGGTCTTCTGGTTGTTTAGTGAGACGGGTTAGGACTGTATAACCAGAGAGAAGGTGGGGAGAGCAGGAAGAATACATTTTTTACAGATCCTCTCTCTCTAGCGTTCAGAGCAATTTAAACGCTGGTTTCAAAGGATATTAGATCACCACACTGAGAAGAGGATCTAGTCCCAGGACATTGAACTGAATGCTTCTTAGTCTTTCACACACACAGCGATCTCCTGGACCCTCTCAAACTGCAGGAATTGGCTCTAATGGAACCATGATACTACCTTTATTTGTAGACATAAAGTTGCTGTCTGAGAGAACTGCAGATCAGAATTACTATCCCAAGCCKGTGATGGCTCCTTCCTGCACCAAAAGGCAACAGTTTTCTGGGCTGTTATCCTGCAAAGGAAGTTGTTGTAGGAGCTTAAAGCTGTGCAAGAGGAGTGTAACACACTGAAACGCATTGAGCTGCTGTGCAGGGGCAGCGCATACCGCTCTACAGGGAGAGGACKGGGAATTGGGGTCTCTGAAGTCTGGCCCGTGCTTTGCCTGTAACTTAGCGTGCAACCTAAAACGAGCCATTTAATCTCTTTGTGATTTATTTTTCCTCATGTGCAAATGACTCCAAGCTGATACTCACTTTTTGCTTTGTCATCGAGGGATAAAAAGACMTTGCATAAATTTTAAGTAATATAGCTTTGCACCACAGGTCAGTCCTGGAGATGGTTTTGTAAATGGAAATGTATCCTCTTTGTAAGTTAGCTGCTCTACCCTCCCTCCCCCGAACCCTTTTCCCAAATCACACATACTCATGTAAAAACTCTCGCAGAGTTTTGTTCCTGAGACAATCCCCAACTGTTGCAACTTGCTACCACATTTCAATTCGGTCAGTACCGTTTGGCAACTAGGTGGATTGGTATTTCTGGGATTTCACCCCTCTTCTCCAGAAGTAAGAAGGCCCCCGACCCGCCTCGCCGCCTCTCCTCCCCCCCCTCGCCTGCGGAAGAGCCGCTCAGCGGGCTCCTCGCCATCAGCGCAGCTCAGCGGCGCGGCCAGGCCGCCCCTCGCCCACTGCAGCAGCGCAGCGGCCGCGGGCCCCGCCGCCATTTCGCCGCCCCCGCCATGTCGCGCCGGGCCGCGGCGGGAGCGTCCCCGCCAGACCTGCTCCGTGTCCGGGCGGTGTCACCCGGGCTGCCGGCTGCAGAAGAGCCACTGGGTGGAAGCACGCAGGGCGCTCGGCCTGGCGTCTGCTGCCGAGGACCCGCTGTGGACAGGGATAGCTCTGGCGTTGCTCTTCGGCTCTGGTGGGGACATGGTGAACGACTGCACGGGATGAGGAGGGTTCTCCGAATGTGTATCATCCCTTGCAGATTTACCATGAATTAACTGTGAAGATTCAGTAGAAAGTAGTTTAAAATCTCACATGGTTCAGAACGGGATTTTATCATCCATGAATTGTTTTATAACATAGGCTTGTGTAGCAGGAATATAGCCGCTTTCCAGACATTCTCAAATTGCACCTGTCCGTCAGGGCGCTGCAGGCTGACAGCTCCTTGGGACCAGCATTGGGGTCCCAAGGGAGCAGTGCCCCGAGGCAGCCCCAGTCCTGAGGGCGTTGGGCACTGCCGCCGGGCCGGGCCGGGGCTCGGGGTCCCGTGTCCGGGCCGCGGCAGGGCTGGAGCCGGCACCACTGTGGCGTCGTGACCAGTGACCGATGGCCCAGCAAGGCTCAGATGGGGCCGGGGCTGGGTGATGGGGAGGCCCAGCAAATGGGCTGAGAGTCAGATCCATCCCGACCTCTCCCTTGGCAGTGCTGAGTACGATGCTCGGTACTTGATCCCCCCGGGGAGTCACAAAGGAGGTGGTTTTCTGTCCACTTTGCTTTTAGGTTCTGATCTCGTTTCCTCCTGAAAACAGGAGACAAGACTTCAGATTTCTAGCAGAATAAAAAAATGCTCTAACTGAGACGGAAGAAAAATCACATTCACTGAACATACATATAGCCAACATTCACTTGGGAAAGGAGGTCTTGGGATCCAGTCCTCTTCTGCACAGCCTTTCATGACTCTGTATTAATAGTTACAGAGACCAGATGCAGGTTTTCTTTCTGCAAGGTATGTTTCTTACTCAGTAAAAAGATCATATGCCTCTGTCCACAAATGAAAATTTTATTGGTGGGAATTTCCTCTGTAGACTTCTTGTGTTTAGGCTTCTTGTCTGGGATGTTATGGTTTCTTATTCCCTCTAGTTCACATGATCACACCTGGGGAAGTGTTTTGTATTGCTTTCTATAGGGAAATCAGCAGTTTGGTTTTATGCCCTTTGCAATAGTCCAGTTCACCATTAATCAGCACTTTAAATATATCTGTTGTTTGCTTTTCATATTTTAATTAGAGATTTTGAAATACATGCAGAACATTAGGACTCAAGACATCAGACATAACATGAAGTCCTGATTAAAGGAATGGTTTCTAGCTATACCATGATAAAAACTATGCAGGGCTTTTGGAGTCCAGAGTGGAGGAAACTTAAATCTCAGCAGTGGGAGTGATTTGAGACAGAAGCCCCTGTTTGGTGTTTTCTGATAACTGTCTGGCCTTTTGGGTCCTGCTTTTCCCTTCCTCACTGACTTCTGTGATCCTCCTGGTGGGTGCTTACATCTCCCAAACTATTTGCTATAGGGCAGCCAAGGTACCTCACTTAGACACAGTAATCCCTGCTAGATGTGGAGCCATTTAAAAGCTGGGAAAAATGATTTCTGAGTTGACTTTAAAGCTGATTACTAGTAGTGCACAGCTATTTAGGCTGAGATGGAACAGAGGTGGAACACTGGCTGGCTTCAAACCAACTTCTTTTCCGTCCTCCCCTCTATTTCTTAAGCCAGAACTCCTAAACTTGTAAATAAACATCAAAAAAGAAAAAAGAGAAGAGAAGAGAAGAGAAGAGAAGAGAAGAGAAGAGAAGAGAAGAGAAGAGAAGAGAAGAGAAGAGAAGAGAAGAGAAAAGAAAAAAAAGAAAAGAAAAGAAAAGAAAAAAGAAAAGGAGGAAAGGAAAGGAGGAAAGGAAAGGAAAGGAAAGGAAAAAGGAAAGGAAAAAGGAAAGGAAAGGAAAGGAAAGGAAAGGAAAGGGAAAAAGAAAAAATAAAATAAAAGAAAAGCTTCCATGCTGGGCATTCAAATGATGCTAGCTACATTTTTCTGTCCTAGTGGTGTGATAATAGAGAGCAACATGAAAGCATTTGTGAGGTCCTAGACTGACAGTGGAAGAAAAGCTCAGTGGTAGAATTCCTGCCGGATGGAGGGAGGCCAAGAATGCCCTGCACTAGCACACGCCAGAGCTGATCTGGAGAGCAGCTTTTCAGAAAGATACCTAGGGGTCCTAGCAGGAAGCAAGTTGATCATGAACCAGTGTGTCTGTGTGGCAAAAGTGGCCAGTGGTGTCCTAGGCTGCATTAGGTAAAGCGTTGCCAGCAGATCGAGGGAGGTGGTGCTTCCCCTCTGCTCAGTGCTGGTGAGGCCACACCTGGAGTGCTGTGTCTGATCCTGGGTTCCCCAGCGCAAGAGAGACATGGACAGCCTGGAGCGAGTGCAGTGAAGGGTCACTGACATGGTCAAGGGATTAGAGTCAATCTTGATACATGAGGAGAGGCTGGGAGAGCTGGGACTATTTAGCCGGGAGAAGGCTCAGGAGGGATCTTATAAGTACCTAAAGGCGTGCAGCAAAGAATATGGTCTATCACTTTTCAGTGGTATTCAGTGAAAGGACAAGAGACAAAGGACATGAACTGAAACACAAGAAACACCATTTGAACATAAGAAAATATTTTTTTTTACTGTGAAGGGGGGACAAACACTGGGACAATTGCCCGGAGAGGCTGTGGAGGCTCTGTCCTTGAAGCTATTCAAAACTCAACTGGACATGGCCCCTGAGAAACCTGCTCTAGTTGATTCTGCTCTGAGCAGGGTTTGGACTAGACAATCTCCAGAGGTCACTTCCAACCTGTGATTCTAGGAAAGAGCTTTTAAAGCAAGAGACACAGCCTCTTAAAAAAAATACGAAGAAGAAAAAGGTAGTAGGAGAGGGAAAGGTTTTCCTTGCTCTGTGAGTTGTAAAGGCTGAACAGACGGAGATTTTTCTTCTCCTTTTGTTGTTGAATTTACTGGGGTGGAAATATGAATAGCAATGGGAAGGGCACTGGTAGACATAGTATTTCTATTATCACTCAGTCAAAAGGATTGTTAGCCTGAGATGGGGATTTTTTTGCTGGCTTCTAAATCTGTTGGGAATAACCTTGTGTTTTGGCTGGCTGCCTCTTTCAGCAGTGAGATTAGCAATAAATAGATTTCTTTGTCTTCTGCAGGTTGATCTAAGCCATCTTTGCCATCTGAATATTTTGCATGGGCTTGTTCATGGCAACTTTTTAGAAATTAATTTTAACTATGTGTTTTAAATGCCACAGAAATGAAAATAAATTTTTAAAGGGTAGATATGCACCTGGATTTAGAACATTAAGCAATATAGACTGCAGCAATATATTCCTGCAGTCCAGATGGAGGCTCTCTGAAGTTTTCTGGAACATAGCAGTCAGCTTCTCTGTGTTAAACTGCACATTGCAGGATCATTATTCAAGAAAAATCTCGGCTTTGAGTAACTATTAATCCACTTTTCTATAACAAGGTGCAAGATACAGGAGTTGACTTTTGATCCTGTCTAGCTTTCAGAGAGTATCCTGTATATGATCCAATTAGAAAATTCATTGAGCAGACTATAAAATGTCTCATGTTTGATACAAACATGGGTCAGCAGATTTTTTACTTTAAGTTACAGTGTTATTGTATTGGAAGCATACGCTTCTTTTATTAGTTGTATAGGCTTCTGTTTTAGAAAGTGAATCTTCTGATGATTTTGCTTTCTTTGTTCTCGTATGGAGTTTACACGCTGTAGATGAATGTTGCCTAGGGATGGCTGATGAACCAGCTGAGACCCTATGGATCAGGATTTGTTGGCAGACTAACGTGGGTGACATTGTGAAGGATATCTGCTACAAATTGCCTGATGAAGAAATAGATGAGGTCTTCTTCAGACAGCTGGAAAAAGGATTATATTTGCAAACCCTGTATTCACGGGGGACTTTAACCACCCTGATATCTGCTGGAGGGACAATGCAGCTGGGCACAAGCAATCCAGGAGGTTACTGGAGTGCACTGATGACAACTTCCTGCTGGATACGATACTTACAAACAAGAAAGATCTGGCTGAGAATGTGAATGTTGAGACCAGCTTTGCCTGTGATGGCCATAAGATGGTGGAGTTCAGGATACTGAGAGATGGGAACAAGGCAAATATTAGGATMACAACCTAGGTCTTCAGGAGAGCAGACTTTGGCCTGTTCAGGGATCTGCATAGAAGAATCCCATGGGACATTGCCCTGGAGGGAAGCAGGTCAAAGAGAGCTGGTTGATTTTCGAAGATCAGTTCCTGCAAGCACAAGAACAGTCCATCCCCACTTGTAGGAAATCAACCAAAGGTAGCAGAGACAATCCCCAACAGAGAGCTTCTGACTAAAGGAGCTCCAGACATAGAAAGGAAGCCTACAAGATGTAGAAGCAGGCACAGGTAACCTAGAAGTCAGAGAAACTGTCCAAGTACATACTTGGTAGAGATGGAATTAGGAAAGCCAAAGCCCATCTAGATTTGACTCTGGTATATAATGTGAAGAGCAGCAATAAAGGCTTCTACAGGTGTATCAGCAACAAAAGGAAGACCAGGGAAAATATGAGTCCACTGCTGAATGAATCAGGGAACCTGGTGACAAAAGACATCGAAAAGGCCAAGGTACTCCATGCCTTCTTTGCCTATGTCTTTACTGGTAAGACTTGCCTTGAGGAATCCCAGACCCCTGAGACCKATGGGAAAATCTAGAGGAAGGAAGACTTACCCTCTGTGGAGGAGGATCAGGTTAGGGAACATTTAAACAAACTGGATATAACAAGTCATGGTATGTGATGGGATGTGCCCGCAAGTGCTGAAGGAGCTGGCCATTGGCCCTGTGAGGCCACTATTGATTATCTTTGAAAGACACTGATTATCAGCGGATTTTCAGGTGTATAAAGCTGTATTTTAGCAACTAAAACTTGCCAGCAGGTCAAGGGAGGTGATCCTGCCGCTCTACGCAGCCCTGGGAAGGCCTCATCTCAAGTACTGCATCCAGTTCTGGGCTCCCCACTACAAGAGAGTCCAGCGCAGGGCTATGAAGATGATCAGAGGACTGGAGCATCTGGCCTATGAGGAACGGCTGCGAGAGCTGGGCCTGTTTAGCCTGGAGAAGAGAAGACTGAGGGGGGGGGATCTTATCAATATGTACAAGTACCTGAAGAGAGAGTGTCAAGAGGATGGGGACAAACTCCCATGCGAAAGGACAAGAGATAATGGATGAAAACTGAACCACAGGAAGTTCTGCCTGAATGTGAGGGGAATTTCTCGACTSTGAGAGTGACAGAGCACTGGCACAGGTTGCCCAGAGAGGTTGTGGAGTCTCCTTCTCTGGAGATCTTCAAGGCCTGCCTGGATGCAACCCTGTCTAACATGCTGTAGGTGAGCCTTCTTGAGCAGGGGGGTTGGACTAGATGATCTGCAGAGGTCCTTCCAGCCTTACCCATTCTGTGATTCTGTGATTGCGTAACATCTGGGAGCTACACTTAATGCAAGGGTTAAGTGCATGAGGATATGTAGCAAAATGTTCTTGGATTACAGATGTCCATGTTWTTCAGGCACAGCAAAATAACCGGAAATGAGCATTTTTTTGTAAGGAACAGATTCAAACAAAGATTTCACTTTTTTTAAGCAGGTATCTTCTTTGACATATGAGTTCACAGTTGTTTGAAGATTAGATTCCTCCCAGCCTCCCACTAATGAATAATGCATACAGAATTTGTATTCCCACACCATGCTAATGTKGTGGTGCCAGATATCTATTCAGTGTGAAACAACCAACAATGTAGTAAAATTTCCCAGTGTGATTGTCTTGTTTGCCTGTCTGCCTTCTGTCACACTGATTCTATTTACTTATCATCCTGTAGCCAAGGTTCATAATTCTAGAAAAGAGGAGAAACCCCCCTGTAAGATCAAAAACTTTTGAGAGAAATCATAGTGATTTCTTTTACAAAGTCAACATCAAAGACTCTGGACCACAGGATGAAGAGAGGAATGCAGGTGTCTGAAAAAGTAATAGTTTTCTAAAAGTAGCTTTATCAATTATATTTTCATTAATGTGATGAATTAGTCTTATTCAGATAAAGGTTCCTCTCCTAAAGTTTCTTGTAATGTGTGCCACAGACTGTTCCTGTAGAGACTGACCAGGGTCTAGTCCTTTAATGACAGCATTTTGAGTCTCCTTGCTTTGAGTCCCAGCATACTGTTGAGTAAGCCAGTTTGGAAGTAAGCCATAGTGGAAAATAAGGTTAAAATACATGATATGAATTTTATGCTCAGACTAGGAACAAAGGGATGTGTTTGCTCACTGGATGCATTCCTTGCTCTTCTGGGCCAGCAGCGTGAATACCTGAGAGACATGAAAGCTATGTCTGTGAAGACTGGAGAAAGGGGATTCCCACTGGGGAGTGTAGCTTGCAGCTTAAGCATATACTTGTTGATCTTCTTATTCAGGGAAGAGTTGCTGCCTTTCTTTTTGCTCTTCAAGTGATTCCAGTATGGATCACTCATATCAGTTTGCCATAAAGTAYATAACCAAAATAGATCCCATCTGAGTCAGACTGAGTGTATGTCTGCTCTTATGTTGCATCTGAATGATGACCTACTTGACTCAGATTCCTGAAGTCCTCCTGAAGACAAAACTTCCAGATGGGACAKAAGACAGATCCAAGAGCTCAAATAGATGATAGCTTGGAGCTATCAGCATGTAGCTTTCACCTTGTACCTGTAGGCCTTTCATTGTCAGAGACTGAAGAACCAGCTGTTAARCTCCAGCAAAATCATTTAAGAGACATTTGAGTTTTTTTTTTAGAGATTTTTTGAAAAAGATTGTTAATTTTTGTTTTCTGGTTTTATTCTTAGCCTTTGTTTCCACTGCCATGAAACTTTCATCTTTTTCAAGAACTATAGTTTTATTATGACTTTGCAGATTGGGAGRGTTTCAGTAAATTAATAGGCTTGCATCGGAGAGAAATTAGCCTTTTCCTTTTAGCTATCAGCTTTTTCAACAGAAATTGTTTTCATTCTGATTTTTTTAATTGGCCTAGTTTGACATTGACCTGTTTCACATTAATCACAATGGACCATAGGGAAATAATTTTTATATTTGAAAAACTGAAAATGTTACTGAAATTCACTGTTCAGAGGACTTTTGTGCTTATATAATTTCAACAAAGAGAAAGCAGATTTARCTTTTCACTTGGGCGGAGAGTAGAGGAAAGTGGCTTTTGCCTGATTCTCTTTCAGTTGCTTTTTAATCTACAATACTTTAAGAGTTCGGTTAAATAGAAAATAAATTTCTGATTTCTGGAACAAAGCTGAAAACTTTTGCAGGTCAGGAGACCCAATTAAAATTAGTGGGCAGTTAGAAGTTAGAAGGCAGATTACTAAAACATTAGATTGTTAAAGATGCAGATGTTTAGCTGCAGATGTTTAACTATCTTTGAATGCATCTATTGTATTTAGGCTCCAAAAATGTTTATTCACTAAAATATAGGGACACTTGGTTTTCCAAAGGTACCTGAAATTAGTAGTGCTCCCCAGTATTAGAGCTCTCCCCAGCATTGCTCTATCCACTTCCCCCAATGTACAAGTATGCTTTGAAACTACATTCCTAAAAGCTTGAAAATGTTCAGGCACATTGTTGAGCAAGGCCAGTGGAAGTAAATATTCCTAGCTTGGGTAAGAATAAGGTGTTTATAAAATACATGTTACTGAATGGCTCATTCTAGCTTCTAAAATGCATTCATCCTCTTGAAGCCAATAGGATTAGGGTTAAATCAGAAGATAGTTCTTTCTTACTCCTAAAGAACATATTTAAAATAAAATTATCTCTTGCCTGCAGCCTGTAAAGGAATTTTCATGGTTTTAAACCATAAACACCTTTTGGAAGCCTGGCACAATGTGTGCTATACATATTTATAGTTAAAATGCCTAAGGTCTGTATTTTAAACATGTAGTTCTGATCTAATGCTTCCAGTAAGCTGTAGATTGGCTTTAAATTGAAGCTTGGTTTGGATGTGAGAATGGGGCTACAGTTCTAGAGTTGGTGGCAGCATGTTGCATAGCTGGCTGCCTGTTTTGCATGACATGGACTTTAGTACTATTCTGGCATTTCATATGCTCATTTAATGGAAAGATGGATATAAACAAAATTTCTCTGATGTGGAACAGTGCAGTAGAATGATAACACAAGGCCTTCCTACTTGTAATCAAGTCCACTAGATGTCCCTCCAGCTCTTTGATAACATATGGCTGGCTTACTCAGACCAAATAGATCCAACCTGAAGAGCAGTGCATTTTATGTCCCATATCTTGTGTTCATAGCTATTCTCAGGTTCCTGCAGAAGTTATGAGTTCAAAATAAATCCAGATATAGCAGATGAAAGTAGACTTCTTCCTTCTGCATGTGAACACATGTATTTTTGAATAAATTAAACTTTAAAATTCTTTTTGTTCTTGTTGTTTTTCTTYGTATTGGAATTTTTGCAGCATTGCAGAGGGAAAGGTAATGTGATCTCTCACTGTATGTACAGTAGGCTAGTAAGTGAATATAATACTGGGGTGGAAAAGTGAATGCAGTTGTATGTTTTGGCTGGCTTTTTACAGCARAAAGAGAAATATTCTATTTTGTTTGAATATCCTCTTGCTTTTGTGCTTTAACACAGAGGAGCAGAACCTCCCAATCTTGCTCTTCTTTACTTATTTGTATATTTTAATCACTTAGTCTCTTATTTACCTTTTTTCCAAATGAAAACAATCCTCAGTTTTTAATGTTTTCTGCCTATATCACTACTCTTTCTCATCCCTTTTTCCTTGAATTTTCTTCCTCAATTTCTTGTCATGTTTTGGTTGATGAGGTGAATATTGTGGCATAAATTTCGTTAGATGACAAAACCACAGAAGATGGGGCTAATTTCTTAACAAGGTCACCAATTCATACATAGCTCATCAACAAGATGTGTATAGAACAGTGTGTTCATATTTATGTTGTCTAGATTATATATTAAGAATACTAAATATGGGCAAAAYAAATTTAAGATACAGAAAAATAGCCCTAGATCTGTAGCACTACTCATACAATGATCACATGGATCAGATCAGATCATTAGGGACAGATAGTTATTATTATAGAGAAAAATTTRCATTGAAAATAAGAGATATTACTTTATAATTGGAAGGTGCCTCTACTGTTAAATTTAATATGACTGTTCCACTATTTTCTGCTTGCTGTGCATCCCAAAGCACATCTCCCATGCAGTGACATAGCAGATACAGAGTTAACAGAGAGTTAATAAGTGCTTCATGAAAGCCCTGCTGGATGTCACAGATGTAAATAGGGTAGAGCAGATTCTTAGTTTCTTATCCCCTGCTGTAAGTTTACACTATAGTCACAGGGAAGAGATATACTTGGTTATGTGGTGTGGTAATGAAGAACAAAGAGCCCCTAGACAACCAAAACTGGTAATTCAGACAGAAAAAGAGAATACTGTTTAGAACCGAAGTAATTGTTCCTAGAATCCTCCAAGATGTTTCTGCTTCAGCAGGGATTGGCATAGCCCAGTTATTAAATCTAAGATTACTGAGCTGAAGATGTGGCTATGAAAAGCATGGAGGAAAGAGAATTATTTTCTTATGGGAGATGAAAAAGGTCTTGAATATATCTACTAATGATAATGAGTGAGGATGAGGGAAAAGAAACTATGCAAAGAGGCAGCAATACTGCTGTGCTGACTTACATTAATAAATCAGACCACTGAACTATGAATCAGCTTTACACAAAGTGCACTAATTCAAACCCTTATCAACAGAACASGCTAATCTCTATCTAAAATAGAAGGTGGTAACACTACATCTCTATTAAAAGCAAAGATCAAGTTGTTTCTTCTATTTTTCTGTATCTAGAATTTGACACAAACCACATAAGCCATTTTTCTCTGACCATAGGCACGCACAAAATTCAGAAAACTGCAAGTTAATTCACTGAAAGAAAAATATTCCTGGTTATACATACAGAAAAAGGGGGAAAATTAGAATCGCCAGTCAGAGAAGTTATCCCTATGCTTATAGGACTTCAGGAGTAAGCAGAAGTTGGGAAGCTGGTGATACTCTCCTGGACTGGGAATTTAGAAGCCAGAACTCAGCTATGCCAAGGTCTGTATAAATATATTACAAAGGATTGGAACGGGATTGAATACTGAGTATAAATATAGTACAAAGGGAACAAATATTTAGCAGTGTTAAGAGACCCACCCAAATTTTTTTGATCGTGGTGAAGTCCATGTTCTATGAAGACTGGACTGTTAGGGAGTTTCTCAGGCCAAGCAATAGTAAGTCTGGTGACTCATGCTGCCTCTCTCGTGCTCCTCTAACCGGCTTTGATTCTTTGTACCTGCTGCTGTGCAGCTAGTGTTCCTGTGCTATTGCCTGTCACTGTCACAAGCAGGGGAAGAAATTTGCAATCTGTTTTCCCCATCTCTTCTGCTCATCCTTTTTCTCACTTTCCTCTCCCTTCAGATCAGGGGAAAACCAGGGAGGCAAGGTTACAGAGGCTGGTGAGAAATTCCTTGCCTATCTCTTTCCCCCTTTGAAAGAAAAATAGGTACCTTTACTAGTTCTATAATTCCTTCTAGTCCTAAACTTGTCACCTCATACCTGTCTCTTACCCTACCACCTGGTGCTGTTTTCTGTTCCATCAGTTCCTATGTTTACCAAATACTGTTTAGCAGTTATTAAATAGAAAGGATTTGTTGGTTAATTAGTAATATTCTTGACAGAAGTCTTTGGAAGAGCTGCTGAGTTTAGTAGTTCATACTTTTACAAATTTCTCATTGGCATTGTTGAGAGTCTACATGAGGATAGATTTCAGGATCAGGTCATTGTTATAGAAATTGGCTAATGTCATTCAAGTAGTAAATAGCATCATCTGCACCAAGTTTTTCACTTTGGGTCAGGGATGCAAGTTGATGCACTTGTGATGCATTGAGGGTGCTATTTGCCATCTCAGACACATAAAGATGGATGCATAAACTTCTGACCTTGCTTTACTTTGTAAGAGAAGCCGCACTACTGATGCTTGTCTGGACAGATGGTCGTCATTTATCATGTACAAAGAAGCATCAAACTGTGTAGGATTCTTTGTGTAATATTCTTCAGGGTTGTTGCCATAGGAAAATAATTCACTTTTATTTATTTAGAAAATGGCTCTTACTAAATCCCTGCCTGTCACACCTCATGTTTTCATTGCAAAATATAAGACAGGGAACAAATCAACTGAGCTAATAAGATATATATGATATTTTTTCCTGTTGGGGAGAAATGTACCATTTGGATGGACAGACAAGAATAATATCTTCTTTTCCCTATTTATTAGTATTTTAGAAATCAAGAAATATTAATGTTATAATGTAAAATCAAAAGATAAACACCAGTCATTAAATACAGTGTCTGAAGTCCCTTGTATAGTTCAGACATGCACAGCAGATAGACAATTCATGACAATAAGGCCGTATAAGAACACTATCAACTGTTCTAGATGGAAATATTTCCATCATCAAAATTGCAATAATAGTTTTCTCTATATGACTATTTGTTTTCTTTAGTTTTTAGAATGTCTGTTATTTGAGAAGTCAACTCTATATAATAGTTCACAGAAGCTGAAATTTTAGTACTTTGAAAGATGTAGGGTCATAACTGCCAAATGACTCCTAAAATATATTTGTTTGTAAAATTTCTTTTGAAGGCCAAAAGATAGCCATGAATAGGCTGTTAATGATTTCTGACTCCAGATCTGCAGTCTAGTAAACATTAGTTCAATACAAGGCTATCACAAATTGCTACTTCCCTCTGATACCATAATTTTAAAGAACATGCATGAAGAAAAAAGCACTTGACAGGGATTGTAAGACTTTTGGAGCTACTCCGTTACTGGAGAGCATGGAGATCAGATTGTACCTAGACTGTGTCTTCAGGATTGTCTTCTGTGGAAATTTAATTTTTGCTTACTAAACTCAGTCAATGGTTATGTTCATGATTACATGGCATCATTCTTCAAGGGTATGACTTAGTGAGATTGTTTGTATGTGCTCCATCATGAAGGGCAGGCTTATTATTTAAAAAGGGTAAATTCTTAACCCATAACATAATTACCTTGTCACTGGAATGATAGAGGCCATGTGAAAATATGGATTTATTTCCCTTCTTAACTCTCCCACTCCCTCCCCCTCTTTTTTTTTCTGATTGTTGATTCTCAAGAGAAAAAAATGAATGACTGGAAGTGAGCCTAGACTTCTCCTCGCTGCTTCTCTCAGAACTCATCACCCTSGGTTGTTGTATGTGAGGAAAATTTGCATTGGTTTTTAATGACACCATTTCTTGTCTTTAATAAACTATCAGGTAGAACAAAACCTTGCAGTCTGACTTGTCTTAGCTTGCCAGGAATGTAATAGGTTTATATTATAGTCAGTGGCAGTACTGGTAAGTTACTTGGTTTAGGAACAGCCTTCAGCCTTAGAGGTTGTAATAAAACACCTCAGTTTCTTAAAAATAACTGCAAACAGTTGTGATCTGAATTATCTCCTTTTCACAATAGAATACTAATGTATACTAATGTGCTGCAGGCTGTCCTGGGTGCCAAGTGCCWGTTTTGACTGGATCTAACCCTTCATTGGAGTAAGATGTGGGTGGATAGCTTCTCCCATCTTCCACTGGCAGGACACTTAGGCAAGTAGGGAGGTAGGGCGATATGATGTGTTCCCATAGGTCCCTCAGTGCAGAAGATTGGGACTGCAAGGTTGTTGACAATTTTGAGACATTCTTAGAATTTGGAAATCGAGGTTGCCAGGGAGATGGCTTTATTTGAAATAAAATGCATACTGACCTTTGCTCTTCTGCACCCTCTCTACCACCAATATTTTATCCTAATATGAGTTCAGGCTGAATGTGTGAGCATCTCTGGAGACAAGCTGGCACTCATGCCCTTCTGAAGTGGTGGAAATGACAGTACCAATTATGCAGGAAGACATCACCTTTACCCTAATCTCATCAGATCAGAAGCCGTCTCTCCAAAACTGTGTGCGTGAGTGTGATGTTAGCAAATGCCATACTACTTTGGTTATTAATGTGCATAAAGGATGTTTATTGAAAGATATAGTTCACTGAATGCTCCCTGAAYCTTATTTCTCAGAATCAAAGATTTGTCTTCTGTGCTGAATGTCATGGAAAACACTTTCTTTTTCCGTTTTAGTCATCCTATTTACTATGTGCTGCTTCTCAAATCTCTCATCGTGCTGTTGTTCTTGCTTCATGTTTTCATCCTTTTCTTTCTGTACATTAGGTTATTTTGATCCAGGCTTTTATTTTCTTTCAGTTGGGTAATTAACAGAGCTGGCTTTGCTCCTTTTATGCTCATGCTGAATTTACCTTATTTCTATTTCACTTTTCAATTCGTACGTCAGCAGAGATCTCTAGTTACAATAGCTTCATGTTTCCTGGAAATTCTGCGTCATGGGACCAAATTTATCTCTGGTGTATTTTCCATTGACACTTAAATTACACCAAGAATGAATCATCTCTTYGTGTTTATGTTCATCTGCTCTTGTTTTTTTCTTTTTTTTTTTTCTCAGACATCGGTAGTGTATATTAATCATGTAATATTGGTAGTCATTTGAATGGTATTAGATTAAATTATGTTGTTTTGGGGACTTGGCAAAGACAAGAACAGTGAAATAAAATAATGAAAGTCACAGATCCAAGCTAGATTTGTTTCTTTCCTGTAGTGAAGACTTAATACATGGTAAATACTACATCTGCTTGTGGTCTGTTCATTACTGTTCTGAACAAAAGAGATGTTGGATGGAAAAATGGATTTTGGAGACATTCTTGCATTTGGAATAACGGAAGTTGCAGATACATTCGACACCATATACATAACCAGAAGATGACTACCAGTAAACTAGTTTTAAGATAATTCACACTTAAAAACATGCAGATCAACATTTCTGAGGTTGGATAAAACAATGGAATTTTTCATTTTGTATGTTCATAGTCCTAGAAAATTACACACAAGAAGGTAAAATACTACTGAAGTTGCATAATATTTGAATGTAGTGGTTTCCCCCTTAGTACCGTCTGATTGACAGCAGTTGGAAGACATAAGCATAAGACAGATGAGATCCTTTGTTCTCACTGCAGTGCCTATCTTCACTCTGATCCTAAATAGCCAATAAAGAAATTGTCTGGCTACATCCCTGTATCTCTTGGCTGTAGTATATTCAGTGAGGGAATGGTCCCTGCATCACTACAAAGCAGGAGGAGCTATAAGATGCCAGATGAGTTTCTCAAGCTACCTCCTTGGTTTTTCAGCCAATTATTACATGCTGCTTGCCAGCTGGTCAGTATGTCAGCACATGTGGCCTCCATTCCTCCATTTGGGATGGCAGAGTGTAGCCTTTGAAAATGAGAAAGGCAGTAGCAATTGGTAACGAGAGAGTGACAGGGAAAATGGTGGGAGAAGGAGAAAGAGTTTGGTTGGGAAATAAGAACTAGAAATCTTGAAAGGACTGCCCTTTCTGCTGGGCTGGTTGATTCAAGGTGATTCAAACTCAACTCCAAATCACTGTCTGCAAGCACGCCATCTTCAGAGACTTTAGCTGCTAGGGGCTATAAAGTGCTTGTTGAAGATACGCAGTTTGCATTCCTCTTCTAGAGGTTTTAGTCAGCTGCACTCTGTGCAGACTTTTCTTGAGGATGGCAAAAGCCATTTTCCTTGCTATTTTAAAAGCTTATTCCAAAKCTTACAAGGGTAAACTTGCTTTAACTTCTTTCTCATAAACAACTGAGTTGTTTGGCTGATATTGAGAACCAGGGATGTCATGAGTGCTTTTGCTAGGTGTGTTTCAGGGTGCAGTGAGGGCTGGCTGTGGGTCAGGGAGCCAGCAGGCGAGGGAGGTACTAYGGCTGGCAGGACAGGCATCTCACTGCCTGGGAGTGCTCTGTCCAGCAAGACAAGGGGTCAGCCCTCAGCTGTACCATCTCTATGTTGGCCCTGAGCTACAGCAAGGATTCTCTCAGGGCCATTTCAGTATGTTTTGTTAATCTAGAATAGGTAGATATTGGAGCAAGTAAATTAAATTAAATTAAACGGGCACTTTGGAATGTTTCAGTGCTTCATGGCTGATGCAAACCTATCTGCAGTTTACTGCGCCAGSATTACTTGGATTTTTTTATTATCTGTTTTTGATAGTGTTAGGCTGCAGTGTTAACTGTACTCTCAAGTCTGAAGTTTTCTGGAAGGATTTTTTCTGGATCGACATGGCGCCAAACAATGTTGTTTCCCACTGTGCTAATGTTGAATTACAACATAACAAGAGAAGCCTTCTCCTTACTGTTCTAAAGGGTGTGCTCTGAAAAGGAAAGACTAGTTGAATGTGGTGGTTTGGTTCATGGAACAGGAAATCTTCATATATAAAGAAACCTTACTCTGGAAATCTTCCTTCTTGCATGTACTCGTAACTAGTGCATATTGCACAGCAACCAGTTGTGTCTTGCAAAATCTCCGTAGATTGAGAGCGGTAATAAGTGGGGCAGGCTCTAGTTAGAGGAAGTGAAAGTATGGGATCTCTAGAGCCTGTTTTCTGTGTGTTAGACTTATTTGAGGCTGAATTGTAAGTTGGGGAGAGAGACCAAGCCCAAACTTCTGCTTCCTCTGCACCCAGTACTGTGAGGGACTGGAAACATTCTTTCAGCTCTGGCGTAGAAGCAAAGCAGATTGGAGCCAGGATAAATATGCAYTTGGAAGGGTGTCAGTAGGGTTTTCTGGAAAAGATGGCTGGTGAAATGGGTCACAAATTGGGAAATAAATATAGAAAGAAGAGGCCTTACTGCCACAGAGAAACAAGGAGAGCTGGGGAGAGACCAAGACAGGAGTAGCCTAGGTGGGTGTGTCTCAAAGGATGCACAGAATTCCTAGGTTAGGTGAAGGATCTTGAATTCTCTTAGCCATCAAGGCAAAACCTTCTCTACCTCTTCTGTTCTGGGCCTGAGCCAGTACTATTTTTCACTGGCACYACAATGCAAGACTCTTAAAAATGAATACTTCCTACTTCTCCCCAAGTAGACTAGATTAGCCAGAGTAAGTGGTTAAGAATCATAGAATCAGTAAGGTTGGAAGGGACCTCTGGAGATCATCTAGTCCAACCTCCCCGCTCAGCAGGGTCACCTAGAGCATGGTAGACAGGGTCACATCCAGGCGGGCCTTGAATATCTCCAGAGGAGACTCTACAACCTCTCTGGRCAACCTRTGCCAGTGCTCTGTCACTCTYAMRGKGAAGAAATTCCYCCTCAYRKTCAGGCAGAACTTCCTRTGGTTCAATTTCTGCCCATTGCCTCCAACTGGACTCCATGCCACTGATGACTACCCTCTGAGCTCTGCCTTTCAGCCAGTTCTCAATCCACCTCACTGTCCACTCATGTAAMCTACAGTTCCTGAGTTTATCTAGGAGGATGTTGTGGGAGACAGTGTCAAAAGCCTTGCTGAAGTCAAGGTACACAACGTCCACTGCTCTCCCCTCATCTACCCAGCCAGTCATTCCATCATAGAAGGCTATCAGRTTGGTYAAGCAAGAAGGGCATTGACAGAGAGTTACTCTTCCTTCTTCTCTTCTGGAATCCACTCTGTCATGGCTGCAGAATTGCATTTTCTCTTTTATGATGAAAGTGAAATCTTGTCCCTCACCTTAGGGCTATTCGTGGTAGCAAGTTCAGTTTTTGTCTGCAGTTATCAAAAGCAGTGAGTTAGCTTTATTAACAAGCACCAAGAGCRTCTAAAATCTAGTCAGTAAACACTTATTTTCTCTACCGATAAGGTACCACTGAAACKGTCAAAAATAGTTCAAGAATATTAACTTGTCAGTTGTAAGGCATGTATTCCAGTGTCCTTGTCTTCATATATACTTTTGCACAAGGAAAGCTTGAGATCTTTAGTCCTTGCATGCTCTCTTTTTTGAACTATAAGTGGAACCAGGAATAATATTTGGGGGGTGTATTTCTTTTCTCAGAAATTCAGTTCTGGTATAGTCAAAACTACCAACACATTTAATACTATATTCAACAAATCATTGTGTCCAGAAGAAAAAGACAAGATTTGACAACTATGTCTTTGCGTATTTGTGATAAAGGCATGAAGAAGTGACAGAAGTAATTAAACAGCCAGACAGAAAGGTGTCTGTCTTACTTTTTCCAACTGAATCATTACAGACTRGAACGTTTATCAGAGACCTGTATTCAATTCCTTTGAAGGTCAAGAGGGTTTGAGCCCATATGTCACACCAGAATTCACTGTCCACTGTTGTATATGTTACTCGAGAGTGAATTTTTCTCAARTACTTCTGTTAATGATGTTCAGTACTGTTCAGTGGAAATCCCTCAGTGGAAAAGAGACAGAAACTGAGTTGYCTTGCCTATTTTTTCTCTCTTTGCCCTGGTGGATATCTAAGTATAAAGTGGACCTACGCTATTAGGAGAGATTAAGAACACTCCAGAATACTTTGGTGTGTTTAGATTTCTCCCTGGGAGGGGAGAGATGGGAGTTGAAACGACTCTAGGAAGGGCTCCTATATACCACAAATACTCTAACACCAAATATCCCATATCTTTCAAATACTCTAACTCTACAGTCTTAAGGTGTGTGATCTGGGGAGAGAGTGCTCATTATTTGTTTCTTAAATCTACCTGCCTGAACAAGAGGGGGAACTTCACTGTGAGAGTGATGGAGCACTGGAACAGGTTGCCCAGAGAGGTTGTGGAGTCTCCTTCTCTGGAGATACTCAAGGCCCGCCTGGATGCAACCCTGTCTACCATGCTCCAGGTGACCCTGCTGAGCGGGGAGGTTGGACTAGATGATCTCCAGAGGTCCCTTCCAACCTTACTGATTCTATGATTCTATGATTCTGTGATACCTCTCCTTGTATTATAAGTACACATAG
>NW_028185661.1:308345-389776 GCF_003343005.1 Rhea americana
GTGAGAGTGACGGAGCCCTGGCACAGGTTGTCCAGAGAGGTTGTGGAGTCTCCTTCTCTGGAGATATTCAAGGCCCGCCTGGATGTGACCCTGTCTACCATGCTCTAGGTGACCCTGCTGAGCGGGGAGGTTGGACTAGATGATCTCCAGAGGTCCCTTCCAACCTTACTGATTCTATGATTCTGTGATGCTATGATCTGAACACTTTGCGTTATCAGATTCCTTCAGGGTTGTTCACCAGAGAGGGAACTAGAGTAAATGACATGAGACCTCACTCACAAAAGCCTTTAGGGAACAGAAACAAACGCCAATTACAACCATCTTGTAGCAATCAAACAGGAGTGAACAAGCCTTGTAAAGTAATCCTGCTCAGCCTTAACACCTCCTGCAAACGTATCAGCATCACTTTCACATCAGACTACTGAAAAATCAAGTAAARTTGGTGAGAATACTCACTGCTTTGAATGATAAGTAATTATAATGGGGAAAAGTAAAAGGAAGCAGGAGTAATGTGCAAAATAACAAAGACTAATGTGGACATTTGCACATGAATGCAAATTGCAATTCTTTATTTCCTGGTATGTGATCTTGAGCAAATTAAGACCAAGTACTGTCTTTGTTCACTGCTTTAATAGCTGCAAACCTCCTTAAAGGAAAGGTGTTTTTACTTTTATCATTACAACTTCTTGAGAAAAAGAACCTGGCTTTCTAAAACAACCATATATCTCAAGGTGCTCTACAAAAAGTAGGAACTTTGTAGACACTGATTGTGTAGTGATATATAAGCAAATGGAATGGATAGATGTGTTTGACAATAACTTTAACACTATGTTTTGTTTGAAAGCCTGGAAGAGCTGTCCAGCTGCGATGCATAATCTTGTTACATTTTTTCATGTTATGAAGTCAGTCTGACAGAAGTAGAATGTGATGAAAAGAAATTGCTCTTATACACATTTAAGTAGACCTATCAGTCCTAGACTGATAAATAGAGCTTATCAGTCAGTTACTAAACAATGGTAACTTGGATTATCTGCAGATGGTTTCCATGTGGTGATAATTCTGTCTTCGTGTGGTTCTTCTGTGGGAATGACATTTTCAATACGAATTAATGTATAATAAACTGTTCATAGGTTAATTAAAGATTTATATCTTGCAATACAAGTTGTCTAGTGTTAAAAACTATTATTGACACAATGATGACAGCTCCTAAATGCTAATTTTTCTCCACATCAGCTCATATCAGTGTTATTTAGCTGTTGTTTAAAAATTTAAAACTCAATTTTAGTTTAAAAATGCAGACATGATAAAAGGCAAAACTTGTTTTTTATAAACAGAAGTGGCAGAGAGGACTGAAGATACAATTTATTTTTAGATTTGATTGGAAGTATCTTACTGATTAGAATAATGAGTTTCATTTCAGAGTAATATCTTTGTTCCGCTTTCAGRTTTTGGAACAACACATCCATATTATGAATTCACTCTGATAAATATTTCTTGCCTCTCCCTTTCAAACAGAGATCCAATGCACAGCATGAACGAATGTGAATCTCATATTTGGAGAAACTTGATAAGCATTTCAAAATTCAGCCCAAATACCATCAAATATATTCCTTGGTTAAAAGAAATACTGTAATTAACCTACTAAAGCTTTTCACTGTAGATGATCACAGTTGTTTTGATTTCTTTCAGGAGCACATCCTCAGAAGCATATGGTATTTTAAATTAGGGATAAAACCTAATAGTTTGTGTTTTACTTTGAGAAGACAAGTTTCTTGCTAGATTCAACAGTGAGCTTTCTCCTGAGATATCTCTTTGTAGGGAACTCAAATTCTTCAATGAAAAACTAGAGACCTACATTTTTCGAAGTTTGTGCTCTAATGACAGCACCTAGCTATATATATATGTAGGATAATGTGAATTCTGGCTTTCTATGACTGACTAGCATATGCCTGTTAGAGATTACCTGGGAATTTTCATAGCTTTGAACCTCAAATCTGTGCTTCTGGGATTCTTAAATGCCCATGGATTCTCTTCAAATAAAGCACAACTTATCTTGCACCTAGAGATCAAAAGTCACCTGGTGGCAGAGAATAACAWTCTCTGGTATTGGCTCCGGGTGATCAGGTTAACCCAGTATAGCCCTAATCATGATTTATTCCCTTGGGAACTCTGTCAAATGACCTTGAGACTCCCATGAGAGGTGGGATGATGATACAGCTTATTGATACTTCAGTCTGTTCTTTCACTAGAGAGGGCTGTGTTATGCTCCAAGAGACACACCTTGCTTAGCCTATCTGCCATCAGCATGATTTCAMGTTTATTTTCTGTTCATAGCGTTGCACTTGTTCATGTGTTTTGAGTGGCTTTTTCTGGAGGCTTTCTGATGTATTGTGTTTAGGTTGCTTGCCCACTTGTTGCTCAAAGGTGATTCCTTACCAAAAGAGCTCTGCCAATAGCTGTTGGTGTCGTCCTTGCTGTTGATGCCGCCTGCCTTTTACACAGGAATTGTGCAATAGAAAAGCAATTGTCCTGTGAAGGAGTGGCAGAATCTCAGGTTCCTCCAAAGCAGGTAAACCACTAGYCTGTAGTGCTAGGTCCTCCCTGATCTCTTCTTCTGCATTTGCAAATTGTGGATTCCGTTTTTCACAGTTTCAGTAGCAGAGTTGAGGAGTGCTACTCTGTTCATTTTACCATATGGTTTGGTTGTGAGGACACTCTTTTGAGAAAGCAAAGGATCTGAGAAATGTGTTGATCCTGCCCCCCAACTGAGGAGGACCASAGTGCACCGTGCAACTTTTGTCAAACCATGAGAATTGGTTTTCTGAGCCACAGTTGGGAGCATGTGCCATCACATTAGAAACTCTTGAAGATGATGAACTTCAGGTAAGCATCACTTCTGTAATTGGAAAAGACTGAATTTTAACCCTTAGACTTTTGCAGTATTACACCCCATTTGTATGGATAACTGGCTTATTCTTTTCTTTTTGGTTACAGGAATGATATAGGTTCTAGCAAAAGTGTTGAACTGTCCATGCAGTTTCACAAAGCATGTATGTTGTGCTGGAGGGATAGTATCTTTAATAGTATCTTTTAACATTTTCTGCTCACTATTGTAGATATTTTCCTCATTATTTCTCTTCCTTAATTTTCTATAGTGCAGGATGTATACAAGATGCATACAATCTGAGATTTATGCTTATCAGAAGTCAACTATTTCCTTGCCCTGAGGAATGAAGGTGTCCCTGCCTATATTTAATCAAAGTAAATGGGTGCTGTCTTTATGCCCTAAATATTCCCCCTTGCAGTAATGTCAGGATGCTGCTTCTTCACAGAGACATATAATTCAAGTCACAGTCTAGCCCAAAGTAAACGTTGCTTTCCAGCCTTGTGTCTTAATCTGTGCATACAAATCTCTAATTACATGAACTATTACCTCTCAAGAAATAGTATAGCGTAAGGTCAGAGTGAGTGTATCTGGATATTCAGTTTTGATTTCGCTCAGAGGTTGTGACTCTTGCAAAACACAAACCTAGGTTCAGATCCCTCAGAGTTCAGCACCACTATGGATATGGGCTCACTATTGCTTTGATCCCACTGAAGACAGCAAGGAATATATCATACTTCACTTCACGGTATAGTTTAAGGGGAATTTTTGTTTCAGGCATTCCAATGACATTCTTATTCAGAGCACATATCTAATTTCAAGCAGGCTCTGCTRGTCTAGTGCCATTAGACGTATTGTTTGCATAGTTGGTAGAATTTTGAGGAGTGTTGAAAGTAACAAGTGGATTCACTTGTATCTTTAAATTGCTGGGGAAACACAACCATGCAATCAATTTTCCCCCTGACACTGCCATCCTCAGCCAGCTTTGTTGAAAGTGTGTAGCTTCAACATGTGAAGCACTGATGACTTTAGTAATCCTCTACTACATTTAGAGTGAATAAGAGCTCACCACTTGTTTTTTACAGCAACAGCACATGTGCTGGGAAATTCACTGTGCAGATGAGGAATCTAATTCACAGTTGCTTAAGTCAAAGGGAGTTCTGTGTCTACCTAAGCAGTAAGAGCACCATGCTTGCAATGTAGGAGGATTTGCTGTGTGACAGAGTATTCCAGGAATAAGAAGATGAAACACTGAGGTGGTCACGGGGAAGGAGCAACAGTGTTCAGTAATCATTTAAAAGTGTGTGCCCTATCTTTATGAGCAGAGGAGTCTGGCCATTGATCATAATCTGGCTAGAGGGACTTGGACAAGTAGCTCTAAGCAGAGATTTGGGAATGCTCCATCAAAGCAACTGAGTACACACATTTGGGAGGGAATTTGACTTCTGAATCATTAATGAGTGATTCAGAAAGTAGCAGCAAGTCATGTTATTGGGAGTAAGAATAAGTCTGGTATCTGTCTTCTTTTCAATTGTATTAAATTTATACTTGTTAATTTAATTGGTATTTTTTAAACCTCTGAGGTGTTTCCATTAGCCAAATTCTGCAATAAGGTGAATGTATATGATTTTTTAAATTTCATTGCTTCTCAGGATTTGAGTAAATGGCTCAAAGACTGATTTCAGTGATATTATCCCTAGAAAAATAGTACATTTTTGCTACCGTATTTCCTGATCTGTTACAGATTGTGAGATTATGAAGAAATTTTGAACCAGCTGCAACTTCTGTTTTTAGCTTTTTATCAATTTTATAATTTCTAATTCTTTGTCCTAGAAATTACACTAGCCCATCTGTGTTACAACTGACACGACCAAGCATAAAAAATCTCCCGTCCTCCAATGTAAGCAGAGCATCAGGGAACAGTGAAAATAGTGGAGATTCTGTTCATATTTTCGATCCTACCCTTGCACTCTTATTGCCCTTTAGAGCTGTAACTATTTCTCAGTATCTCAGAAGTAACTGGTTGCTCCTTTCATTGAATATAAGAGCATAAATTATTTTGCAACGTTTGTCGAACTATGAAGGACAAAGTGGAGCTTTTACCCATAGCAAATACTTTATGTGTCTCCTCTGTAACTTCTAGAGAGGTTGGAATCCAGGCAGTCACATTTTCTTCTCTATTGTTATTGAATGCTATAATGCCCATATATCCCTTCATTCTTCTCCCTATTCCCTTTTCACAAACATTGTAGTTTGTATTTAGAAAGGTTTCCTGATCCTCACTAGATAATTTTATTTTCCAGACCTGTACTCAATGACTGATAATAGCATAACACCTATACTAGAAACTGAAGAGGCATCTGAAAGGCTTTGAAACCTGTAACACTAGTTTAAAACATAGCACAATCCATCTTTTCGTGAGCTATAGTTTTCAGATGTTTTAATCCAACCAAGTGAGAATTTCATTTGCATGGTTACACAAAGGAATTGAGAACTGGTCGCCTGCAAAAACATACCTCATTTAGAACCAGAAGTAGAAGCAGATTTGTTTAGGGAAAGTTTGTGTGTGTAAGATAGAAATGCAAAACCAGGCGGCAGCAGCTCCTTTTTCTTCAGCATCGTTTGAGGCTGGCTAATGGTTTGACTTTTTGTTTTTCTGCTACAGGTTACCTCCATGCACAATAAATTCTCTAAGCAAGCCTCTTACATTTGCTATGAATTATCTGACCAGCACACCTCTGTTGAACATAGCTTCATTTTGAATATGAATTTTCTGTCTTGAAAACCTTTCATCAATCAAGAAGCCAGAGTAAATGTATATGACTTCTGTCATGAAATTTCAGAGGAATATGCTTTTAAATGCACAGTCTCATTCCAGCTGCCTTATGTGATAGCTTACTGTTCACAGCCTTTGTTTTCCATAAGAATTTTACAATATGCAAGACTTTCTGTGGCCTAACTTCCTATTATAAATCTCACACTGAAAGCCTTGATCGTCTGAACTACTGTGTACAGGAGGTATTTATATATAGAGAAGAATACAGTAGCTTCTCTCTTATTGCAGCAGAGAAGTTTGCTTTTGCACAGAGGAATTATTGTTATATATAGATGCTTTCAAAGATAAATCAGATGTAAGTTCAATGTTGAAAGTACTTTTTTATCACAATTCTGTGGGTCACTATTAAATTGCTACAATCTGCTTGAATATACATGTCCTGCACATATTTCTTCTTAGCTCTACAAACCTTCTCTTATTTCTATGCAAAAAGCATAGAATTTTTAGCTCTTGTGTATGTCACTTTTTCTCTATCTTTTATTTATTATTAGTGCTGTGCCTATTTCAAATTAAGCCTATTGCCTACACATCAGTCCTTAGTAAAAGGATGGCCAAATTGCTGAAAGGAGTCTTTAGGCATATTAGCTATTTAATATATTTCAAATTTAATGAAGTAATCATTAAAACTAAATCAAATCTTAGATCAAAGTACTAATCTCCTGTAATTAATTTGGGAATATAAAATATTTATGTGGACACCTGTATAAATCACCTATGTGTGTGTATATGTACTATACTTAAAGGATCTGGTTTACCTGCAGATCCAACTGCTGTGCCTCTAATTTTGTCAAACTAGAGCTGATTTTTAAAAAATTTCTGAAACAAGCAGTAGGTAGCAACACTAGTTTCCTTTACAAATATTTAACTTCTTAACTACGGTAGTTAAGTGTGTTATACAACAGCAGATCAGGTTTAAACATACAGGTTTTGCGTAATTGAAAGAAAYAATATTCTTAATGGATCCTCCTAATGTATAAATTACCTTAGGTCTTTGTGAATTTGGCTCTTCCAAGTTTCCAAGATCTCTTGGTTTGCATGAGCGCATAAAATATTTTCAGAAAAATATATTTACAACCTTGATTCTATATTGAATTAAGGAACAATCAAAAAGTTGAAAACAACAATGTTTTAACTAAATTCAGGGTTACATTTTTATATCTGATTTTTGGATTTTAATGGTCTACTTGCCTATTTTTTATTTTTTTTGAGTGAATGTGCCTACAGAAAGACACACACGACCAATAATCGTAATCTTTTTGACAATAATTCTGATGAATCAGTCCATTTTTTTAAGGAAAGACTAAAGTCCACAGAAGAGTAAATCCATTTATTTGTCGCCTAGGTGGCTAGTAGGCTAATATGTCAAAGCAGAAATGTTTGAAAGTGCACTTTTCCCTTCTCCTCTAATACAACATTGATATATGCTTAGTCTTTTATTATATATGGTTTAAATTGATGATATTTTATGAAGTCGTTCCCGTGGTCACTAGTTATGCTGTTATGCTGGTTATGCTGTTTCACATCGGTTGGACCTAGAAGAACGAGGTGAGATAAATGAGACCATCAAACACTTCTCTGTGGAATATCTTGGCAATAGTTTGTCTAAACACTTATGAGGTGAACTGTGGGTTTAGTCTTCTGCACATATTCAGTTGCGGTTGAAATAGATGCTGCTTAAAGAGAAGTTGTATGCTGGTTTCCAGCACATATAGTTGTATTTGTTGRAACTTTCTGGACTAGAGACAATATGTTGATGAAAGAGAATGATTGTTGTATATTGAGAGAAAATTATTGTCCTTCTTTTGACGAAATAAAAGCTGCTACATTTTATGTCTAAAGGTGTATATTCATCATGGRTGTTTTCCTTTGGGGGTTTAAGCAGTAGAAATAAGTATTTCTAAAACAAAAATGTCTGCATTTTGTTCATATTATTGTTATGAAAATACATGTTGGGATGTACAGCATGCTGATCTAAAAAATCACCGAGAGATGTATTTGTCCAAAAATTTAGTACAGTAATAAATCATAGGGTTTGTGTATGGTATGTGCTATTGACATTGTTTCAAAATGGTTTTTCTGTAGGGATGGCAGAAATTCAAAGTATATATGTTATATGGGGCCTTGGTAACTAGAAATGCTTAAAACTCGTGATGAAGSCAGTGGAATGTCTGCATAATTGTTATAAAGATTGTTGCTGACTAAGAAATACTGCAGTGAAAAAATAGAGCGACCAAACCTACTGTTTGTTTCAAAGACATTGCTAGAGAAGAAGGAATTTMAGAATCTCTTTCTTCCTCTTGAAATGTATTGTTTTGGAATATTTTTGATATATGGTAAAATAGGATAGAGGTTTCAACTTCAGGCTTTGCTAGAGGAGGAAGCTAGAAATATGGATCCTAAATGTAAAAATTATGCCCCACTTTTCTAACTAGGTGAACTGAAACCAAAACTTTTTTTCCCTAACTATATCCATTTCTGTGAATCACATATTATATCCAACTTAACAGTGAGTCGTCTCTTTTTTCTATTAGAATTGTCCATTTTTATCTGTTTCTTGGTTTCTAGTCATGAATTGTGTTTTATATAGATGTCAGTGTCTTCCTCTCCTCTGTAGTTCTATTTCAGGTAAAGAGAACAAAGCACTTCTTAGACTTTAAGGTCTGTCACATTGTTCGTTAGGTTTTTAGATAAGGAAAAAGTATTATAATTTTAAATTGACCCTTCCAGAAACAAAGCATTTTGTTTTTCTTAAAATGAGTCACAGATTTTTAATCTGGGCTAATTTACTTTCAGGCTCTAAATATTGATTGATACTCGTGTTTTCTCTGTGAGTGCCAGTAGTTATTTTTACGAGTTTTCTTCTTATTAATAACATTTACCAGGACATATACTTGTCTATTTTAAAAGCTAATTGATAGTAAAGTTCAATTTTCCAGTCATTGCTGGGGGTTTGCCACACACAGCCGGTGAGGACTTAGAGCTAGGAGACCACATAACATGTGTCTTAGCTGGGGAAACACTGTCTTCCATCACAGTAGGGTTGCTAGTGTATTAGAAAAAGCTAATTATAGACAACTCCTTTAATATGTTTAGTAACTTGAAACAGTAACACACTTGCTACAGAACTAACAAATTTATATACAATGTTACTGATGTAGTGCCATTCAAAATCTTTTTTTTGGTTTGGCTTTTTTTTTTAATTTTATTTATTTATTTATTTATTTATTTATTTTTTTTAATCCTGAAGGTTCAAGGATAAACTACAAAACTTGAGAAATGTTTCTGGAAGTTCATGAAACCTTTCATAGATGGATAGTGCTCCTGCAAATGCAGCTTTGGTCATCGGGGTACTGTTTGTTATTCAACAGGACTAAGTATAAGACACCAAAGACAATCCTTAGGCTGAAAGTGTAGTCATATAAGTTTTCTTCCTGTGCAGTTATCCGACTTTATTAATTTTATTTGTGTGTCCAGAGGCTCTGAGGCCTCACTATAGTGCACACTTCATAGAAAATGAGCACATCTTTATTACAGTGAGCTTTTGACCCCTGCTCTATTCAAGCGCCTGAGGATGCTGAAAGCCTACATGTGATTTTGGAGTGAAAAGTCCAGGGAAACAGCTGCTTGCTRCACTTCCTTGCCTCCAGGGGAGAAACAGTTCAATTAACTTCTGCTCTCTCCCACTCCTTAAAAGCAGAAATCTTTCAGACAGGAAAGATGTACAGGGAAGTGCTTTGTTCTCCAGGAACAGTAAAGTGAACAGAAAGAGCACAGATTTTGGGAAAATATGCTTCCGCATCCTCATGCAAAAATATATTGAGATAATCTATTGTTACTTCCCTCTTTCCTGTTCCCTCTTTCTTACAGTTGTAGATTTGAGAAGTGAGAATGAAGAACTTTCCTGTTCCTGCTGAGCTCTCCAAGTGAAACAGTGGGAATTGCTGAGGAACAGCAGCGTCAGGGTCACCTGCCAGGGAGTTTGGGGAGATGCAAGGCCTYGACCTGCAGGGCCACCACTGTGGGAGGCAGAGGGAACCTGAAGGCAGGTTTGGGAAGGAAATTAGTGTTGGGGAGCAGAAGACAAACTCTGTTTCCCATTTTAAGCTGACTGTATAAGGTAGTCATTACATTGTACACAAGCAGGCAGAAGCCAAAATCTTAATGAAACAAAACCCCCTTATATTGTGTCTCAAGTTTAAGTTGTAAGGTTGAGGGGGTCTGATTAATGTCTTCTAGAGCAAGCAATAATGAAAGATTATTCYGGTTTACGAATCCATGCTGTGAACTGCTTGCTAACTCACTGTCTAAACGTACACGGAAAATACCCTCAGTTCTCTACCGGGAGCTAACTTTTTTCAAGGAAACTGCTTGCTTTCTGAAGCATCCTGGAAGAGCAAAGATCAACACTGTATACAATTTCTATGCCCATTTAAAACAAGSTTTGTAGAATCACTTATGTGTCATATAATATCACTGCAAATCTGAAGATGTTGTTTTTGCACACAAAATCCGCGTTATTACACAGTGATTACAATTTCAAAGTATTATGTATTGCAATTCTTTATTCTGAAAATCCATAATTGCTGTTATCTGACATTTTTGCAACTGAGACACTAGACATTGAGATGGGACTGGGAACAATTTGGGGGGCAAACTTTATTAAAGCAATTGAGTTGTTTTGTAGTCTGAAAGGATTGAGTCTGTCCCTCCTTGTCCCTGCTCACCTCTGGGGCCTCTGTACCTGCCCAAACCTGACATCATCTCAGCCCTGCCAGGACTATCAGTTGCTGCCCCTCAATGCCGCAGTGGTGCCTGTTCCAGCTCCACCATGGCCCTGAGGARCCCCCACCAACACCAGCCCCAAGGAACCACCAGCCTGTGTGGGGCCACTGAATTAGGAATGCTTATTAACAGCACATTTATTTAAAAAAAATATGAAAGTAGACTTTCTCCTAATTTAAACATTTGACAGAAGAAAACCTTTTCTTCCAATTCATGTTCACAAGATGCTTTTCCTCTCTAGCAATTTGCATTGAATTTAATAATGAAAGGTTAGTTGAGAATCAGCTGTGATACTCTAARTCATAAATGCTGGTTTATTATTGGCAGCTATTAAAACCTACACCCTGTTCTAGGGGGAAGAATAATGCAGGTTTAAAAGCATCCCTGTAAGTCAGTAGTGTGTGTAGGAAGCAAAGTGGTTTTATGTAAAGGAAAGAGCAGCCTGGAACCAATCCTGCCATTTTTTTCCCAGGGAAAACTGCCAGAGATTTGAGCTGTTAAGTCAATGTTGCATTTTAATGAAATTCCTGGCACTCCTAATGGTAAAATTTCCCTCACAGGAAAATATTGCAAATCTGGCTGGTAGTGCTAGCAGTGAGCCCCGTAGCTCGGGGAGGAGGCTGCTCCTGCTAGCACTCCTGGGGAGCTGGGAGAGGCCACGGGGCCACTCGTCACACTGGATCCCGAGGGTCGGGCCCGGGGGAGTGTGGCCAGGGACTATCACCCTATCGCTCTGACGGGTCGGTCACTGCGTCCTGGCATCGACCCCCAGCACGAACACRAAAGCACGAGTGTCCAGTGGGACCACTGCAGAGAACTAGGGATCAGCTTAATAAGTGAAACGATTGTTTCATCTATTAATAGATAAGGAGATAAAGCTTATTGTGTGTTTCAATACAAGGCAATACCTGAACTTCATGATTATGTGCATATGGGAGAAAGGAAAAGGTAAAAAATGCTTGTACAGAAAAGTAGTATTTTACTTCAAGGAGTGCTTRTAGGCATTAGTCAGTTAGGGAAAATATTCATTTTACTTTGCTTCTAAACTTCAGAAATTAAATTACAAATATGGCTTCAATGTACCTGCATTTGAAGAACATAAGCAAATACAATGGTACAGTACCAGAAAAAAAACCCTTTCAGAGCAATCCTTCCTTCATTCCAGCAGTAATATAAAGACATTTTAGGCTATATAAGTTGTTTGTATGTTATGAATATTGAATGATATTGGTCCATACAAGGCAAATACATGCACCTATTAATAATGCAAGTGTATTTGTTGGGCTGTTCCGTGGCTGGTATTCTGTCTTTGGAAAGCTCCAGATCTTTTTTGCTTCTGAGTCTTTTAATTTCTAATATTTTCTAGCTATTTCATTGCATAGTAGCATAACTAAGACTAAACTGACCATATGCTCATCAAGGTAGTAAGTTTTCTAAGATGCTACATATGCCATTATTTTATCTTTTAAGGTTATTTTACACTATTTCGTACATTATGGAAAAATTCAGGCCTAGTAAAAAAAGCTACAATTATATGATAAATATAAAATCCACCAGGTTTTATAGTTCACTGCAGATCCCATGGTGGCTTTAGAATTTCTGCATAATCCTTTGAAGATCCTTATTTGGGCAGTACAAATTCCCTTACCCTTCCTCAGAAGATCCATTATAAAATGGTGTTCTTCACTATTCTTATACATTCTGTGCATGATGTAACAGAAGCATCAAGAACATTGCAGCTTATGTTTAACGAGGGACATAGCTGGATTAAGAAAGGTGCTGAATGCTAACTTACTGAACTCTCAAATTTACATGTCTGTCTACTAATAATGACGTTATCTTTGAGACTGGACAACTCAATGCATACTTAATCAAAGATCAAGTACATAATGTAGTGTGTGTGGATGTGCCAGGTGAGATATGCACAGTTTTTCTTCAAACATTTTCCATAAAATTGAACAAAACTTTTTAGATCTGTCTAATAACGAGTGCTGAATAGTTAACATTAAAGGCATATTTATGTACCTTAATTTTTCAGGTACATACTTATCAATCAGCATTCTACTGTCTCCAACAAGGTGCAAACAACACCTTGCAAATGTTTTCAGGAAAGCACAACTGTGTCAGGATGTGCTGCTTTTGCAGCTTGGTAGAGTCCTGATCCTCACTTGGGCAGTCCAGAGAACAGAGCCTGGATCCCTACGGCTATTTTGGTGCATCTCACTGTCTACCTTCCTGATATACTTCTGTGAAATGCACCTGTGCTGAAGAAATACAGTATTTTCTTAAAATGAAATTTTCCACAGGATCAGCTACTGTTAATTAGGAATGGGCTCTTTTCATAATCAAGCTTATCCTATTGCTGCCTACTGCACRGTTTGGGCTGAGACAACAGAGTGATCATTTGTCTGATATAGATAATTAGCTAAATTGCACCAGTGGTTTGCTGCATGTTCTGTGTTTCAGTAGTGTAGGAGCTAATGTGTGAAGCTAATTCAGCTACAAAGAATTTCTTCTGATCTAATAGATAAATATATAWTTAAGGAATTCTGAAGAAAATTGCATATGCATCTAATAGGCCATAATAGTAATGTAAAATGTATTCCAGTCTGCTGTGTGAACATGTATGACAAGGTCATTTCTTACTGTACATGTTGTGTAATCAGTTTAAAGAGCTCTTATTTTAAGCAGACATCTTGATTGGTTATATGAGCCCATACTTCTGTTAGACATTTTATTTAGTTTCTGAGATGCAATGTCTTTCCAGAGTTGTTGTGGTTTTTAGCATAACTATATATTTAGGCTCCTTCTTCTGAAGTTATAGTTTAAATTCTAGAAAGTGTTTTGTGTGCCGTGGTTGAATTTGAGAATATTCATAATTCCTAGTGTGCTCTGTTCTGTTTTAACTGCAATTGCAATGGGCATTAAAATGCAACTTTTGATAAGTTTGGAAGTGAGTTTTCTATTACAGCTAAACAACTATTGCAAAAGAATTTCTACAAATATTTGAATATTTCAGTAATTTAATTCTTTTACTCATCATATCACATTTTATAATCACTCCCTTTAAATATTTCCTTTGAATCCTCAGCCAACATGAGGACAATTAGTTTGTTCGTAGGCACTGACAAAAGAGTCAAGTTATCTCAAGCTAATTAAGAATAAATCATTCTACTGTACCTATGTGTGTTGCAGAGGTTGTAGCCTGTATAGTATTATCACTTCTCTGTTGTGTTCTGTCTGCTGTTTAACCTTCCTGCAGGATTCTGCTGCAAGGAAACAAAAGCACTTCTGTCCCTCCCAGACGGGGACCCTGATACAATCCCACCTCTGTTAACTGCTTGTTATGGAGCTGGGCCAACTCAGCTACACTTCTCTCTTTCCAGGGTATGCAGCCACATAGTTTTATTGAAAGTAGGGAATTAGTTAGCAAGGAGAACAAAAGATCACTTTAGAGACGTGGTTTTATAATTAGAAGTAGCCTATGTATATATTTCTTCCCTACTTTTATGTACCATCAAAAGCTAATTTGAATAGGATTCCCTGTCTGAGATACAGGAGAGGAACAGACCCAGTCTGCAGTCTTCTGGCAAGGCCAGAATCCCTTAGGACTCAGTGTGGGCTTTGACTTCCAAAGAATACACCCTCATTTTCTCTCTCTCTCTCTTATTTTTTAGTTTTTTTAGGGTTTTTTGTTTTTTATTGTTTTCATTCTTGGTTTGCCTTTTTTTTTTTTTTTTTTTTTTTTTTTTTTTTCATTATTAAGAATTAAAGTCCTTAAATATAAGTCCTTTCTCCTCTGGACTTTTAAAAGTATAGCACAGAGAGCTTGCTTTGTAAAAACCATCTATGGACATGTAGACCATCTCATGATGCATTGAGAACCCCCTTTTTAGATAAGTTCTGTAACTCAGACCATTTTGCAGTGGAGAAACAGTGATATAACATACTGTTCACACAAGTATGGAATTTTATTAGATCTTAAAAATCATTCAGGGCAAAACCCATTTTCTGTAGAAAAAACTTAAAATTTTCTGGAGTAGAAACTCAGCTAARGCAATGGAGATAGCTTTCCTGAAAGTCACTTCTCTTTAGGGAAGCTTATCTCCATATTCTGTTTCAGTCTGCAGCCATATAGCAGAGGAATACTGAAAAAAAATGAGATAAGACCCCTCAACACACATATTTTATAAAAAGAGGAAGAAATTGAGAAAAATGCACATTTTTACTATCCTCTTCCTAAAATAAAGGAGAGCTATTTAGCCAGTTTGTGCTCCAACTTTGCCACTAAAAATTTTTGTAGAAATAAGGAGTGGAAAAATACATAAGATGAAGCTGTTGGAAGTCAGCAGCATCTAAAAGCAGAACTAGTGGAAAGATCATTATGTAATTTTAATGGTTGTTAAGATCAGGTTCTGTTTGCATTAGTAGGCAGTAAGGTAAGCATATGTCTTGCATATGTCTTACATATGTCTTATATAAGTGAGTKGGGAGTAAGGTAAGCGTGGTCTTTGCAGCTATGACTTGTAAGTGAGCTATTGTACCTTTCTGACATTTACAGAAAGGACATTCTAGACTGGGGCATCTCAGTTGCAAGCCAAAGTTGCTACATTCTGATGCAGGAGGCAACCAGGTAGCAAAGTGCAACACAAAACAATTTATCAAGCTGGAAGCAGGATGCAGATTGGATCTTCAAATGTGCTCTTTTTGATGGTCTTCTACAAAGAAGTTGAAATGGAATTCTAAATCTTGTAAAGATTTAAGAATTAAAGAATGCTCTCTCTCTCTCCCCTGCGCTCTCKCTTTCTCTTTTTCTCTCCACATACTGAAACAATTTTTCAGTATTTATGCTGAGGACACAGTTTAACAAAATTCTGAGGTGCCTTCTAAAGATCCCACAAGGCAGAATCTGTAAACATTTAAACAGAATTTCAAATTTTGCGGAGATAAAATTGATGTGTGTGAAAGATCTGGAGCCCATTCATTTCCTAATTTCCTTTGCAGGCAGAACAGGGGGAAAAATAAACCTTCCAGACTGTCTTTGCTGGAAAATAAGGGTGATTGTAGGAGCTGTGATGTGTTCCATGATGTTGGAACACTACTATTATCTATTTTTCAGTATAGTCTGATTGCATTTGATTTACAGACTACGAGACAAATTCTCCGGCTTATCTACTTTAATTTGCCGTATTTATATTTGGAAAGGAATAATTATTCTGAAGTCTATGGAACAGAATCTCAGTTTATGACAGTAGAGCTAAATTATGAAGTACCCATGCAGCTACATTATCTCTATTGGATTGTTTCCCAACAGGGTTTGCTTATGAAAACAAAAGTAAAGGATGTGAACTCCCGCCACTCAAGATATCTGAAGAGAGACAAGAGAGGAGAAGAAAAGAGGGAATATGATGTTTCAACATATTAAGTATTAAAAAATGTAATTTTTAAGGTATATTTTATTTAGTCTAGAAAAAGAATGGGAAGCCACTTCTGAATGTTTTCTCTTGAAGACAACTGAAGTATACAGCTTCCCCTGCCAAAGTCATCTGGGGCTCTCTGCAGTGCTTTTAGAGACATGCGAACTAAATACAAAAAATAATTTCAATAATTCAAACAACTTTTGTCCTTTTACATAAAAGGGGAGCTGAGGTACTTTCATCCTTTGAATTAGGAGAAATTTTAACATAATCATGAATTCATCAGATCTCTTTCAAGAACTGGTGAAGACTGGTATATTCCAAGAAAAGCTGAAGAGTGAGTTAGTAAGAACTGTGAGGTGGATATGCCTAGAGTTTTTCCTTTCAGTGAAATCCCCAACGAAGACCTAAGGATCTTAAAAGAAAAAACAAATATGTACTTTATTAGAAGATAAATTTAATGTTTAGCATTCTAATGGGAAAACCCCTCAAATTGGCAATGCTTTATTTCTATTCTGTTGGATTCAGCCATGTTAATACTACGATGTTAAGAATGCATTTGCCTGTTATATCTAAGGGAGCTTCTATAACTTATCGTTTTCAGAGATACATGCTATGGAGTATAGCACCTCTTGTATCTTTGGATTCAAAATTATGCTGCAGCCTTTTCACTAGTTTAGCATCCTCTTACCTTTGTTGTCAGTTGTTCAAATAGGTGCACAAAAATTGCTTTACCTGCACAAATATTTTCTAGCTTTCTAAATGGTCTTCCTCCCCTCCCAACTTTTTACCTCTTTTCATGTTCTTTGAATGTAACTATTTGTGTTCTAAAATATAGGAAAAAGGAAAACAGTCCAGACAAGAGAATATTCCACAGTCCTTCAATGTTTCATTGTTAGTGTTATTATCTCCTTTGAGGCTGGAGTTTGTCTTCAGTAATTGAATCTGCTGGAATTACTTCAATTTCCTTCATATTTCAATTAAAAAATTAAGCAGCCCTAGTCTCTTCACCTATCTCTTATGATATTCTCCAAAAATATGACTTATAAAAATTGACAGCATCTTGTATTCTTCAATAGCAATACAAACCATTTTGCTGTATTCTAATGTTTGCTAAACGTATTTGGTGTTTAAATCAATATTGAGATTTGCTATGTACMGCTGTGGTCAAATCTATGATAAATTAACTTTTCATCAGTGTTATTAAATATAGTGCTCATAGACTATTTATATATTAACAAGCTGGCATCCTGGAGGAATTCRTATGAAATTGGATCATACTTGCGTAAAGAATTCCTGTAGTTTCTTCACATTCTAACAAATTGCATTTAGGATTCCTTTTTTCCTCTCCCTTTCTCCCTGCCACCTCCCCCATAACTTTTTTCCTCTCCCCTCCTTCTCTGTTGATATACTTATTATTTTCTGAATGAATGCCAGCATCATAACAGACTTTTCAAAGACTCTCATCGTAGCAGACATTTTGAGCTGTGGCTTTGACAGATTGCACATTTTGAAAGTGCGATACTGTAGCAAGCTTTTTAGTAAATTTGGCAGACTACATACTGTCTTGAAATCCACTGATGAAAAGTGAAAAATCTATTAGATGTAGGTTGGCAGGATACATGTGACCTGCTGACAGGCTGTGCACATATTTTATTTGATTCTAGGAGTGAGGAATCCAATTCTCAGGGGTTTATGAAGTATTGCAGTAAATGTCACTTACAGAATGAAAAAGAAAAGACAGTCTTGAAAGAATTAGATTGTAGGAGATGACTTCAGAAAAAGAATCGTAAAAGTCTTTGTCTTACACACAGGGGTTTTACTGAAATTATAATTGGTAGAGAATAGATAGGAACTGTGATAGTAGTGTATGTAATACTGCTAAAGAGCTGATTTAAGTCTCCTCCCTTAGGAGGACTCTGTAAGTCTACAGAGTTTGCAAGTAGAGGAAACCCTTTCATTTTCCAGTGCTCAAAATACAGGCTTACAGTGGTGATGTTGACTAGGCTGGGACGCTCACCTTTGAATGATTTTTCTGCAGGAAAAAGCTCAGCTTCCAAAACTTAACGACAGTTTTCTTGCAGACAGAAAGCTGTTCCCAGGAATTTCCTTTGTGGCTTTCAAATCTGTTATTTTGCTTGCTTGCTTGCTCGTTTCCCGCAAGGTGTATCTGTTACGCACAGTCTTGTAGTAGGAGGTATGAAAGCTARTATTCAGTGAGCTTGGAAGGGAGAAGCACCCTGTGTATCTGTGGCTAACCTATAATATCATGAGTTAAGCTGACTCCTCAGGCCATAATGCTCCCCAAAGGGATGGCAGGACCCTCCTCTCTCTCTTCGACTGCGTATTTTCACTTCTCCTTTGTACCGTCATTGGCTTTTGGAGCCCTGTGGCTATTTGAATCAAATTGCTAATCCAACAGAAAACTAATCATAACATGCACACACACAAAAGAAGAGTTAGTTCACAGCTAAATCAGGAAGCTCAGTAGGCCCATGGGTACTAGTATCGATGCGAAGAGGAGAGGAAATATYCTATTAGGGCAGGTAAAAGGCAGGAATACATTTCTTCGTAGCAACTTCACCTTGCATTTTTTTTAATTCAGTGACATAGGCTGATATTCAAAACATTGCATGCAAAGCTGCATGCATCTCATTGCAGTGTAAGTGAATCTTAGCAGCTGCTTTTTTACTCCTCGAATAAAATCCCTACATTAGAGAATAAAAGTGGAATATTAAAACAGATCTTACAAAAACATGTAAAAGTGGCTATCAAGTTTTCTGTCTTTTGTGGAAGTGTTGTTCATTATAAGTTCTATTTCTGTATATCTATTTCTCATGGACGGTGGTGGGGTACTACTTATGGGCTTGGGAATTTCACAACTTTTGCCTTGTGAAAAGAATTTGCTGTTACAACTTTTTAAATAACAAATATTCCCCTGGAATGCATGTAACCTTTACACTCTGATTGTAGTAAGGTTATGTTGCATTAGTGCAGAAACACATACAAAAAATTATGTATTACCTTTTTAATTAGCTTTTGCACAAGCAGGCCAGAACAGATATATTTTACATATCCATTCCTCTCATCATACTTTTAGGGCTATCAAACTAGAGAGAGAAAAGGTAAGGAATTTAAAAGATGAAATAAAGACTCTTCAACAATGAAAAAGAATATTAAAATTAATAAATATAACAAAACTACCGAGTTTATCCTCTGTAGCTTTGCTTTTTGATAGTTGAAACTGATCTTTACTTCTAATGCTTACTTCTTTGTCACAAGATACGAAATACTGAAATGATTTCTCAGAGAAGAGGAAACAKTATATAGGGATTATGATCTGTACTGAATTCTCTAAGTTAAAGCCTTGGGTTCTTCTGTTTTAGACTTCAACCTATTCTGTTTTAGAAAGGCCAACCCTGGTTTTGGAGACTGARTAACTTAAAACGTCACAGGAGATGGCAGAGAGATGTGTCCTGAGGGGTTGGAAGGTATTTATAGTTTCTGTGTGTGGGATAGAAGGCAGAAGAGGGAAATGACAGGCTTGTAATTATGCTTATAAGAAAATTGCTGCTAATTTTTGCATATCAGACATGTTTGTTTGCAACGTGGATCTGTTCTATAAGTCAATTTTACATATTAGCTAGAAATCCTGGAAAAGTATTGCACAGCTTGTAGCCTGCTGAGCAATTTGCTTGGCACTCAGGAAAGGATTTGAGGATGTTGATGTGGGAGAAAAAGAGATCAAACAGAAAGGTGCTCAGATTGCCGAGCCAGTCACTGGCATGTCATGTCACCTTGCCAGCATACTTGCCCCCCTGGCTTCACCCCAGCCCGTGTCCAAAAGTCTCTGACAAGCATGGGTTTGGCAGCCTGGTGCCGATGTCTGAAGACCCCGGGGACAGGAAAGAAAATTAAGTGATACAGCCATACAAGAGATGTAGGCAGGGGGATAGATGCTGGGAAATAAAGGTGAGGAGGTAGTGTTATGAGGGCAGTTGGAGACACTGGGGTAAAATAAAAAGGGTATGTGTAGGAGAGTGGAGAAGACATTTGGGTTTTGGCCCCCTTGCCTTTGAAATGTATCAATCTTTGAGTTGCAGGTAGCTGTGCCATATCTGCAGAGATGCTAAAACTGCCAGATTCATAAAGTCTGGTCTGACAGGTTAAATGAGAATATATAATCAACTGTAAAAATTGAGACAGTATTTTTTTATGATTTGTGACAGAGACCAATCTGTAAGTGGAGTTAAGAAGGTATTGTATACGTTTGCTATAAATACCATGGCAAAGTATTTCTCTCTGAACTTTCAGGATAGGCTTTTGTGGAGGGCAGCATATCAGCTAAAATGCAGCATTTTTTGGTTTGCTCCAGTATGCAAGTTCCCAGTTTAAGTATTAGTTTTGAGTAATGTTCCATCCGTCAATCACAGCTTCCAAGTCTTCATACTTTCCTTTGTTGTCATCTTCAGTCTTGAACTAGCGCGTTCCAAGTATGTGTCAGTTTTTTAATCGGTGTAGCCAGAATGGCATCCAACCTTTTGCAGTTTTAGTATACTTTTTCTGAACTGACATCTGATCTGTCAAATTCACACCTCTTGAAAATGTGAAGATATAGGCAACAGGATTAGTATAAGAATTATGTAATTGTAAGAGAAAAATGGATAAAAGATTTTCAGTAAATTCTTTTTTTTAACATCATATATAAGAATACTGTCATTTCATCATGTACATTAAATTTCTGTATTTTTTAAAGAAGAAAAAACAGTTCCCACAATTCAAATTATTCTCTAAACAAAAATACATATCACCATCCTTAGACCTGAATCACTACGTTCAGGAAAAACACAATTCCATTTATGGCAGCTCCTTGCTTGCAAGGAACAAGATAATTTTGAACAGCAAGGACTGAGCATTGACTTCCAAAGGAGAAAAAAAGAAAATCCTCTACAGATTTCAGAACAGTGGTCCTCTTTGCCTTTTTTTGTTTTTTACTTTTGTTTTCACTTTGAATACACACTTTAATGTGTTTTACTGAGCTGTGAAGCTAATTTCCTCAGTTCACTGGGGAGCAATTGACATTTTTGCAGATGCTTGTGATCTAGCTATTTAGTTAAAGAAAGAAGAATTGATAATGCCTTGGTCGTCACATGCATTTGCATTAAAAATCAAACGTACAGTATCTTTTGACTAATCACTTTTGCACTTGTCTGACAGATACAGAAGTACCTGTGCAGAAAGACGGGCAGTCCTAATATACGTTAGGGACTGAGATGAGAGCAAGYGCACAGGGACTTGAACTCACAAGTGACTGAAGTCTAAAGTTGCCATGCGAACTGACATTTGGTCTTATATCACTGCTCAGAAATATCAAATACCCATTCGAACTCCATGGCATCTCAGAGGCAGGCAGAGAAGTGCATAAGCTGTGCGCAGATCCTTGGAAGGGCTTCATTTGTTAAGGTGTGTTAACGCGCAGAGGACGCAGCTCGTAATAAAGAAACACTAACCATCTCCTATGAGTAAGTGATCGCAGCACTTAGAAAGCAGAAGACCTTGATTTGAATTCATAGATTTTGTGAAAGGGGACCCACAGGGAATCCAAAACCAACTTCACAAGAGTGCCAGGACCACCAGGGCTGTAAGCGAGATTGAACTGTAAAGGTGAATAATTTTGGCTGTGGCATTACTGGTTCTCTGTGCAGAAAGGAGCCCAGAAAGGCCAGAGACATCACAGAAAAAAGCAGGGGGGAACTTAAGTGTGGACACTGCTGCGGACATTACTTCAGGAGAAGGGTGGCTGAGGTGTTTTGCGTTAAGGACTCATTGGAAAGAGTGCATCATCAGCACTGGAAAGCAAGATCAGACCCCAGAACCACAAATCCACAAGGAGTAGTTTGATTTTCATATGGGTATWAAAATGCAGCTTGAAGCATTTCTTTCCTTATTTACTTAATTCTTGTCCTGATCAGAAGCCCTCTGAAGCTGATGAGCTTTTCCATTGGTTTTGATAGTGTGGCTCAGGCTGTAAATTTAAAATTGACAGTGTCTCTGTTAGAGAATTATTGCATTACATTTCAAACAATGTTTACCACTGATGATATGAGTTGTCATGTTGATTACAAAAAGAGGCTCTGCAGGGAGTTGCTAATAGTAGCTCTAATAAAGCGTCAGGCCATAAAAGACCAGAAGGACTCAATATAAATTATAATTGTTCTTTAATTTACAATTGTTGTTTTACAAAATGTTCTCTGAGGGGTCTTTTCAAACTAAGTCATCCATACAGCTGTTCTTAAAGGAGCTCAATGACAGGATGAAGCATTGCCTTTTACCTGTGAACAATAAAAATACTCAAACAATTTTCTTGTTATAGCAAAGTGCAAAATAAAATATTTGAAATATGAAATAAAGCATTTAGAAACTAAGAATTTTTAGGGACTGAGAGCCTGATTTTTTTGCTCAACAGAACATAGTCTCTTCCTTTATCACATCTGAACAATACCATATTAACCCTAGGCAGCATCAGCCATAAAGTTAAASTGACAGGACTGTGTTCCTCAAGGGAGCAAGTTAGGATGATTCTTCTATTTGCATCAAAGATCAAAGCACAATGTGGAGCGGGTGCTGACTGAATGTACAAAATTCAAAGGACATTTAAGGCTAATAGCTCTAATTACTAATTATACCAGACTAATTTAATGGCAAAATAGGGCTTTCATATAACATAAAGAAGGGAGACTCTGTGGCTTAAACTAAATGAAAATATAAATTCAGCCAAAAACCTGCTTGCTTAAACAGCCTTTCTTTTTCTTTCTGTTATGGATTAAGTTTAAAAACAGCATTTTATGTCAATTTGTAACACCTCTGGCCTTTCAAAACAGTRAGAGCGATTTAACACTATGAAAGTATTTTTCAGTCTATGCCAAGCAACTATATGCATTATCACATAACTGATATTTTTTCATTAATTAAGTCCTTCCACTTTCTGTGTGGCAGAGATGGTCAAATCGAATTCTGCCCAGAGCTCATGAATAAGAGTCCTATTCCTCGGGTGCTGAGCCCTGGGACTGATTGCTTGCCACAGTCTGTTGGCTYGATTCCTCCCCTTCTCTCCATGCACTAGGACAGTAAACACAGAGATATTAATATTTAGACTGCAATCAGGAGATCATGCTGTTTTAAATCTTCCTATTATCATATTTATTTCTTCTTGTCTTTCTTTCCTGTGGTGAATTAAACTATCTGCTGTTTTATATAATTTCTTACATAAAACCTTTATTTTAGAGGTTCTACAACTAAAACACTTAAAAAGCACACACTCTAGAATGAATAAAATGGCCTTTTGTTCACATCAGTTGCTTATGCAATTTAAAATATTGCACATTGAAACTGGGGCTATTTAATACTCTGTGGATTTTTGCCGAAGACTGACCCAAAGCTGTATTGCATTTTTTCCTGTAATTGTAATACACAGAAAAAATGAGCCTTCAATGACCTCTTTGTTTTTGTTGCAGTTTAAAATTTGTCTTTTAAAATACAAAAACCATTTGGCTTAGAGAAACAAGAAGAAAAGGACTTAGTTATAAGGTTAGTCTAAGCATTGTAACGCAATAAATCTACAAACTTGTTAATGTCTTTCTCTATTGGCCAACATCTGTTTTACCTTCCTATATCTATTGGTTTTTGTAACCTCCGAGCTCAAGCCAGTAATACTATGGGGATGGATAGTTACATCTATACAGGCAACCTGATAGCAGATGGCACTGGAARTATTAAGTGAGTAAGTGTGTCAAAAGAGAAACAGGAAATAAAATAAAAGAAAAAAAGTGCATGGTTCTAGAGTCGTCATAGCAAGCTTGGCAGAATTTTACATTAGGCGTTTTGAAGGTGGGCATCTGGGGATACCCATGCCATGAGTTGGGATTTTTAGTCCARAAGGTTTCCCTAATACTTCTGGAAAGAAATGAGAGAAAATTTTGCATATCAGTTCAATGAAAATGACGTAGATTCGCTTAATTTTCCTTGTAGAAACACTGTGTCCATGATAAAGGATGGAGCTTGTGTGCAGTGGCAGCAGTATAACAGTCTCTTCCTGATCTGAATACCCAATAAAGCAGTTATTCTAGGAGACATGGGATGTCCAGCAGAGCAGTCACTGTTTGTAGCTATTTCTCTAACCTTTCAGTAACGGGCTATCTCTATGTCTGAATCTAGTCCATGTGACATTTTTGGAGCTGGTTTTGAGGCTTGTGCTTCACTGGAGTCTCGATTTTCTTATTAACAATGAAAATACGACCTCAGCAAATAATAATTTTTGTATCTCACTTGCTCAACTCATTAAAAGCTGTGCAGATATTGGAACATTGCTCTTATGGGAGATCTGAAGGTGTGCATTAATCTTTTAATTAATAATTTAAAAGAAAAATGATTCCCTTTGTGCATATGAGCTTATTCTTAACAGGGTGATCAAAATGAAATGCAAGGGACAAAAAAAGCAGGTCTGAAATAGCTGGCACAGCATGTTATACCTGTGCTTAGAATTCAGACATTTTCTGTATGCAATTAAAATTCACTATATCTTTGTCCAAGAGCTTATTTAGGAAGTCTGACATAGAAAAATTGAGTGATTTGACTTACCATAGTTTTATGCATATAGTAATCTTGGAAAGGTTTCCATTAGATTAATTTGAGTGTTCGGAATTAACAACGGGTTTGCCTTTAATTTCTAAGTATAGTAGGAATAATACAATGTAATATATTTTTAAGCAAGTCTAAGTGTTTCTTATCAATTCAATTCAACTCAATGAATTCTTAAAACATGAAGTTTTTCTTAAACATTGCCTTTATAAGCAAACCAGAAAAGAAAATATGGTTGTAAATCTTGTGAACAATGTCTCATTGCTCATTTGTTTAAAGTGACATATTTCCATTTTTCTTACTGATTACTGACTTTTGCTATAAATTATCTTGGATTTCCAAACTCAGTTATTATTTAGGAATGAACCAGCCTCCCATTGCCCTGAGTGAAGGGTGCTTTTTTTCCTTTTATCTTTTCGAAGTGACTTTGTTAGCTTTGACTTCAGATGCAGATGAAGTAGGAGGGTAGGGTAGGAAATACTAGCCAGTCTGTAAATATCTAGGCTACAAATACCTTGGTACATTAATACAGGTTAACTGGTTGGTAAATTTTAGGGAGGGTTAGTAGTTAATTTCRCCTAGGGAGTACATATTAAGGCACTTGGCTATGGAAGTCAGCATGGTGAYGTTTTTAACACTGGGTACATTTAGTCACATAAARTACAAATATCKATGTTCAAAGCCACCTAAATAAGCTACATTAAGCATGCCTWCTGAAGATACTTGCTTAACTGTAGCTCCTGCCATGACTTTTTAGGCCAAGAATGTGACTGACTGTCCACAGCTGCCAGATGATTGCTTGCTAGATTAAGAGATSAGAGTTAAATTCATAGCCGTGACATAGGGGAACATCAGGATAACACCATGGTCCCTTTCCCTTTTTTATCTCTTTCTCCTTACCCCTCCTACAAACTGTGTATATTTGGAAAACAGAGATAATAATGAAGAACTATCCTAGCACAAGAAGTATGGCTCCAAATCCACTACGGCCTTGGTCATTATTTTTAGAAAAGTGCCGTGATTGTTTCCATTTTGAAAACACTTATAATTAAGAATTTGCCTCTGTGTGAAGTAGAAGAGCTCTGCTGATACTGGATTGATACTCTTCTGCTCTCCATAGGAATGTGAGCTGTAGAGTTTTGGCCATTACAGGCTCTTGTTTTTTTTTTTTTTTTTTTTTTTTTTGGCTCAGAAGACTAGTTGCTAAATTAACAGCTGTGATTTCTATTCAGAGTTGAGATAGAAGAATATCAACTAATTTTGAACATAATTACTTATATTTCTGAGTAGGGCTATGTTGGAGGTGTTTGTAGCATTGCAGAATGACGGCTCTGCAGTAGAGRGAAGATCACTTTTACCAATTGGGCACCACACCAGAAGAAGAATGCTGAATGTATTGATTTTTTCCTATATTTGGGGTACGATGAATGAAAACCATACCTTATGCATTCTGTGACGTATGCCTGAACCAAACAGAGAGGARAAAACTGTGACAAATGGAAGAACAAAGTAGTCTGCCAAGGATTCAGTTCAAAAAAGAAATTGAAATATCTTTTTTTCTCCAGAAGCAAGTGTCTGAACACTTAATGATATTAGCTTTGATTCTCCAGAAAATTTATCTTATGAAGAGCCAAGAGCTTAGTTTGCTGATGACTGCTTTTGGCTTTGTTGACTTCTGAGAGACAAATAGGCAAAAAGAGGAATTGTATCTTTTAAGAAAATAAATATTTAAATAAATTTAAATTCTAGCATTGATACTAATCTTCTCAAATGGGAGTCTATAGCTCTTCTTTAAGGGGACAAGATGAGAAATTCTTAAAAACATAAAGATATAGACTTGAACTAGTATAATCATTAGGATCTTCCRCCACATGTATTTTTAGAAGTGAACACAGCACTTTTGACTGTTGTTTAGTTGATTCTAGCCTCTATAGTCACTGTSTTACGTACATAAAAAGATTTATATGGTCTGAGCAGTTGAAATCATGTCCAAGCCTAYGTTATTTTAGATTTAAGGGTACTTTATGTTATATAATGGAAGATCATGGAAGTTAAGTGGGATAATTCCATTTCTATGTTTTGTTCACAAACTGAGTTGAGTAATAACCTGAAATCCGTATTCTCACACACAAGAACGCGTATGGCGTAAGCCCAGTCTGCAGGTGGAAATGGATGTCTTCTCCCAGTTAACCACAGTGATTCACAAAATGGAGGTGAACAGTGGAGGAAAGTACCATGAAAAGAGTTCTTCGCTGGCCCTTTCAAAATGTAGTGCATGGATGTCCTTCTATTGCTCCCTGGAGGTTTGTAAGCACGTGCCAGAAATAAACAGCTGGCCTAACGAAGAGAATTCTCCCCTGTGCATCTGTTTGGGTTATAGGTTTATGGCAGTAACGAGCTGTGGAAATCAATCTTTTGTAATCTCTGCCCTTTATGTTTTACTCAGAGGGCTGCTTTCACATCTATAAATAATCCATTTGCGGATCTGTTTGAAGATAAAAGAGGCTGGCATGCAAGAAAAGCTTTTCCATGCTCTCCAATTACTTATCCCAAAATGAATGTGCAAAACCTGGAGTATTTTAGGTTCACCTTATTGATTTAGATGTTTCTCCCTACAAAATCTTGTTAATGCAGATTGCATTTTCAAGACAGGTCTTACAGTGCAGGCAAGACTTAAAATTTATTTTGCCTATAAAATTCTAACAGAATAAACCTGTCCTATTCTATCTTGTAAGCAAAGACCCAGTGAATAGAGGCAACACAAAGGAAATATAACAACTTGTAAGTACAGCTGTTTATGTGCATGTTCTACGTTTCCTCAAMGCCGTGCAAGGAAAGAAGGAAGGGTAAAATATTGTTTGTTTTAATTCTTATATCATTCTTAAGATTTTATATAGCTCGTTTTTCCAGCTTTGACCTTATTAACTAGAAAACTTGTATTAGGGGGAGGAGGATTAACATGGATTCATTCACAGAATCACTTATATTGTATGATTAACTCATTATCTTTTTTGCATTAACAGCACAATCATTTATTTTGAAAACTTCTTCACTTGCTCCGTTGTGCTCCCTCTTCCTTGTGCCCCAGTGGCAAAATCCTTTCCCCTAYAAGTTGTCTGTTCAGTGAAAAAATCCCCCAGTAGGAGACCAACAGGTTGCACAGCTGGGACCGCTTCTCCCTCGCTGCTTTAGCTCTGCTCTCTTGGGAGACCAGGAGTTTTCCATATGTAGCTCAGCCACAAGCTGCGGATGGAGGATTTTCTTTATGACTTAGCTCCTTATTGTCCCTTATCTTTAGGGACAAGGGTGSCCCACACTCAGGCCCCATGTCTTTGCAGTGATCCGCAGAAAGCTGAAGAGCCTTCTAACTACATGTGGAGTGATGCGGGGTGGGAAGAATATTACATTATCGTAATTACAGCTTTTCCTTTATGGGTGGTGAAAGACAGGAAAGTCTTTATCTTGCATTCACATTGCCAGTTGAATTGACCTCTGGATAACTTTGTGTTTTCTCTTGTGTTGTTTTCACTATTCTGTGCATGCTGGATCTCTGTGGAGATAGAATTTGTCGTTTTATTGAGRTGATAGAGAAATCTAATGATGCAGAAATCCAACTCTTTTCTCTATCATTTCCCTTGCGACCCTCTGCTTGCTTCTTTGACAAGCCTCACAAGGTCTTGTGTTATCATTTCCTGACTTATGATCACTTAGGAAGATATCCTGAAAGCTATGCTAATATGGTGCTTATGATTTTTATTATATGTCACTTCTGTGAGATATGAGCTTGCATTAGGAAAAAAAAAAAAAAAGTCACAAGCCAGACAGTGGAGCTGTGGCACATACATGCTCTGCCAGTGCATAAGGACTGGAAATCCCAGGTAGCAGAAGGTCTCTGGCTTCTGTTAATTACTGCAGTGATGAGAAGAGGTTGAATTCAAGAGGCAAATGGTGCTGTAAGGTTTCTCCTGGTGTTTTTATCTTGATTCCTGTCTGCTTTTCTGCTGCTCTTGGCAGTATTAAGATCGTCATTGTTAATTACACTGATATCCTCAAGTTTCACTGAGTTTTGAGGTGAGGGGAAAAGTTCATTTTTAGGGAATCTTTTAGAGATGAAGTGCTTAGTGTAGCAACAAGGATAGAAGGTGTTTTACTGGAAAAGAAACAAGGGTGCCTTTATGGCTTATACGGTGGAAAAGATTATGTAGAAAAGAGTTAAGTACATCACTGACTGCAGTGAAGATCCAAATTATTCAGGATGATGAATTGGCTTACACTACACTCTGTGCTCTGTGAAAGTGTATTGAAAGAATACATTTGTTTCTATTATTCTAAATCCTAATGAGAGCTCCGTAGAAGTAATTGGATTTGCCATTGTTAAGATGGCAGCAGCACTATCGCCCTGAATAACTATTGTGTTTAGCTAATGTTGTGTTGTGATTACCATCTTGCGAGGGTGGTCTTTCTTTACCCATAGCATTCTTCACAGCAGGCAACTTCAGCTAAGTCTGATTTCAGCTTTCATTCCAGTTGGATTCCTGCCCCTCTTTAACCTTGTCAAAGCCAAACCAGGGTGCCTGACATACTGCACGGGTGGTTGCCTTCCGGAGACGACTATCACAGAAGCATTCCAGACTTGGACAAAGCATTCCTGTTTGAGATCTAAAAAAACAACCCCCCTCCCTCCAAAAACAGCTTACAGAAGTTCAAAGAAAATTTTAGGAGATATCATTTAAGAATATTTGCTTTGCTCCCTTGCCTTTGATGGGCTTGTTCCTTTTAGCATGCTGAGGACCTGTGAGAATGGCTGCTGGTCACATGCCTATCCTGCAGCAAACACGGATGTGGTGAGCTACCTAACAGCAGTGAAACAAACATCAGGGTCCTCCAAACAAAGCACAAATTGGATCTGCTTGAGCAAGTGAAACAGCAATTTAACAGCTGAGAGAAACCGGATCACGCAGAAGGCATTTACAAAGGAAGTACTCTCCAAACCTTCCTTTGGTACAGTGAGAGGAAGGCAGGAGAGAGCTAACACTGTAAGCAGCTCACTCTTCAGAAACTAAGTACGTGCGAGTGTACGTGYGTGTAAGCTGGAAACAGATAAGCCGCCAAATAACCACAAAAAAAGAACTGTCTGTGGGAGCCACAAAAAACATCCATAAAACTTCTCTCCCCCCCCCCCCCACTTAACTGGCTCATTCTTCCCTGCTGGTTAGGGGTGGATGTATTGGGTTTGCTAACTCTGGGGCTGTGTAAGCGTTGGAGCTCGCCGAGCCGTTGGGCTTGGTGATTCTGCTAGCTGTAGCTCTGTGCAAAGCTCATGGGAGGTTTTCTCTCAGCCTGAGGAGAACTGGAAGTTCAAGTCTAGTTTTCAACTACAAGAGGCTCTTACTGATGTATTAGGACGAGCTTCAGCTGAACAGTACCTTTAAGAATTTGATGTTGATTTATAACTGAAATTCCCAAATCCTTCTGAAGTTCATTTAGCTTTTGCCTTAACCTTGCTGAATATTTAGTATAGTTACTGCTGTTAATGGCGTATATGTCTGAAATAATTGTTTAGAGCCCTTATTCCTAAGAGCCTATGTAATACCCAATAGTACAATAACATCTGGACATAGAAGAAAACTGTAAAGACTTTAGACAAACACATCTTGCTTGACTGTTGACTTAATGAAGRGAGACATTCTGAACTTAGTATTAAAAGAATGTGTCGGACTGCAAATAGAAATGCAAAATGGAGAAATTCAGGCAGTTAATTTCCATACCACATTATGAGATTAGAAATATACTGATCTGAATAAGAACTGTAAAAATGYGTAATGTCTTTTGACAGAGATCATAAATCATGGGATTTTCAAGGTTATTAAAACAAATTCCACCCACATCTGTAGAGCTGTTTTTAACATACTTGTGCTAGCTAATGGCTTGTGTTGTTTTAAAAAAATATGGTCTTCTTTCCCAAGTTACTCATATGAAATGAAATAACTTAATTCCATACTCAAACTTATAAAGAAATCCAAAATTCTCTTATATGGTAGTGCTATATTTATTGATACATGAAGTATAATGCTTTTAAAATCTGAAATGCTGAAGATAAAATCTTTGCACGCGATGACATTGTGACATTGTTGAAAAGGCAGCAAAACAGGGATTAGACCTCTCCCCCCACAAAGTATTTATGGTTATTTTTCTCTGGAATTAATAATGTTCACCTTTTCTATTTCATTTTTGTCAATATTTAAAAACAATTTAAGATAAATATCATCGAAAGACTGCATAAAAAGTTCTTGCTCTAGTAATTGTATTTGTATGGCATCATACCTTTGCTTGAACACAATTAGTTAAGTACTGCTCAGCATTAATAAAAGTATCAGCATTTTCTTCAATGATTGCATAGAACATATTGCATGAGTAAGACTGTTCACATGAGAGAAAGGCTTGCAATATTTAATTTCTCCAGGAAACTGCAAAGAGGTCTGCATATCCTGAATGCCTACTGAAAGCTTCTGCAATATTCTTACTTTTTTTCTTAAAGAGGAAATTAAAAAATATTTATGTGAGTTATTGAAAAGGAGGGAAACTTTATAAAATGAGTTTCTGAACTTCTGGAGTTTGTATCTGAAATCATAAAGACTTCATTTTAAAATGAAGTTTTGGTAGCAAAGAAGAGTACACCTCCTATTTTTAGGGGAAAAAGAAAAGAAAGGAATAATTCAGCTGTAAATATATGTATGGAGACGATGTTCATAAAATTCAATCTTCTCTTCGAAATGTCAAAGTATTTTACAAAAGGTAGCATAACGAAAGCTTGCAACTAAACACCTAAAACCAAGTATGTACCTGTATTTTACAGAAAAAACAGACAGTAGCAGAGGCAGACACTTATTTTTTGGTGAGATATTATTTTGGTACTTGGAAACGAAGGGGATGCTCCAGGACCTTAAGTCTATTCTGGATGTGGTTGACACTTATGTATCATAAACTAATATAGACCTTAAAAAAGACTTGTTAGTAAAATTTATAGTGTAAGAATCACTGGTAGATATTTTAGTATTCAGAAAGCTGCTACTGTTTAGTAGTCACTGCATATTTGAATTCTTCAGGGAGACTTCTAAAAGAGTTAAGGACCTGAGGAAATGGAATTTTAGCAGTTTTTTAACACTGACCTTGACTTCAGTGCAGCATGAGTGTAGTTTAATTGATTATATTATTGTCTATATGAAACCTAACATGTCCTGGTTTTATCAGTTTTTTTAATATCACATATTGTATTTAATCCAGACTCTTGATAACTGAAATATTCTTAGGATTTTAAATTGCATTGAAATAAGAATATAGATTGTTTGTGGGGAGAGAGTTTGCTTGGATATTCTGTSATTGTGGTTTACAACTCCTCTCTCTCTAAAGCTGATTTTAATATTTTTCATTAAATCTAGTATATTCTTTTGTCCCTAGAGTCCTGCCTCTTCATTATAACCATTTCCATCAATGACAAGATCAGAGAGCATTTTTAATGTTAAATAGGATAGAAGGGTAGAAATTAGTACTTAAAGGGTGAAACCATTAGTATTTCTGAGTGCTTCTATGTATTCATCACTGCCTGATACAGATCAGTATTAATAATGGGAGCAGCCAGACATAATCCATCTGCTGGATATTCCTTTCTCTCTATGCACTGGCTGGCTTGTCTTCTTTCTCAGACACTGCCTGCTCCAGTCTCCAGACAGGAAATCCAGACATGGCCATTCATCAGCGCTGCTATAATCTGTCTGATTTTATTAGCTTTTGAATTTTATCACTAAAATGAAAAGGAAAGGGAGGGGGAAGAGAACTCAGCAGTGTGATTCTCCCATACCTATGCATTTTCCTCAGTGCAGCACACTGGGACCAGACAAAAATTAAAGTGTAAAGGTGCCTGGCAAATCCCCCTTTGCCCCCTCACCCCAATATTTTATTTTTAAAGCTTGCTTTGTTTTATTTTATTTATTCTTCTACAAATATATAGGGCGTGGCATGGTCAGGGTTTCTGGCTGATTGATCATTTCTTTTCKTTTAACCTTTCACGGGTTCATATTGAATATTTTGTGTTTGTGTGAGACCTGCCTAGATTTGCTTCTTGTTTTGGGGAACAGACCCAAATGGCAGTTTGAATCTGAGTTTCTTTGCTGTGACTGTACACACCGGCTGCTGCCTGGTGTGAGACACTCAATACTAGTTGTCCCAGCTAAAATATCTTGATCAAGGCAAGGAGGGTGAACTTACGTAGAGGCCTCCCCTTTGGCAAATGGAGGGAAAACAAGAATGGACCAAARCCTTTAATTTTTCTTGGCAAAGTGGCATGAACCATTTCAACCTAGGGGACTGCAGGAGGAAGTCSCTGAAGGGAACTGCCTATCTCAGCTCCATTTTCCCCTGTATCCRTTTTCTGGTGAGGCAGAGAGGATAAAATTTAGGTTGTGAGGAGGGGTCAAGGTTGGATTTGTGTGGAAATGATAGTTTTCCTCAAGGAGAATAAGTTCTTTCCAGACTCCTATGGATACTGCTATGGCAATGTGGCTTTAAGTTGAGTGTAGATACGTGGTGTGTGCTTGAAACAAGGGAAACTCCTACTCATGGCCCTTTGCAGGACTGCACAGTGCAAACGAAGGAGAACTTGTCTGAATTCTTCTCCTAAACTGTGCAGGAGAATAAATCTAAGTACTTTACACTCCTACATCATTTCCGTATTGGATTTTTAACATCTGTGAGCCATCTGCCAGTCTGTCTCTCTCCATGTGGGCGTTGGGGGAAAATGGCCCAAAGGGACTGGGATCTGCTGTYGTTGACACACTGAGTTGCTGGTATGCTGAGAATGAATGTGGTTTCTTTTGGCTTGTGCTGGTTCATTGGGTTACTTTTTCTACATGTTGTGTGAAAAACATGTTGCTTAATATGTACTACTGTGTATCTTGGAAATATTCTCAGCAATTCTCTATTAGGTTTTAAACCACCCCTTTCTCCTCAGACTGTTAATGAAGTATGTGGATATACAAATGTAAGGAATGTTGAAATCTGAATTATGAGGCATTCCCCAGTACCAAGAATTTTTGGTACAAGTGTAAAAAATTTTATAAGATTTACCCTTCACTTAATTTTTTGCTGAGATGATTGATTAAATTGCCTCAGGTAGTCTAGAGGACAGTTTCTTCTTTGCTTTATGATGAAAAACATAGAAACATACATAGGACAGTAATGTATTGATCATTTTTATCATTGAACTGAATCTGTCAGAAATTGGGCATGTTGATTTTCAAAGCAATTTGCAGTCGTTTTAATAAATTCTGTATGTGTTACTGCAAAAAAGCAAGGAAACTGCTCCCTGGGGATTAATATGTCACTTGAGTTGCATCTAACTATAATTAACCAATAAATAAGGCTATTAATACTTCATTGTCTCAGAACTTTTGTGCATACCAGATTTTGGGGCAGAGACTACTGCATTTTCGAGATAATTGTATATATGGTTATAGGTTCAGAAGCTCTCATACAAATGACAATTTGGGACTTGGCAGGGTACAATGTATTTATTAGCTATCAGAAATCTAAAGCCTTCATTTTGCTTTAGAAAAATCATACACAATTGTAGCTGAAGATGGATTTAAATATTAGTCCTATTTTCAGATGCATGCAACTTTTCAAGAATGGTTATCCTTCTGGAAGAAACTGGATTTTTTTTCTAAGATCCAAAGCTTCGTTTAAAGTATTTTCTGTCTTTTTATGTGTTATTGGATTAATAGAGAAAAGATGCTTTTGGTGTTTGTAGTGTAGCTGCACATTGAAACAAACGTTGTCTATTTCTCTGTGTACAGATGAAGAGAGAAACACCTAGATAAATATAGCTGAATAAGTAGGCAAGCCAATGCATGTAAATAATAAGCCCTATCAGATCTTGGTGTATTATGCAACCTGTATGTACAATGCAATCAACAACATAATGTTTGCCCTATTTTTTACTCAGAAAACAAAACATGAAGCTGTACATATTAAATACAAATTCTTATCCTTGCTCAACTTCTGAAAGCATTTTAAGTTAATTTGACTGCTCATACATGCTCCCCAAATTCTTATTGTCTTTCAGAAATTTATTTGTATGGCATTCACTTAACTSAGTCTCTGAAAACTGCTTTGAAACTGTGGAATAAACTGGAAAGCCAGGAACATTCCCCTGGAAAATGATTACTCTGTGGAGCTGTCCATCTGCTTCATCTGTCAAGATGCACATACAAAGTCTTGATCTTTGGAAGCAACATAAGAATAATAAATTAACTTCTAAGAACATATTTCTTCAGTCCTCCCTCTGCAGGGTATTGAGTACCAGACCAGTACACATCTGCTTTCTTAAGAAGAGATTAGAAATATTAACATTATGGAACAGAATTTGGAAAAGGCATCAAATTAATGTCTTTKAGAAGAGGTGGATTAATTCTGGAACTTCCTTGATTCCGTGACAAAATTATAGCATTCAAAAAGGGAATGATGCTAATGGTATTTTTCTGGAATCATATATAGCAGTCTGTAGCAGCAGCATTGCTATGTGGTTCGTCATTTTTTGTAAATTCACTTTTCATTATAGTGTTAGGTGCCATTTCTGTGACTTTAGTTATTTTGCACTTCAATATGGTATGTGGAGCAGAGCAGTAAATATTCTATCAGTAGCGATCAAAGCAGCTTTTGCAGCACTTGATGTGTCTGTCCTCTTGATAAATCTGTAGATATATTGTAGAAAAATGTACACTGAGGCATTTTGTATTGGCATAGTACAATTTGCAATCAGTGGAATCATACATGAAAATATAACCTTTGCATATAATAGAGCTCTCATAGCTTTATTAGAGGATTTCTGTTTTTCTAAGTCATCATTTCTGAAAACACATGTGTTGCTCCACTGCAGTTTATCTGGAGTAGGACTGAAAAAAAGGATTTGAGTAACTAGAAGTTGTCCACCTCACATTTTAGCCTGTAGCCTTCCGCTGTTTATACAAGGATCCATAACCCTGCGCTAGGCTCTTGGATTCACCACACAGTGTGTGGGAAGAGTCAGATACTGTAGAGTGGGATCTAAACCGAACCCTGTTCTGAGGAGAACCATTTAAAGTCAGCAAAGAAGCATTTGCCTGAAAGTCAATAGGCAGTGCTGACTATTGCTTGTGCTCTGGCCCTTCAGTGTTGATGGAGCAGGTGCTTCCACCGGTGGCTTGCTTCCTAAAAGAGGGAGTGGGATTAATCTAATCAAATGCAGGCATCAGAATCTTAGTGAGTCACCCCAGACTCCTTTTAGTCAGTGGAGACATAGCTATTCTAGTTAGTGACATTTGGGCAATACTTTATCTCACACTAAAGTGATTAAAGTCTTGAATAGGTGGGATGAATTGCTCAAACTACAAAGAGGTCCTAGAGTGATTGTTTCCCACATAGTTATTTGGGATATAAATCTTGATCAGCAAAATGAGTATTTCATAGCAACCAACGATCTATGTAGTCGTTTTCATACAACAGCTTTGTCCTCAAATTACTCAAGCAGAAGTGGGAAACACATTTGATCTTTTTGCCCTGAAGAATTCAAACCTTACTCTCCTGTCTTTCAGGAATATAAAGTAGGCTACAACCTGTTGTAGGGGCTTGCAGCCTCCGTCTCTCGCAGTTAGATAAGTGTTTGAAAGAAGAGGGTAAGATGCTTGGTAGGGGAGAAGAGAAGAAAGAGAAAAAGTGAGTGCATGTGCAAAACAGCACCTGGTTCTTAATCTAGTTGTCAGCATAGTCCTCTGGGGTAGGAAAGAAATAAGTCCTAGGCCCTGCTCCAAGGATAGCTTATAATTAAAGTAGTATCACTGCTGCAGCAGCTGTATTTTTAAAGAAAACAATCCTTCTAAGAAGCTGAATCTATCCAGGGTGTGAGAATTGTACTCTGAAAGTGCCTACCCTGTTATTCTGACTCCAGTAATTGGATAAAAGAGTAATTGCATTACTGAAAAAGCTTTTAGAACTATAAAATACATTACAGAATTACTAAAGGCTATTTGAAGTAGTTACTGCCTAATTTTGGTTTTAAGCTTTAAATAAAGAAAGATAGAAGGTCAAGGTACTACTGCATGCACCTTAGAAAACACTGCAGTTTTCATTGTCTTTGTTTTAAGCTRGTTCTAAAAAGCCATTGGCTTTTAGTAATTCATAAAGACTAATTACAGAAAAAGGCATTTCAAACAATGGGGACCTCTAATTGAAACAGATGGACATTGAAAGGCACATGTTGAGCACGGAAACTATCAGTTTTCTTTTTTTTTTTTTTGGTTTGAGGGATTAGAAGTTCATACATCCTTCATAACCAAGCAGTGTTRCATCTCATGACTTAGGAATTTCACTGAAAACTTTGAGATTTGTCTCACATCTTCAATTTCTTCTTTGAAGGAAGGCAATCTCCTGGAACAATTCCTATTGGTATTCCATCCCACAGCAAGGGAACTAAACTGTAATAGTATTTTAAGAACATAACTGTAGAGCTAATGTCTGCCATGGTGGACATGGGTAAGTCATTTAGATAAGCATTTTAAATCTTTGCAGCACTCCTACTATTCTGTGTCCAGTTGCTATAGACAGCTAGAAGACCTTGTCTGCAACTTGTTAGTGCTTGCATGCAAGGTTACATAGCACAGGGAGACTGTAGTGGTGCGTTTGCTCCTCCTTTCTCTAAGARGAGTCCTGGGTAAGGTACTACCTGCAGCCTGAGCCTGGCCCTTCACCAAATCACATAATTGTTGAGGTTGGAGCAAGTTCAGCTACAGCAGGCTGCACACGGCTTGTTCAGACAGGTTTCGTGTAGCTCCACGGATGGAGGCTCCACAATCCCTCTATTTCACTGTTTTTCCCCAGGCCCATTACTAGGTGCCTTGGACATGAGCTCTGTCAAACTTAGTGGGAAACACATCAGGAGGGGTGTTGCTGGTCAGGGTTGCAAGTAAGGTAGAGTTGCTTTGCTTACCTAGCTGCTAGGCTTGCTTATTAGAAACTCATTAGGATGCAAAAGGAGGAGAATTAGAGCAACACTGACATTTTCAGGAAGTTATAGTTGTGTTAGCTCACTAAAATCATTATTTTCTTGAATGAAAGCATCCTTTTGGCATGGAAAAGTTTCATTTTCTCTCTTTCAGGGAAAAATATCTGATAATATTGATCCTAAGTATATAGTTTCTGACCAATATAGTGCTTTCATAATCTTCAGTCTGTACTCAGACCAGTCACCTTATCACAGTGGTCTTTTTCTCGCTGTTACCATAATGTAATTTCCAATTTCACTTGTTGTGCCTTGTAGAAGTTAGCTTAGGAAAAAGGAGAAATTGCTTCTCAAAATCAGGCAGGTAAATTCCACACTATGTTTTCAATCCTTTGCACTTGTCAAGTTCCTGTTAAAAAGCAGAATTCTGGCATAGACTTGCAGCAGGAAAATTTTCTTCTACAGGAAACTGCTTGATGGCATAAAATTGTTGGGATGCAGCTTTTGCAGCTATCTAACCTGCAGCATTTCAGCAAAAGATCTGAGTTTAGAAATGAGTGGGTATGAAGATGGATCAGGTGATATGCACAGTTGGTAATTTCATACTCATAAATAATGTTCTTAAACAATGTTTCTAAGTAATGTTCTATTGCAATCCTGCTGTATACTTGTCTTTGCTGCACTGATTAACAGTACAGGTGTGTCTGTATCGTATTTTAAGGCACCAGAGTGTCTATGCTTTGTGTTTTGTGGGAGGTATTCAAGCACCCCCTAGTTTTTCTCCTGGTGGAACCAATGCTGAAGTCATGCACCAAGGCACCGTTAACAGCACCCCACTGCCTACGTGGATGCTAGGTCCTCTAGGGCTTAGCTCTGCCCATGCACAGTGTGACTCTAGGACCAACAACTGCAGTAACCTTCTTGCTGGTAAATATGCAGTGTGGACATAAGGACCTAGAACCACAATGATTTGCGGAAGGTCAACCTCCAAGCCTGCCCTCTTTGCAATGGGTAATGTAGACACGTCCTGCGAGTCCAGTGTTTCTTAGCACAATCCTGTTGCTAAACAAAGAGTGTTTAGCACTCTTAGAGTGTTATTTCTGTTCTATTTCTGTGAAGGCAATAGCAACAAAGAGAAAGCAATTGGCTTTGGTTAGAAATCCCAGCCCTAATATCCAGCTCTGAGTCATGACACTTTATTTCCATCCTTTCCCGAGCTCACTGTAGGAAATGGTTCTCTAGCATTTCTTGGGGGTGGGGGGGTTGGTTACTTTTTCCTTCTTACATACACAATCAGAGTCCTCATCTCTGTTTTTAGGTCTCTCTCCAGGAAAATTTTCAGCTTGAATAGCTTATTTTTGCTTGGGGCTATGTAACAGGGAGGTGACTTCCCTTGTTTCAAGCTAGCTTGAACAAAGGAATTTAATTGCTTTAACCTACATATATACCAGTCAGAGATTAAACAGATAAAAAACCTGGCTGAATAGAAGAAAACCACAGAGAATAACTCAGAATGATTTAAAAAGTAAGAATAGAAGTGAAATATATACAAATGGGCTGCTTCACTTCTTTGAAACAAAATTATTGTATCAGTTAAATTACAAGAAAACATGATTCTTAGCTTGAGGACAGAGGAAAAATGGGTAGCAAATAATTTTATCTAGATTCCAGTCCTAGACTGCAGTCTGGAGTTATTGTGTTCTTACCTATTTCAGTGATATCTACAGGAACACTGCAACAGACTGAAATAATCCCATCTACTTCCAAAAATGCAACAAAATATGCTAAGGGGAATGTAGATGTATTGCAGTTGCATTGTTTCAGGAGCTAAGTTTAAATAGGCATCTGCTTCAGCCCCTATTGTAACATACACAGTGTTGCTCCCCCAATTTCATACCTTATCCTAATTATAAGCAGGAATTCGGCAATAAAATAATTTTATTTCCCTATTAGACTATTCCAAATGGTGTTTTACAGAGTTTCCTTATCCCACTTAGCTACTGGGGAATATTAATTAATTTTGATATTTTTCATCTCTGTATGAGTTGAAACTGAAAACAAAATTTCCTACAGGTTGACATTTCTCATGTCCGAGAGGTAGAAGCAGTCGTCACGTTACATGCATCTGTGAAGAATTTTTTTGTGTGTGCTAATCTGAGGTGAAAAGGTTATCCGTATGCTTCAGGCAAATCTTTGGAACAAATAGAGGTATAATTATATGACAGGTAAAAAGCCCTCCTCCAGATTTAATCTCATCAGCGTAGTGATCCTACGGTACCCTGCCTGGAATGCAGGTGAGCAACGTGTATCTCTTGTTGAAGTCTGTGCGGACAACTTTTCGTTACTACTAGCTTGTGCTAGTAAGGTTAGACTTGGAGCAGGTATGTCTACCTGTGGTCAAATACAGCTTCATCTGCAATGCAGATAAACCTTTGCAGGGAGAGGGTCRTTCTTCCTAAGGTGCTCTCTGAGAGTCAGCTGTCTGATCTCAGCTCGCTGCTTAGGCTTCTGCGGTAGCCAGTGGAGATGTAACTGCGCCTCCCCAGGGTGGTTCTGCTGGGCTGAGACACCCAACCTAAGAAGGGGCGAAGCACTCTCCAGAGAGGCCAGTCTCCCCAAGATCTTTGCATTGGCRTTACGTGACAGAATCTCACTTTTAAATTCAGTGAGCTGGTCGGACTAAAGCCTGGATTGTTTTGCATATTTGGAGGCTTCACCAAACACTGAAAGCTTTCTGATTGCCTATGGACAAGTATGCTTTATGCTCTTCAGTTTTAAATGTCATTTTTAGTGAATTGAGAACAACTTTGTATCAGTTTTACGTATATGTTTATCATGGCACCAGTCTTTCTTTGCCTTGAGCCTTTTTAGAAATAAGGAGAGTATTTTTTTATTACAATCCTTTTTACCTATGGTTAACTGCCTGAAATTTTGTTTAAAATACAGTGTATAGATTGAAACTGGTATTAACTATCATAAATTTCTGTCATTTTTCTTCTCTGTAATTTTGAGACTTATTAAAATGTAGATGACAGTATTGGAAATGAATCATGCCTAATGCATTTTATTATTACTGTGCACTATAAAACGCTGAATAAATTGGTAATCCAAGATATCCACACACAGAAAGACAGAGTCACTTCTTATTATATGCATTCTTGAGTAGTCTAAGGATGGATTAACCAGCTCATGTTGACTATAATGTTATTCACTTGTGTGAGTCCTTGCTTGTAATAGGAAAATCATTGTGAATAGATTGATTGTTACATGAACTTTCCATGGTCAATACTTTATTTTATAACTGCTTTGTGGTGGCAAATGAAGAGAATGGGCAACAGACACATAACATTAAGGAGTCAGATTTATGCATACTTCACAAAGGGAATGCATTATAAATGACCTTAAGTCATGGTCAATTACTTTTTTGTTTCAGTAATTATTATAGGAATAATCACCTTCATAACAGAATGACATAAATTTGACAATATTTATTTTTAGAGAATAACATATACGAATTCATTTTTTAGAATATGCTATATAGTAAAAAATAAATTGAAGTAATTTAGATCTATTGTGAATCCAGTCAGTAAGACAAAATGACTTACACTAGTACAAATTGGTAAAATGTTCATTTCCAGAAAGCATTTAAAAATGATTCTGTTACCTGGCTATCACAATTCAGTACTATGCATAGTCTTTTTGAATAACCAAAATGTGAATTAGTTGGTTAGTCATAAAAAGGTACTTCTTAAAATACGTGTGATCACTTCAGATCACTTGGACATTAATGGGAGAAAGCAGTAATGTGCATCTACTAGAACAGTCCCTAGCTACCCAAAACTGCATCTCTGAAATCAGCTATGACAAAACCTTGCTTTGTGGTGTCTGAAATATGTCTGAAATGAAACCAAGAATTCCCAACAGATCATAGGAAGGTTCTGATGGAAACAAAAATAGAAGGGGAACTGAAGACTCTTTTTTATTTTTTTCCCCTTTTCTATTAAAAAAAAACATTAAAAGTGGATGGGAGGTTAAATGGTTAGTGGCTGAATAAAATTAGTGCAGAAATCAACCCAGACAGGGAAAATTAAGGAAAGTATAAGTAGTCGGTTGAATGAGAGGTGATCACAAGAACAGAGGCAAAATGGAGTGCAGAAATCAGTAGCTCACGTTGTATTGCAAATAAAAAAAGTGGAGAAATGCTAACAGAAGTAAAAGGATTAAGTCTGTCTGCAGTCATACAAAGTCACTGGCCTTGCTGCTAAAGCAGCAGAAGGCATCAGCTCCACCAGTATCTGTTCTGCAATTATCAACTCTACAAGGGCCTCTTAGTAGCTGTCAGATAATACTGTTTGGTGATCACTTACACCAAAACTAATTTGTAATTTATTCGGCAGTAGAGACATCAAACTATTATTTTGTTAGCAAACCTGCTATCTTGTTTTAACCACTGAAAAGATCAGTCTCACATGGAAATCACTTTGTACTTTTTGTGCCATATTACATCCGAGTTAGTAAGTTCTTCCTGGAATCTCCAGCGTTTCACATCATTTGCCCAGCTGAAACCTGGACACTTGATGTGACCAGGGTAACCACTAGGGAATGCCCCTACTTTTCAGGAATATGTCTTCAGTCATCTGAAGATACATAACCTAGACTGACATGTTGGCAAATTCATAAAAAACCATAAAGTTGCTTTTTGGCTGATGGAAATTGAGCCAAAATCTTGTTACTCTTTAAAGGGAAGAATTAAGTAACAAAACAGAGTAAAAATATGGTTTTGACTCATGTGAATAACTTTTCCTTCTTTAATGATGGTTACCTCTTCACTGTCGTCTGAAAAGGTCAGAGTTGGAAAAGGGCATGGTGGGAAGGTCATCACATGTTCCAGCAGATGAAATATGCAGAGCTTAGCTGGCCTTTGCCCCGTAAATATAGAGAAGTCTGAAAAATGTCAGTGTTAAGTATGACAAATGCTATTGATTTTTCATGTTAGATGAAGCATCTGCCTTTCTGATGCTAGGATGAATTATGACTATTGCCTATCAGTAGCATTGGTGATATTTGGGCTTTTTTTTTTTTCCCTTTTTTTTTCTCCTGACTGCTCAGAATGAGTTCTCACTGAGGGTTTTCTTTCCTAGAGCATGAGAGGTTTCTGTAGCCTTGTGGTATGGACATACAACCTGGCTTTGCTGATGGAAAAGGTTACTGTCCTCAGCACCTTGTTTCGCTGTCAGAGATGATTGCCCTCTTAAATCTGCCTGCAGTCTGCTCATGTGAGCACTCCCTAACCTTTTCACAGCAAAATGAACTGGGTTAGCTTAAACAATTTAAAATAATAGTTCTGCTGGTCTGATTTTTTTTTTTTTGATGAGTGACAGCAACCTTTTGATGAAGGTTGTTTGCAGAAAACATCTCTGTCTATACTTTCGGAAGGGGACAACAACAAGCATCCTGTACTCTTCAATGAGGATTCACTTAGCTTGTTTCCTATCAAAAAGAGCTTGTGAACATAACTTGTAGCAATGTACTTTATTTCCACTGATACGGTGTTTTGGAATCTTTTCCTTAGAAAAAGATGCACTGATGCACCTACAGTGCTGCATGATGCACATTTACATGTTATAATTAAATCAATAGACTGTAACGTAGCTAAACTGTAAGCTGCTTGGGTTTTATGCATTCAGAACACTGCAACATGATTTATATTACTGAATTATACTTGCTCAGAATCAATATGAGAATAAACAAATTGTCTGCTATCAGTTATTAGCATAGTGGTCAGTAGTGTCATAACAAAGCAGTCTGGGTGTATATTATCATGTCACAGTAGGATAATGATAGAGCAAACATAAATAGAGAATTTGATCAAAAGAGCACTTTATGGAAATTTTCTACCACTCTCTCCAGACTGCTGTGGTGAATTAAATTGTTCTGCCTTGCTTAGCTTAGAGAAATTCTCTTACTACTTTTTCACTGTTTTCTAGTAAAGTATTGCAGTGGAAAAATGAACAGAATCATCCTACATCCTGGAGGTCTTCTGCATTTGGGATTTCTGAGGATGTTTAAATGATCTTGCTAAGTCAGCAGTGAGGCTACCAGTGGAATTTTCTTGCCATTATGGCTTATTTTCTATCTATTACAATATTCTAATTCTATTTATAACCAACCTATGATGCAATGCTATGTCTGTTGTAGACTTGCTGACCCAAATTCTTTATGTTTGAAAGTAATATTGATGGTTATAGAATTGTATAATTTATGAATATAGTAATTTTAAGGAAGAAATATTTTATAGAAATATTTCAAACTATTTGAGACTCTTCTTCTCGCTTCTGTCGAATTCACTTCTTTTATCTGACCACCAAATCCCCGCCACACCAACCTCTTGAATTTAGAACCTTTGCCCTTGTCTAGGTTTACATGAAATTTTGGAAAAATGTAAAGGGGCAGAGTTTTACTAAAGAAACCTCACGATGCCTTAAGAGGACAGTAACCATTGTAAACTTGGGCTTCATTATATCCTTTATTTATTTTTTTTTAAGAAAAACTAGTTCACAGCCCTCACTTTCATCAATTTTTATAAGACAATTTCTTTGTAGATAGTATCTTTTTACTACAAGGAACAGTCATCAGCACAACATCTGCATATATTCCCTCATGCACTGTGATTGTTATGAAGTCTTGTTTCTAGTACGCTAGTATTGGATCACCTAAGAAGACTCATGTTTACCTGTACTAAGTTCAGCACACACACAAAAAACCCCCAAACAGGCAAAGTCTTCTTCTTCTTCTTCTTCTTCTTCTTCTTCTTCTTCTTCTTCTTCTTCTTCTTCTTCTTCTTCTTCTTCTTTTTTTTTAATGCTAAACCAGGAGGAAAAGGTCTTGGATTCATTCAAGTACTAACTTTCACTGAAACCTATCAGAAATCAGATTATACCACTGGGTAGTCCTCCGAAGGTCATTGACACAATGACACAATGACAGGTTTCAGTTAACTGTGTAGTGCTTCCAGGTCACTGAGAAAACTGTTATAATCAGTTTTATTTATTATAAAAAATATTCCTAGAAAGAAATTAATTGGAAAAATATTGCAAGAAGAAATGGGAAATTATTTCTGTAAACAAAAAGGATTAGTATGCCGCTTTTAAATGCCCCACTCCCAATTTTTGTAAATATTTCCAGAGCCTAAGATATTGCTATCTTCAAAGAAAATACATATGCCAGATAAATTGCCATTTTTATGTCAATTGGCAAATCAGTGTCCACTCAGGAGAGCCTTATATTAGATTTGTAAAAAATCTTAGCTGTACATACGTCATCTCCTACAATGTCTTTTTTGTTTTTTGCTGATTTTTCTTACTTGTGCTTCCTGAGGAATTTTTTTGTAGACAGAAATATCTGAAATCAAAGTACTTCTAAGATCTTCTGCTTGATTTCTGTAAAAAATATGTGCAGGTTTTTATGCTTAGCAATCTCTGTATAAGAACATAAAAAGCAGAGGAGCTCTTCCCCTGAGATTCTCGTGCAGTGGCAGTGTAAGATACTGGTGTGCTGCCATTGCCTCTGCAGCATTGTCCTTAATAACTGCTGAAATAGCTATTTTTGAATTTCTTATTCCATTTTTGAGTTTCCTTGTACTTTCAGCTATCCTGAGACTGATTTCCAAAGTTTAATTCTATTCTATGTGGAAAAAGACATAAACTTTGTTGCATGTCTCATAGTCTAAGAAATAATAGATATATTTTTCCCTAAACCACACATGTCATGTATATAAGCTTCAGTGTTAGGATAGTTCTGGATCAGAATTTAGACAGAAGTTTCCACAAGCCTTTCTAGTATCTTCTTCTGAAGGGAAAAGTATAGCTTATATTTTTACATGCTAGCTGGGAGGACTGGGTTGTGCAGATGGGTTATACGTATTACCTGAAGGTGTGAAATCTCCGTGTGCTAGGTTTCATGCAGCATTGCCTACATGGCTTTGACATGCTCCACTTGTCTGGAATCAAAAGACTGAAAACTGATGTTCCATTCACACTTTTGCAGACCATTACGTCTTTGATTTAGCCTCAAGTTTGGATGCTCCACTAAGTAAAACAGTTTTACAATATTTTTTTGGTACGGGCTCCCTCACCATCTTCCTTTATGAGATTGCTGCTCTTGGGGTAACTATGAGTGGAGATAGGCAGCAGCTGCCAGTGGAGAAACACAGATTTTTCATTCTAACTGAGGGTCTGTGAGATGGGCTTACGTATTCACACGCACTCCTCACTTTGCTGCCTTCTTTGAGATCCTGACAGTGGCTGAAGGAATTGAGGCAGCTGCATCCTATCAGCTACAGGAGAGATGTGTTTGCACGTGTGTGTGTGTGTGTGAGAGAGAGAGATGACTGGGAGATCCAGGGGGCAGCTACTGGGTAGACCGGGTGTCTAAGGCCAGTTATTGGTGGGATCCATCATGTGTGTGTGTGTGCGTGTGCGCGTGTGTGTACATGTGTGCGCAAGGGGCTCTGAGTATCAGCAGCTGGAGGGGGGCTGCAGGCCTGGGGACACGAATGTCCTGGTGCCAGTGACTGGGGAAGCCTGTGATCCAGGGGCAGCTACTGCACTGACTGAGTGTCTGAGGCCAGCTTCTGGAGGGATCCACGATGTATGTATGTGCATATGCTTGTATAAGCACATACATACAGCCAGAGAGGGGAACAGGGTGAGGCCATTGGTGCTGGCTGCATTAGTGTGAGTGCTGTGCTTTCTGTCTGTGTTGATCTGTGTGGCCAACCATTTGTATATGTATGTATGCAGTGTGTGCATATATGTGTGTTTTGTGTGTGTGTGTGTGTGTGTGTGCTGGTGTGTGTGCTCAGCCTCACTTCTGGCCGGACTTGCGCGTATGGATCTGTGGCGATCTTTCTTCTATCAGACTACCCGACCTGGCAACACCAAACACCACATTTTTTCAGTCGTCTGGCGACCCAAAATGACAAAAACACTATTTGCACACATCTAATTTGTAAGCAGCACCTCCTCTTTGCTCTGCTCTTTACTTTGGCCAGGCAGAGTAAAAACTGGAATACTGATTTTTGTCAGAGCTGAAACAGAACTGTAAGTTGTCAGTCACATGTATCTTGATAGCACCAAAGCCCAGCCATTTCCCTAGATCTCCAAACTGTTTGTCAGATGCAGTGAACAGAGGGACTAGAGAACTGCCAGGTGGAAGGCAACATGACAGATCCCATGGGGACGTTTGCAATTGCTCCAAACTCTCCTTTCACCAGCTTATGGCCCTTCAAGAGAGGGACACTGTTTCAAGGCAGCACAATAAATCTTCTTGGACAATGTAATCAAATTTGGCTAAATGGCTCTGTAAGAACCGTCATGAGGAGTCTGCTGCACAGGTAGTGACACAGGTTGTCACTTCTGCTCTGAAGTCATTTTTAAGCAGCTAAGGTGCACAGGACCATTGTCGGTGCTGTTTTATGGTTAATTATGCAACATAAAAATATTGTGGGCACTGAACATTTTATGGTTCTTTGAGTGACCTAGCCAAGTTCCATTGGAGGTAAATAAGATCTTTCCACCTAATTCCCCATGAAGTTTCAAGACAGAATATCAGTTTCTCCAATTTCCGTCTTATAAAGAGTTGGATACTATCTCTTAACCCTGCTAAATATCTGCAAAGAACCATATAACAGCAGGGCTTGCTAGACGAAATAATTAATTGATAGAGAAAAAGTCTTCCAAAGTACCCTAGACTCCTTAAGGATAAAAGATGCTATAAATACAAACCAGCGCTGTTAATTGTAGTGATTCTGATTTTCTTGTGATTTTTCTGTTACTGTCAACAAATTCCTTCAGTGTTGCTCTTGTGATGGTGTGTGTTGGGGAGGCTGAGAGAGATAAAGAGAGAAGGGAAATGGTTCCCCTCAACAGATTTGAGACTATTTGCTGTACAAGCAATATGTTTGCAGCTGGTAGAAGACAAATTTGCTAAATAATTATGTCATCCTCTTTTCTTCATTTTTTTCAACAAGGGGGAATGGCTTTGGTATTTGGTGACTTATTTTAGAACAGCATTGAGAGGCTGTAATCTTGCAGAAAATACAGCTACTTTAGATGGACAGACATGTGGAAAAAATGGCTTATAGATAATCCTATGTGAATAGGTGCTGCATGTCTGAGGCTGGTTATGGATCTGCTATGTTAATTGGTGAGAATGAAGTAGAGTTCTCCAGGAATAAATCAGAGCTGTCAAACAGTATCTCAAATGATAGTCACTTCCTGGTTGGCACAGATAATAATGTTAATGGCTGTCAGTGGAATCCTTGTACAAAAGATATTACATTTTCCTACTATTTTATCTCATAGTAACGTTCTATTTTCTTTTCATTGGCTACAATCTTGAAAGACGCACACTGTTAACCCTCAAGTAATCATAACAGAATCAACTACCAGAATGCACATATACTAGTTAGCTATTGCATAAAGCAGTGATTTTCCTGGACAGGTTTGCATTGTCGACAATTTAAAAGCATTTACTCTGAAATTGCATTAAGTTGAGCCAGGTTTAAGATCACAGCACACTCCCCACCTCTGCCTGAAAGCAGTTTTTCCAAGCTATTTCTGCCTTTTTTGGAGATGAATTTGGAAGGCCTTCTCTGTACTGCAGAGTGCAATAATGTGCCTTGTATCTTCCCAAATTCCTGGTTTCTATGAGCTTACACTGTATTCAGGATTCTTGCAGACATAAAACTGTATGATGTATGATATGAAATGATTATTAGTGCTCAGGCAGGCCTGGGCTAATAAAAAGAGATTTGGTTACCCTCCTGTGCCTTTAGACCTTGTTAAGCATTCAGATTTTTTTTTAACTCTTTTACTTAATTACCTTTAACTAGCTCAAAATTCAGACATTGATATTTGAAATGTATCTGAAATGCAGCCAAATTTGATAATGTCCTCAGCAGTCTAAAAATACGTTAATGAATTAGCACAGAAAATGCAGAGAGCCTTTGTCTCATTTATATGAGGCCTCTACACCAGACTGGGTTAAATGAAAATAATGTGATTTAGATAACCTGTTGCTCAGTGTAAGTAGGAGATAACACAGTTACAGATCAGAGGTTTGATTTTGCTTGTCTCCATTTTCAGACTCCTTTAATGGCTTAAATTTCAGAGGAAAAAGTAACCCCAAACCCTCAGCAGATTCTTAAACAAACAAAGTAAAAATAGTGGAGAAACAACAGTCAAGGACAGTGATTTCCTAGACATCTGTATGTGGAAACTTGCCCCATACTTACCTGAGGTAGGGAGGATATGATTAAGAACCTACACGTACAGGAGTCTATGTGTGAGCAAAGTGTCAAAAATCCCATTGGTCTCCATTTGGAGACCGAATCGTAGGTCCTTACTACCATTTAAATCTCCTAAGACATGCCCATGGGTCTGAAATATGCTGTGTGGGAGCCCTTCTGGAGTGGCTGCTAGAGGCCAGGGAGGATAACCTAGGTCCTCTACATGCAGCTAGACACCTATGCCTGGGTAACTGAACTGTGGTACTAGTCAACACGCTAACGGTGGCTCAGCTCCCCCTCAGACAGCTTGGACTGCTATTTTACCCTGTGCTTGTATAGTGCCTAGTAAAGTTTGTCCATCACTAGAGAAACTATATACTATTAATACTTGTGCGACAGGACAGGTGGTAATGGGCAAAAACTGAACCACAGGAAGTTCTGCCTGAGCACGAGGGGGAATTTCTTCCCTGTGAGAGTGACGGAGCACTGGCACAGGTTGCCCCGAGAGGTTGTGGAGTCTCCTTCTCTGGAGATCTTCAAGGCCCATCTGGATGCAACCCTGTCTAACATGTTCTAGGTGACCCTGCTGAGCAGGGGTGTTGGACTAGATGATCTCCAGAGGTCCCTTCCAACCTCAGCCATTCTGTGATTCTGATAATGTATCAGAACTGATAATGTCTCAAATGTAGTGCTTTATAGATAAGTGTATTATGATGATAAAGGCGTATTAAAAGACTGTAACACGCTCTGACACTTTTAATAGAAGCTGTATAAATACCTAAGTGAGACAGATTTGCAAATATCGACTTGTTCATGAATGAAAAAATGCTGGATTAAATGCATAAATTATTTGCAGAAAATAGTTCCCTTGGCTCTTATGCTAAAACTGATTTATACAAACAATAGAGCACATTATAGGGAGATGTTTGGTCTGTTCTGACACTTCCTCAGGAAAGCATTAGCAAAACGTTTAGAAATTAAATACTTTTCATACAGAATATCTGACCTGTAACTGCAATGTGATTTATTCAAAATTCCTTTTAATGGAGGCCTTCCCTTGGCATAGGGAGATGAAACAATCAATATTTTGAGAAACTGTCCAGGCTGTTTGCTTTTGATCCTTCTGTCTATGTATCACGAATCTTTGCTCCTCCATAATTAATATTGTGTTTCTCCGTGACTACTGACTCTTATGTGACTATAGATTTTATTTTTTTTTATTATAAATTCTGGAGGCAAAACTACACATCTTCAAAGAATAACAAGCTACATCTGCAGTTGGGCTTCAGCAGCAGCTTGTCCTGTTACCATTCACACAAGTATAGATAGCGCTCATAAGGACATATCACAATATTGTCTTCAATGTGTCAAAGACTGATAGAATAATTTTTTGCGGTAGCATTTTATTTCAAAAAAATGAACAGATTTAAACTAGACCTATCTTTTACATCTCTCTCTCACTTCAAGTCACAAGCTTTCACTGTTAAGCAATGTGTGCTGAACTCATCAAACCTCAGAGGCACAGAACTGCCTGGATTGCTATGAAGAGGCAGGTGCCTTAAGCACTATGAGAAAAGCAATTCTGATTCTACAGTAATGGAAGAATAATTCTACTGAAGTCCAAATTCAGCCAGAATAAAACCAGAATGAGAAAGGAGCTGGTTTCTTTGTGCTAGTTTTTGTACCTCTTGCACTGGATCTCTTACAAGACGATCTCGTCACGAGTGTACTAGTTACACAGGCTCAGAGTATTCCAATATTTTGCTTATATATTTATAGCTGATTACCAAATAAAAATAGATCTTTTTTTGGGGGGGTTCACCCCCTTTACATTGTTTTGTATAGCAAAACAAATACAAGCTCTTACAATGCTTAATTTTCTTTTATTTTGGGCTAACAATTTCAAGATTGAAGCAAAAATAAGATTTTGAAACATCAGATAGAAATTAAAGACATAAATACCAAACTTCGTAATACTGAGAAAATGCATTGCCTCCTTACACACTATAACTTTAACTTGCTAATAGGATATATATGAAATGTGCCCTTCATTTAGCCAAACCTTATTCTAAAGAGATTGCTGAAGCTTTATTCAGGCCAAAACTATTCTTAGTTATAACTGTCAGATAAATATTATTTCATTAAAACATCTTTTACCCACAAAGACTTTAATTAGGGAGTTATGAATTCTAAACTTTGGATTTTTTTTTGCTTTTGAATTTTATGATGATTATCATATAAATATGAGTAGATTTTGAATGAACAAAATTTAGAAATATATTCTTAATTTCACTGTCGTATGAGCTACTATCCTCAGTAAGGTTGTGCTATAGCATATTGCTGATAATATGCCTTTATTCACTTTGGGAGACAAAATGCTATTTTTGATATTTGACTTGAGAAATTTTTTGCTTGAATGCTTTCATGCAATGTTCAATCAAAAGCTACTCTGTGCTTTGCAAATTGCAACAAGTTGAAAAGATAACACACTCCATGAGGAATGTTCTGTAATTCACCCAATACTCTGGACTGAGACCATGAAAATGAAATGTCGTTAACCCCAAATCTGTTCCTTTAGATAAAATTCTCATTTAAAAGAAGTGAAGTCTCCATAATCTACCATTGTTGAATGTGTACTCTCATACTCACTCCTGTATAGATATTTCATGTGTTTGTGCGCACACGTACACCTGATTATTGTATTTCCCGATACAGCTTGTAAAAATGGACTTAAATATTAGATATTGGATCAAAATCAAATATTAGATTTAATAATAGATATTGGAAATTTAAGAATATAAACACTGTTAGAAGGCTGTAATATTTCCAGAAAGAAAATTTACTATTGCAAGAAAATCAGAGTTGGGGTAAAACTAGCAAGAAATCCAGATATCTGAAGGGTGGGAACGTGGAGCTCTAACACTGTGGACATGAGACCTTTATAAACCTGGGACACTTCCTGCTGGCATCCAGCCCACCACCATGGCATAGCAAATATATCGCTCCTCCTCAGTGGCTCTCAATCTATGTGGGGGCATTCCTGCCAGCTAAAAGGCATTAGTCACCACTGAGTGGAAATATATGAGAAAGCAACACAAACTCAGTAGTGCTTGTTGCATATAGGCTGTCATTTTAGTTAAATTGAATTTATTTTTAAAAATATATTAGCCTGTTATAAGTTTCCTTTGTAATACGACAAAGTTTGAACAACATAATTTATAGGGCCACAGGTGGATGTTAGTCGATGTGAACCACTTGCATGCCTCATACATATCCTGATTGCTTTGAAATCTGATATACCATGAAGAGGAAGATGAACAGTTGTCTAAATCCTTGAAAGATCCACGCTTATTCTGGATAGAAGAAGAAGAAGAATACATTCTTAGATTTACTAATCAACTGTGATACAATTGTATTTTAAGGTACAAAATTGTTTTAAAAGACTAAAGATTTAGATATTATTGATTAGAAACTTTGTACATGCTTAAGACGATAGAACAAATTCCTCAGTTTTAAAAAAGGGTTTAAATACACGTATAATATATGCTTAAAAATCCACATATTAGAACTCAAAGGCTTTATTTTCAAGTAAACCTCATCCAATTTCTTTTAGTCCTGTTTCTGGAAATATTTATGCATATGTCCTATGTTTCATGTCTTACTGTGTACCTAAAATATTCAGAGATCTATGTGTTGTTCATATTTTTACTTTTGAAGACAAAAATAAAGCTATATAGATGTACGCTATCTGTTTTCCTATGTAATTATAGACTCATAAGTTTGGAGATCGTAACTGCAAATTCCAAATTCTCCAATTAAGAAAGAAGATTTAACCTCCATTCTTCTTAGTAATGAGGTGAACTAAATTAAGAGCTAAGAATAGCTTTTAGTGTTGCAAACATTGCCAGATATTAGGTAAAAATATCAATTATTCAAAATGGTAATTAAATAGAATTGAAAGCTGCATCAATTTCCTCAAAATATGGTTTCTGATTGAAACAAAAATGCACAGGGAAGAAAGGAATTTATTTTGTAGCTGTCCATTTCTGATAATGTTCTGTCTGAAAGAAGATTGTATTAACAGTGTTAGGGTTGTATTGCTGTTTCTTTTATCGGTCAGTTTTGGGGGGGAATAGATGACTTTCATTACCTAACTAAWAGTAATGAAAATGCTTCATGTAGCTGTTCCACTTAAAATCATCTGTGACATAACTGTGAAGCTTATGGAGGAGTGAGACTGAAAATCCGCGATGACTTGGCACTTAGAATTTTAGAATTTAAAATTAGAATTTAAATTGGGAATTTTCTCAGAATCACCTTTGCAGGTCTAAAATGTAGATTATGACTTAAATAACTCCACATGCAATGTGTGAAAACTTATTTTTAGTAGCTTTGTTATGCAGCTGGAGTTGTGAAGGAATATATTCCAGTGTTTTAAGGTCCAGAAGTGAGACCAAAGCAACCTAAATTCTAACTGTACCTCTGTCTCAGACTTAAGTGAAATAGGACTCTGGTTCCTTATGTTTTTAAATATCTTTGACAAACAACTGTTGTAAGGCTACATTATGAGATGAATGAATGTGAAATGTCCACTGAGATCTTGAGATAGAAGGTAACGTGGAATGGCTGAAACTTACTGTTGATACTTTCATGCTCAATAGCCTATCGGTGTTAACAACTGCAGTTGCAATATTTTACGATTTTGTAAATTTGTCTGAGTCCATTCACAGGTTAAGTCACCTGCATTTAGGTGTTTACATATGTCTATCCAAAATTTGAGCACCTTCCATCTAAGTCAAGGAAGATGTAGGGCCCAAACCAATTTCTCATTCATGGGTGTCTGATGCCATTTGAGATAACCTAATATATCTACCAAACTTCAGTTGCTGCTATTGAAGGACGCAGTGATCAACTGCAGAGATTTCAGTTTGGGTCACCACTATGGTTGTTCCTGGAGTGCTTGCCCTGTGAGGAGATACTGAGGAAGCTGGGTTTGTCCAGCCTGGAGAAAGGAGATGGCTCTGGGATGACTGAAGTGCAGCCCTCAGTGCCAACAGGGAGATAATCAAGGACACAGAACCAGGTTCTTCATAGTGGGTCACTGGCAAGAGGCAGCAGACACATGCTGAGACAGAGAGAGGTTCAGTTTCAGTATAAGGAGAAACTTTTCCCCATAAGGACAGTCAGGCAGTGGAACAGGTTGCCCACAAGGACTGTGCAGTCTCCAAACTTGGAGATTTTCAAAACCAGACCAGATAAAGCCCTGAAAAACCTGGTCTGACCTCTTATCTGAACTGGTCTGAGCAGGAGGTTGGAGCATAGATCTACGGAGGTCCCTTCCAAACTGTACTATTATGCTATATTACCTGTGTGTAGGCAAGAGCATTAGCTCTTAGTCACAGTGGCCAGAGGAGCTGAGTTATTTAGATCACCAAATTGGTGCCTGTCATTCACGTACTCTAGGTTGCCTACCTTACAATGAAGTGCAGTACCTCTGGAGAGATCTATATCTTTAGGCTGCATAGCAAGAGTAACTAGATGAGATATTTTTAGTCATACTAACATCCATTTTAGGCTACATTTTAGGGTTCTTGAAGCTTCCTAAAATGGGTGCTGTAAATAAACTGTGTTGGTAAGAAAGAAAATAAGGAAAAATGTGTAGAAAAGAAAAAACTATCAAAAAAGTAAGTCACTAGAATAACTCAGTTTGGCAACTGATTCAGAAGATCTATTTGATTTAAAAATGAAAGTACTCTGAAAAGCAGAATTTTAACTGTTTTGCCCTAAAATAAAATAAAATCTAAAATGAGCCCAATAATTTTACTCTAATATCTGAGATTATTTGGTTAATTGTAGAGTAGCACTAATTAATTATTTAGCTGGTACCAAACGGACGCCTGTATATAGGGCTAAAGAAAAGTCTGCAGCCTCATTTAATCTCATTGCAATTCTGTGGTGTAGATGCATTTGAATGAATTTCTGGAGGCAGAGAACAGAGACAAAGGGAACTAAGGAGGTTTTCCCCTCTGCTAACTCTAGCTCAGATCTTTTCTCTGTTATTTCCTCAGGAGGTCATGAGGGAAAGTCACTGACTGCTGTATTGACTTTTGTATTTCCAAGTTTCTGTCAATGTAAATATCACAGATGCAAGGGGTAGGATTCTGCTCCGGCTGAAGGCACTAAAAAGTAGGAGTCTACAAGGTGGTTACATGTGAGCAGGATACCTGAGCTCTCACTACAGTCTCTGGACAGCTAATCAATAGAGCCTAGAGAGATATTCAGGTCTTGCTAAAACAGACACATAGTACTGCATTACTTTGCCCGCCAACAGATATCTAGAGCAATCTGAGATGCCTTTGAGTATCTTGCTTGGCTTCCAGTTGCCACTCTAGAAGGATGTTGGTTTCCTGTGGGTCCTATGTCACATCTGCCAGTCCCATGTGTTCCCACATTACTCAATTACTTACCCTAGATGCCTTGTAACATTCAAAATTTGTGATGAACGAAATAGGATATACAACCTCTATATCGATCCAAGAATTATTTGCTAAGTATTATTTGAGTAAAATAGGACCAAAGTACGTGCTTGTGCACTGAAATGACACCCTTCCGACAATAATTCAAACTGTCATTTTATTTAGGGGTAGTGCCCTCAGGCTTGGACAATGCCATCTTACAGCTGTCTCTTATCTGAGATGCTTTCCCACCCTTCTGATCACCTCTGGATGCACGAGGTTGTTACCCTGTCTGCCTCAGACGAGCAGAGCTGCGCTGTCACTGAGCTAGTGCTCTGGGAGTGCGTACATTTTGGCAAGGGGATTTCTTCCTCTTCTGGTCCTTGCCAGTTTTGCTGTTTCCTTGACGTTTTTTATATTGTTGTTTGTTGAGGTGGTGTTGTCACTTTCGTGTACACTGTGACCACTCTTACTCATGGTCATTTGCTGGACCTCCACCAACAGACAAGCAACAACTGTATTAAGGTGTGGATAAACATTAGATCAGAAAATTTAGTAAAATAAGGCAGGAGAAATTTCAGCAAGTCTGAACAAATTCAAGGATTAAAGAGAGAGAACTAAGCCTGTGTTTAAGCAGTAACTGCCTGATGATTTGATCTTGCTTTGAAATCATAGTAACTTTGCTTGGTGGCTATAAGAAGTAGAACAAGTTCTTGTGGTACCATCTATACCGGCTGCAAGACTACAGTCTGTGTGTGTGCAATAGGATGAAGCACTAGTTCTCGACTAACAGAGGGTCGTCTGTACACTTTTAGATCTGAGAGTCTTTATTTAAAACTGAACTCCATCCACTGTTTCAAACACAAATGATGATAGAGAGCTCTCATCCAGCAGTGGGACTGACATCATCAGGAGTACTAGCAAACCTGATATAGTGTAAGCAATGCTGGAAATCTAGAGAAAATGTCTTGAGTATGCCTTTGTATTAGTTTTCTTAAATTTTATTTTCACCAGTGATTAAGTAATGAAAGAACTTTTACATGTGATCTAAGAATGGAGATCAAATACTTGGCAATTTATGCTCCATTCAATTTGCTACTAGTCATTAATCTTCAGTGTAATTTGAAAACTTTTCCTTAGAAAGACAATCCAAATTCAAAATGAATTAATGGTCTGGGTAGAAATGTGTGATTCTGTAAAACAGCATAATTATAGAGAATGCCAAAATTCAAGAGTTCTTAATTTATGGAATGATTATATTTTACTTCAATATGTAACATGGTGTTACACATGCAACATGGGTATTCAATATACCCACAGTATGCATATATGAAATGAGTATATACGAAATGCATTTGCATTATGAACATTTTGTCACACATTTAAGGAATACAGTTAACCAAAAATTAAAACTGCTGTATCAACATTTTTCCTGCCCTCCCAGACTTATCAGGGCATGTATTTTGATAGTTTAACAAGCTTTTCTATTAGATTTTGAAAAATGAATCTAGTTATTGACATACTTGAAGCATATTCAATTAGTCTTGATTTGGTATATTTGATTTAAAGGTTTTAGATTATTTGTTCCATGTTCTAACTTGACAACTTAGAAATGGAATGAAATTAACCTGTCAGGAAGGATTAATGAACTGATTTTGGTCACTAGTTTAGATGATTTACATGAATTCCACTGCAGCTGGTCTTACCATTAACCAACATTCATTTCTGAAAATGGATTAAAGTTGATGTTACCAGATTCTATACATTCATGTACTAATTAACATTCATTTACCTTTGGTGGAGGGGGGAGAAAATATGTTAAGCTGGGAACTATTCTGTAGTTTAATTAAATTCACATTGTTTCTTGTGTTAAAGAATGAACATGTTCATAAATTATTCGTAGACGCATCAAATACTGATAAGCAAAATTGATGGACAAAACAATTAATAGAGTGTTAAATAAGCCTATTTTTATTGCATCAAATATCCTGTAAGTCTAGTTCTTAAATATAGTACAGAACTATTTATTAATAAGGTGTGTTTTGCTGAGAGGCTGAGTGAGCGTGTCAATATGAAGAAGAAGATGCTTTCGTAGTATGTTAGTAAGCTAGGAAGGATTTTTAAATTGCAAATGTTCAAAATTTTTCAAATTCAACTCAAGCTAACTCCAACTTTTGAAACCTGATAGAGGGCATCAGCAGAAGAAACAGGTTTCGGTGTGCCTGGAAGACAAAATGCCTTCGTTCCTCACCATTTCAGACTCCAGACGAGAGGGAGCAGAGGGAGTACACGWGCTGTGTGACTCCTTTTGTTAGGAATCACATTTGCTCAGATTGCCAAGGAGGAAAAACTTGAAGTTATAAGTTTACCTACATTACTTTTCTTCCTTCTAACAGGAAAGTATATGCAAATGGGAACTATAATAGGAAGCATTTGTAAAATTTCATCTTCTGCAAAAGAAGTGTTAATATTTGGGTTAAATATTAGAGAGTCAATTGTCTGCCTATTCATAGGCAATTTACAACATCTGGCATCTGCATGCAAGTAATACATTACTGTTTATCCACCTAAATTCTAGTGAGTCCATGGAATCTCTTTTGTGGTTTGATTTTGACTGAGGTAACTGACTGTCTTGACTGATGCCCCTGTGACTTGTCTGATACCCCAGTGACTTGGAAGTGCTTAATGTGAAATAAATATTTCTTTTCTCTGCTAGAATCAGCTGGTTGGAGACATCACTGTTTTCAGTGGATGGGCATAGTCAATCAGCTGGTTACGTGGTAGGTTATTAATATCAAGATTACTGTCTAGATTCTATTAATGGTTGCACTAATTTGGTTGTGATATGGACTAAGGCACAACTATGGTATAGAAAAGTGAGGAAAAGACTGTGGGACCAGGCAGAAGAAATTGCGTGGGAAACAAAACAGTGGAGTTGGACTGACACTAGAAAAAAAAACGAGTGAAGAGCAACAGCTGAACTCTGAGGTCTGGCTGAGAAGTCAACAGGGAAATATTTTATCATATAAATAATATTTGCTGCTGCTTCCCCTTACAGCTCTCTGTGCTTCAACTACTTTGTTTTTAAAGGGAATTGTTATTTTGGCATTTATTATTGTGACATGGCCATTGCTTGAAATGTGAAAAAGCAGGTAAATTTAATTGTTAGCTTTTCTAGGCAGTGCTGAATTTTACATAAGCTAGCTATCAACTTTGCATCAAAATTCAGTGAAAGACTTCTATTGATTTTTGAGTGTAAGACTTGACCTTTAGGTTTTATCACTACTAAGGAAGGAAGGTACTTTCCAGTTCTTTATAAAACATCATGAGTACCAATAGCTCTGTGTAAATAATACTTTTGGATTTCACAGTTTCAGGGAAATATATCCTCTTCCTAATCTTACTGTTATATAGCCTATTATTTTTCTTTCCTGTAAACCGATGTAGCTTAACCAGAGGTAGTGGAAAAACAGTAATTTCATTATTAGGGCAATAGCTGTAAAGTGTTTAAAAGCTGCAAGTTTTTAATTTACATGACAGTGAATTTCATTTTGTGTGCAGCAGGTTGTATTTTGGGTGGAAGTGATATTTAAAAAAGATAGTTCATTAAGTAACTTCAGTGTATTGACAAACAAGCAGGATTAATGACCATTAAAACAATGACTCGTCAGTATATTGTGGCCACTACAATATATTTTAGTATTAACAAGACAGGTCTAGTTTCCTAATGAGGATAATTCTTAAATGTACACTACATCTTCTGAATATATCATCATTGGCAAGATTCTACAAGTTTGAAAATAGAAGCTATCATCTTTGTTATTTAATTGCAACATAAAGTAACAGACATTAATAATATTACATTTAATTTAGTATATTTCTGAACACTTTCCTAATGAAGACGACATCATCTTTAGCCAAGACAGCTTCTGTGACTGATTCTGTAAGAAACTGCAAGTAAATGTAAGATATAGGAAATTGGTAAGGATTCCCCAGCAATTTGCCCATAAGATTATGACTGTACTTAAATTATACGCACCTTAATAATAATGTTTTACCTTCAGTAATCCCAGGTTATTAAAATTTCTGGACAAGGACAAAAATAAGCTCCTTCAAGCTTATCTACTTTGTCACATAATGAAAATTTCTATTTCTATATAATGAATGGAAATCTCTGCTAATCATGGTGTGTTACCCCTCTGTGTGATACTATAGCTGACAAATGGTCCAGGTTCGCCCTGGACTCTCCCATTACTTATGCTATGATCAATCGGCTTCATCTATTTTTATGTATTTTTAACAGTCTGTGAACAAACAGGAAACACAGAAGATGGGCTTGTGCACGATGTTACCCTGGATCAAACTTAGGCATATGGGGACACCTTAGGGACAGCTGCAGTGTACCACCTCTACTCTAAGCACACATGACTAGTTATCTAAAAGCTGAAGACCTTCATTAATCATGGCAAATCTTACCTGTATTTCTGAATCAGCAGCTCCCTTCAGTTCCCTTGCTTGCTTGTTCTGTACCATCTTCACCAGCATCATTACTACTACTTATTCCCACTATGATAGTCTGAAAGTGCCCCAAAGGGAGACTTGTGCCAGGTATACAAACACACAGCAAAATGTTAGTGCTTCCTCAAGCAAGACCAGACGATCTTCTGATTTCTGTTTGTAATCTGTCCCCCCAATTGACCTATATTTTTCACTCCGCACAAAATTTGTACATCTTAAAGTGTTTCTCAGCTACACTAGGTACTTCTGAAGCGGTAGAATAATCTGTATCCTATAACAAGGTCCAAGTGAAAAAAGCATGTAGATGATTGATTTTGTGCTTATCTTAATACAATAAGATGATTCTGAGGTATATCATTTTTCTATTAATACCAAACTAAGGGTTTCAACATGGTTTTACTCTGGGAGTAATTAGATGTGCAAAGTTAAATATGTCTGAAAGTTTTATTAGAATCAAGGCATTACTCCGTACTTTTTTTATTTAAATCAGTTTTACCTTTTCTTATGTTGAAAGTTTACTTAGTATCAGGATTATGAAAATGAAGGTCATGCCCACATACATGCAGCAGTACCAAGGGCTATTATCCACAGCTTGAGTTTCAGTGTTTATAATTTGTAAAACAGCAACTAAAAGAAGATCCCAACAGTACAAGCTTTTCATAAAGCAAAATAATCAAAGTGTTTACTGTTTCTTAATTTTTCTTCTTTGGGATCTGTAAAAAGACAATGCAAGAACTTAGATAGATAGATAGAGCTCCCTCATTAAAATTGCAAAGGTTCCTAGGGCCAGGAAAGCAATTTGTGAAGGCACAGAGGTAAACATTTTGCACAAAGGAAATTAATAAAGTGTTCCCTAGTGGCTCTAAAACAGAGTTGCTAAAATATTTTCTTCGCTGTGCATGGAGTAATGAGGTCACCATAGCAAACAGAGGACTGAACAGTTGGATCACAGTGGCACAACGGTTCAGGGCTTTCAGCAGAGTCTAGCAGCTTTTTGCACCTCCTCCCACTGCTACGACGGCCTGCAGAACCACTCTCCAGTCCTGGGCCTTTCCCATGAGGGTGCTGCCATAGTTATAGGAGTGAAAATTTGGAGGAATGCTTCCTTTAGTGGGCATGAAACACCAGGGGTTTACAGCCCGGAGTCAAATGCACAGCTTGCAGTGGGGGAAATCTCTATTCTTCTTACTCCTGCCACTCCAAGGGTAAATATATTTTCTTCTGTTAGCTTACTTAAGTTTTCTAAATGAAACATGCATTCTGTGAAGCAGAAGTCCTCAAAAATATTTGCAACAGCACAACCAAGTAAAAGATGACAACCTCTACAAAGTGTGATTGATAGTGAAACTTCAAAATCAATTGCTGAATAAAAAAAAACCATGCAAAAATTACGTGAGAAATTTCAGGGTAAAAGAGCTCCAGCCCTTGCTTGCTTATGATCAAATGCTTGCACAAAATACTGAATGCTGAAAACTAAGGTTGCTCAAATACATTTCTTGTCAGTACAATTACTACTATATGAAGGATCATAAAAGCTTTACTTTAAATCACATATTTTAACTTCTAATAAAGTTGTGCAAAAATAGATGTTCTTTTCTGCAAAAAATAAAACAAGGTTCATATTAAAGCTTTGACATTTCATTCATTAACATGAATGCATGCTCTTGCATACACAGAAAGACTTATTTTCTCATTTAAAAAAAATTGCAGTGCTGTTATTATTTTAAAATTATTAAGCTGAAGTTGACTAATGTTATCTAGAGAATAGAAAAGAGAAAGAAATGAGTGGAAACTTGGAATTTGGATAAGAAGAAGTCTATCCCTCCTGTAAAGAAAAATGATATAAAAAGGAAAACAGAAGTAAGCTGCTAAGTGGAAAAAGAGAAAGGAAAAGAAGAAGGAATAAAAACAGAGACAGTGGGCAGTCAGTTAAACAGAAAGATAGCTACAGATTCATGGGACAGCTTATTTCCGATTTGCTGTGGAACCAGACTGCTGAAGATCAGGATTTAGTTCTCTGCATTCTTACTCTGGGTTTCATCAAGTCTCCTGGACAAAATAGTTTCAGCCCCAAATGCTTTATTATTCCAAGCTTTCTTTGCAGTCATGTTCATTGGAATGATTAGTAACTTGTGTCTAAAAACTTCAAACTAGTAGCCAGTGACTTCCTTTCTAGTATCAGCATCTATGGTCAGGTTAAGAATTACATGAGGGGGGCAGGGAGGGGAGAGATTCATTTTTTTTTGCAGAGGTGAGAAATACTCATTTGTCTCAAAAGTGTTTTACTATTTACCCAGTCATCTCCCTTTTTGCTTGTCTAGCTGCAAGCTAAATCATGTATCATAAAACTCCTAGAAAATGGTAAAAAAAAAATCTGTTCATATTTTATCTGAAAGAAACTAAAATGTGAAAATTATTTAGAGTATTACTCTCTTTCATACCGAATGATTTATTATTTTCTTGCATTTTCACTCACTTCAGTTGAAAATTTTAGTGCAATCTGAATCGTGATTTCCCTGAGTGGGAAGAGAGGTGTTCAATACTACAAGTCTGTTACTAGGCAGCTGTTTTATTGCCATGGACCATGATAGCACGGTACATATTTCTGATCAAAATGTTTGGTTAACGAGAAGGTCAGAGAAGCAATTAGTGGAGGAATACAGTCCTATTGTGTGCCATGTACTGTCTGACTACGATACAAACTGACACGAGGGTGAATTTGGCTATTGAAATCACAGAGGTGACCTAGGGCACTCTATCAAGCTTAGTTTGACCCTGACAGCTTTTGACTAGCTATTTGTTGTCATATCTTTCTGACTGAACAAGATGACAAATATACACAAGGCCTCACTCCCAAATGCTGCGTTCTGCAACGGGAGGCAGATTTTGACCTTTAATTGGTGGAGGGCCCTGGGTCTTGCGACCCACATCCACTTGCACATCTGCTGTCTGTACTGTCTCGCAGCGGACAGAAATTCTGTTAAGTGCTGTAGCAGTATGTGCTCCCAGAATAGTAAAAATGCAGTTGCCATTAAACGGCACCAGAACATACTATTCCATCAAACAGTCCTTTCTAAAAAAGAGGTTGCCTTGACTTTACAGAAGAGAAGTTTTGCTTCAAGCAATAATCCTCTAAGGCCTCATGTTATTCTGTATTGATATGGGGGGCCTAACTGTGATTGAGTAATTAAATGATTTGGGCCCAGTTTGAAAATAGATGAATAAATAGATAGGAACTTTACCCAGGGCTATAATATTTGAATAAATATATATTTATGTATTTTCATAAAGTAGAGGTCTAAAAGCAGTTCCACAAGATAACCTTTTAAACGGAGGAGGAAGAAATTTATGGCAGATTTTTGTGACTCTAAGTAAAATGAGAACAATTTAGATTTGGATCTATTTTGTTGCTACAAATGATGAGAATTTTTCATTTGCATTTTAGGAGCTCTAGGTTGGGCAGATAATATACTTTACCACAGCGGCTATCATTTGCTGTCAAATGAAAAATTAGTGAAGCTTCAAAATATCATTTATTTACTTGATTTACCTGTTTTGTATTTGCTCATTTATTTCCATGTATGCTTTGAGGTAGGTACCTGAGTATGTGCAAGTATTTGCTGGACCACTATTTTGCCATTCTGAATACCAGCAATCTGAAAATGCAAGCTGAGAAAAACTATTGTAGTGCAATTAAAAACTAAGGCTCTTCACTGGAGAGTTGACTGGTGGAAAGCAGAGAATCAGTGAGCAAGACAGTAATAGAAGTAGTTTATATGTTTGCACCTAAAGGACGAAGCATTAGTAATTTTATCCTATGTGGCTTCTCATTCCTGCTCTTGGACTGCTCTTGTAAAGCCTTTCCTGTGTGAGTTGATGCATGTCTTGCAGTGACTTTGTTTCCTTTGCTCGTATAATTCTGACACATGAACAGCTCCAGGAGGATGTGAAGGGGGTGATTCCATGGGTTCCCTGCTCAGAGGGACAAGAGATTTTCAAGGTACCACTCAATTGCTATTCAGTGCTACAGCTTCTGGCCTTCTGCTCATGCCAGGTCCCCCTTTTGCCTGGAAGGGCCCCCATCAATACATATGATTTGCCTGGTGTATCTTACTTGCTGTTTTCTGATTCTGCTGCTCAACTATCAGCTTTTAATGATCCTACTTTTAGCTGCCTGCTACCTGCTTCCCCTTCCAGCAGCCTCAGGCTGCTGCCTCCAGCTAGAGACTCACGTTACACTCAGCCTCATGTTTGTTTTTCCCTGAAAAACTCCATCGCTGGATTACTACTTTTTCCCCAGTTCAGCAGGCATATCCATGTTCCTGTCCTAGAGAGAGGAACAGGCCTACCAGAATATTAACATGTACGTTACAATATATGTGAAAGAATGTAGATTTATTTGATGTGAAAAAGTAGCTGCATTATTTAGGTTGTGGTGAATCATTCAAGAAGATCTCATAAAACACTGCTTCAGACATTAATAGAAATCAAGGGAGATGTGAACATCTTCACACTACTTCTCATTTCAAACTATTTTAAAGTAAATTATATAATGATTAATGGCAGTAACTTATGGTGGAAGAATGTCTAGTGCATACCATGTAGTCAGCACTAAGTATTTTTTAGGATGTAGCTTCTCTGTGGAGTCCTTAATCATGTTGTTGATTTTAGTAGGCCTATATGTGTTTTGTTGTTTTGTAAGGCTTTTTGAGGCTGTTGTTTAACAAAGGCATTAATGATAGAAGGAGAATATAAAATGCTTGGATAGTAAAACTAAGTACTGAACTGAGAACATTAAAAAAATGTAGTGTCAGTTAAGTAATACAGAGATACCTACAGAGAAAAATATTAGAAATATAGAAGAAAACTATAAGGAGAGTTAAAGAATGCAAGAGAAAAGTAGTCTATAAAAAAATATTTAGCAGAATGGAGAAATCCAGAAAGCAGAAAATAAGGCATTTGTTTGCAGCATGAAAAGAACTTGAAACGAGTTTTTTGTGTCATTAGAAATGCCACAATTCAATCATCTTATTCCAAGTGAAAGCTGTGGTAACTRTCTTGATGAAGTGTATGCTGATGAATGCTCTGTAAATAGTAATCATTTACAATTATTGCTAGTAGTTGGATTTTATGTCCGTCTGTTTTATGACTGCATTTGGTCCAAGAATGATGTGAAAGGAATCTTCTACTCCAGCAGTTTGGCTTCTCATCGCAAATAAAGCTGCATGAAAATAATTAAACCTTCCAAACTTTATACGGCATAAAAATGTTGGTTTGGATGATTTTGTTTTTAATTAAAAATTGAAGAAATTAGATGATTTTGTCTTCTGAACACGCTAGCTGCCCATGGATGAACCCCAGGGATTTTTATTCTGGAATATTCAGGACCTCATTCTGTTTCCTAAGGATAAGTTTCTATTTAAGATATTCTATTTAAGATAGCCACATGGGGCTGGTTGATGTCGTGTAAGACCTGTGGGGTACCTGTGCCCCTCTGGAAAGGCAGCTGAAGGCCTTAGGGTACCTCATATAGTTGAGTATGTCTGTGTTAGGCAATTAGGTTGTTTCCTCAGAAATGCTGAATGCAGAAACAATCGTATTAACAAAGTTTCTTCAAGCACAATTAGAGTTTTTTTATAGTTTCTGATTTTACTTCCTTTTAGCATGTATGCAATAACACAAGAGGCCTATAGGAGTCAGGAGTCATACACAGGTATGGTTGTGTACATGGAAGGGTGCTGGTCAAGTGGTAGGGGTGACCTCAAGAAATACAGGTCTAAGGTGAGATCTTGCCAAAGTACCTAATCAGAGTCCACTCTCAAATTGCCCAGAAGAAAGAGGGCCATTGGGAGCAGACTTCATGAATAGTTTGATGACAGCATCGGTTCCCAACTGACCTCTTTCCTAAAGCAAAGATATTCCTACACAAATGCTTGGGGCAGCTGATGAACCACCTGCACAGTGTTCCTGCAAATCCCTGGGAGAGGGAATAGCATGGTCTCTGCAACAATAAAAAAAAGCTAAGCAGGTCACATGTTTTTGTAATGCAATACGTATGAGCCTGACATACCTATTTGTTCCAGATATGACTGGCCCAGATATTTTCATTTATACAGTGCAAACTGCTACACTAAAAAAAAAGTTGTGTTTTTACACCTTTGTTGCTGAGATCTTAACATTTGCATAAGGTTCAAAGCAATGATGAATCACACTTTCGGGATATGTCAAGGCAACTCCTCACCTTCTAGTTGTACTTGAATTCATGTTAAAGCATATTATCACCATCATTTTATGTTTTCTTCTGGGTCATTGTCAAGTTTCCCACTGTCATAATGTTAAGTACAGAATTTTGGCAATTGCTAAAGCTCTAGCACATTCCATAAGGGCCCTAGGGCAAAATTTGCCAGCTGCTTTCTAGTATTTGAGATGCAAATATATGTTTTGCTGATTTTGTGATATACTTTTAATCATGGCAAATTCACCTAGATCCCTAATCATTTTCTTAGATATCAAATTGAATAAACTTCCTCCCCTTAGTCTCCCGTTTTTACCTTCTGTTGGATTTAATTTCACAGTCCTGTTATACCATGTGTCAGGTCCTACATATTCTGCTCTCTAGACTGATTTCCTCACCATTAAAAATACGAAATACAAATAATAATGCCTTAGTGATTCTCAAGAGCAGATGGTTTTATGACTTAGTCTTCCAAAAATTATTTTAAAATATATTTTTCTGAAACAACCATTTTAACTACTTAATTTCTCTTTATATTCTTAACATTACTATTCTGATTCATCTAGCCCATGAGAATGAGTAGTAATAAGTGGGTAAGAGAGGCTGCCCTTTGACTTGTGACCAGCTTCTGCTGCTCATTCCACTGTTTCACAGATTATTCTGCATTCAGCAGAAATCAGTTTAAGGATCCCAGAATAGTTTTGATTTAAGATCAGCACTCAGAATAGCAGTGCAGAAACAAATTATAATATACGATTTCAAGTTAGTTTAATGCCTTTCCTCTCTACTGCAAGAAATAATATGTGGCTGCTTGGCACTCCCTACCCAACTAGTGTTTTATGATAGTGCAAGAAGCTGAGCAGAAATGTTGCAGTGCTGTTTTGTAGTCACCATACATAAATCAGATTTCAGCTAGTCATGTTTAGATGCTGAAACAGATCCCCCTTTTTGGTTGTGACTGATATTCAAAGATTATGAAGTTCGATATTTGTCGTGACTTTCTCTCACTTCATGTTCCTCTGCCAGCTTCTGCTCTTTCCCACTTGCTCAGATATTTGTAGAGCAAAAAAGCATTGAGCCTTGCTCCAAGAAGAATGACATTACTTGCTGTGATATTGTTTCAAAAGGAAGTTTACAATGGTTAAAATGTTTGGAATTTCTTCAATAAATGCCAGCTTTCAGTGTGGGATTTAGTTAGTGCAGAAAATGGATCTGCTTGCCCTCACCAGAGGAGGGTCTGCCCTTTGGGTGGAGAGTGGTGGGTGCAGGGCACCCCAATGCAGCTCCCCTGGGTGCTCGCAGAGTTAGCTGCAGGGTCAGCAGAAGGATGCAAATTGCCCTTGAAATGCTGTGCAGAATTGCACACATATATATGAGTTATTAAGGTCACAGCCTCTTAGACAAAACTGACATGGCAAATAAGGAGAAAGACAGGAAAAGCAGGTGCTTTACTTGCTCTTTAATGCTGCTCTCAATTTCTAGCTAATCAAAATCCCTTAATAAACAAGACCAATTTGGTGCATACAGCTGCTGGATATCCACCCTATATCATCAGTGATGCCTTGCTGATTTTATCTGAAGATCATACCCTTCACCACCTGCAAGATCAGAGCCGTGACTGTAACCAGATGGTGGCATTGTAGCATTACAGCAGTTTTCTAAAGCTGCTGTATTTCACTGGGGCAATCCAGAAAGCCATGACAAGCAGAGACTACATTTTGCAGTGGAATAACTGGAGAATATTGCACAATTGAAATGATGCTGATTCATGTAGAGCTGAGAAAGGATACCCAAGCAGAGGATTCTTTCAAACACCAAAAATAACGAACGAAAAGTTGTTTTTAAAGAGTTATCAATGAATAGGAAAATCCAAACAAGGACTGACAACCCTCTGTTTACAAGACTTGCACACTGCTACCAAAGTTGTTCATGGAGTTCTTCACTATTTTTGAGTATTTATGAGTTAGAAGAAAATTAGGAAACTGCGGCAGGGAAAGGAATTACACTGCAAGTACAATCCCAAAATGCATTACATCTAAAAAATAAAAATGGGAGAATGGTATCATTTTATAATGACTATCTTACATTTTTTTTTACAAGAAAAACCATAATCTACAGATTGGGGCGTAGAAGCATGAAGTGGAAATGTAATAATTCTAAACTTGGCTCTAAGATGTCATTTCACTGTCATTTCCTATAAGGTATTAACTTTCTCTGCCTCTTTCTCCCCAGCTCTTAAGAAAAGGAGCTAATTCTGTAATGCTTGTAATACTGTAATGACTAATTAGTTAATATCAGTAAATTGCATTGTAAAGTACTGTGTGCTAGAAACATGTTAGCATAGTATTCACAAATTAAGTCCGCACTGAACCACTTTTAAGCCTTTTAAAAAGAATACTATTTTTCTACTTTGCTCATACTTTCAAGTAGTTAGTGTTATACTCACACTTGCTACACTGATATTTGTGCCCTGCTTTGCCTGTCTCAGACACATGATTTGACTCTAGTCTACTCTCAAAAGAATACTCTCTCCAGCAGTCTTTCTTTTTTACTGTTTTTTCATGATGATGAGAAGTGAAAATATACTGTGAATCTCAAAAACCAGTGTGGAATGAGAAAGCCATCTTTTCAGTTCTGAGAGTGCACATGGGTCTAAATTAAGCAAAGCAACACTGCATACTGCAGACTAGGCTCTGGTGACACCACTCGTGTGGAGCTGTGTCTTCCTTAAGACAGTTTTCTCTAAATATTTTCTAAACAATAATTAAACCTTAGGCATAATGTGTGAAGCAGTCATGGTTGCCAGCTCATAGACATTTTGTGAATGGTGGGACTTTGTGCTGGAGTTGAATTTGTTAAGAGAAAAGAAACCTTGCTTCTTTATCTAAACTTTAGTCCTGTCCCCTGATTAGCTGCCCACAGTACTTGCCTTTTTCTTAGCAATCAAGCAGCTAATCAAGGATGCTCAAAATCAGTTAGATCTTTGGAGGGGAAGGAGGAAAAGGTAGGAAGGACTACAAAGAGCCCAGAAGCTCTGAGCAGCTCAACCCATTTCCCATTACTTTCAGTGGCCCATGGGGACAGCTGTTTCATCCCCTTTTTATGAAGCACTCAGCTGCTGATGGAAAGATGGAGACTTGCAATGGAGGCTTCCCTCAGAGCTAAGGAAAGACCACCATGGAGGAGTGGTACTGAACTGGAGAGGAAGAATAAGGGAGATGGAGGCTGAAGGAACAGGAGTGACTTTAGAACCTGTGAAGAAAGATAGGTGGCAGAGTGAAGCAGAAGACCTGCTGCAGTGCCAAGGGTTCTGTCTCGGTGAGTCTATGGGAATGGTGAACAAAAGATTATACTTGCTTATGTGGGCAACAGGCAGGATGGACAGGAATAAAAGGAAATAGGAGGAAATGCAAACTTTTATAAAATAGGATGAGCTTTGGACCCAAGCTATTGATTCTGAAAGAGACCATTTTGTCCTTATGACCTCTTTCACATAGTAATGATCTGTATCCATATGTAAAGGAGTTAAATGTATCTATTAGGCATATGTTTATTGAAGTCAGTTTGAGTTCACTTAGAACTGAATAGTTCCTCTCAAGTAAAATTAGTCTAAGTGAAAATAATATCAGTGTGAAACACCACTCAGCTTCCTACAGTCACTATAGCCACTAGTGTGTGGAGCTTCTGAACCCTGTTGGGCAAATCCCACAGATCTTTTCAGATACCGTAATCTGAGTAGCTCTATAGGTTTTTTCCTCTTGAACCATGGTTATGACTTGTCCAGCCTACCTGAATTTGCAGGGTGAATGTGGGTTTTCTCTGAAAAACAATCAGACAGAACTAACTTGTGTCCATCTTTAAGATCAGTCAAGTTAGTCTTTGAACTTTAGCCCATACACTCTGTGGAGAGCGAGTTTGTGAATTACCTCACTCACTAAGTGAAACGCTTAGTGAAGAGATCTACGTGGAAGAGACTTGAAGTAGTGACAATTACAACTCAGGATAACTTTGGAGTGAAGATAATCCACAGAAATGGTGATTTTGGCAAAGGAGTTGTAAGGAGTTGTGACAGACCTGGCTGCAAAAACTGGTAGATTTGGCCCTAGCTTTGTGCTTTAACTTGAGTACAACAACGTTTTCCTCAGAAATCACCCTAAAATGAAGGAGGGGAAAAAAGGTAGTTTTTCCACCACTTTAGCAAAAGAAGGGAATAGCATATGGCTTGAGTTTTACCATTGATTTCGACAGCAGCCCATTGAGCCTATATTATATCCGGAGCTGAAAGCTCACCTTTTTGTTCAGCTGAAAGTTCAGCTTTTTGTCTGCTGTTGTCTGTGCAGGACAGAGTTACGTGAAGTATAGGCCTAGCTGGGGACCCAGGTGTTACCTCGGACTAAAAGCCTCTCTGCTGGAACTTCCTGACTCATTTCCCTGATTACAAAGACAGCAGGTGTCAAATACATCAGGAAAAGAACAAAGGACATTATCTATCCATACTTAATTAAAGGCATAAATGCACTCAAGCCTGGCTGGCTGAACCAGAAGGCCGTTAGGATGATAGTATTTTAATTTGTTTTAACTGTGCAGGAAGAAATTTAAGCTGATTGTTGAGAACAATGTAGTGTAAAGGATAAAATTATTTTTCCATTTTTTTTGGTTGTTCTATTTTGTTTTTTTTAAGAAAAGGGTTATATTTGGACTTTCTTATGGTTACTTTTGTTTTATAAGTACTTTTTGTGAATACAGAACATGACACACATTTAAAATACACAAGGTAACCTGATAAATATGCAGTCTTATATCATCTTAGCTTTAGTTTAAATGTCATTGAAAGAAGAGGCTTTCAACTCCATCACCTTCAGTGGTTACATTATTGGATTTTTTTAACAGTTTAAATTTTCTATTATATGAATCCTATCTATTTATCAAGCAAAAATGTGGCTCACATATCTTATGGTTCACCCTGCTATTGCATGTTCTGCATGAATTCAGTCACCCTTTTAGTTCTGTAAAGATTTTCAGTATAAAGGATTAGGAAAAGAGATATAATCTGTGTTTATAAAAGACATTTGGGTATACTCCAACTAAAATGACTGTCATGTGTTAGTAGCTTAACCTTATACTAATAACTGTAGTAGAAGATCAGTGATTTTCATATCTATCTTGTAAAACTTTCAAAAATTATATTAAAAACAGAACCGTGTCTATCCTAGAAAAATGCTAAAACATACATAATTTTAGTGAATTAATATCACTGTATATTGTAGTTTATGTAATCTTCCAGTAAATAACTCAGAATCATTATGTTATGAATACCTTTATAGTACCAAGTAAAGAAGTATCTGTTTAATAGCAGAGGCTTGGTGGGGGAGCAAGAGGACATACTGGTACAATAAGGCTAGCTAAAGACTAGGTGTGACATAGCAAATAGTGCTAAAGATATCTCCTTCATTTGCAATAGAGAAAGTAATGCTTAAGATGTTCTCTCAAGACAACTGCACTTACGTCTTATTTTAGTTTAAACAAGCTGGCTCTATATGGATATTTTACATTGGAAAAAGTCATTGGATTTCTAGAATATGTGCATGAAGTACCAAAAGTTTATGTAGTCCATAGAACTTAGTCCATAGAACATAGTCCTTTTTGCTAGATGAATGTCTCTAGTGGTAAAATTTACTCTTTCTTATATATTGCTCTCTTTTATAAATATCATTTGGGGATCTTGATCCAGGGCTAGCTGCTCTTTTAAAAGGTGACACTCATTTCTTTTAGGATTTGCCAAGATGTTGAGTGCAAAGTGGGGAAGGAAATGACAACATCATATGCTACTATAGTCCATATAATATTCATAAAGTAAAATCTTAATAACCTGATGTGCCAAAACATCAGCACAGAATGCCTAGAAAAAAAAAATGAATGGTGCTCCTTGGAGCATGGATGAGAAAAGCAAGGCTAAGTGTTACATTCAGAATGGAAAAGCTATGTGAAATTGCAATGGAGAAAAAGCTTCAGTTGTTTCTCACTTGGAATAAATTTCAACCCTCAGATGCTTTGGCTTGATGCAAAAAGTGACCATAGATATTAAAAAGGAACCCAAAATAAAACCCCCAAAAGATTTCTGAAATGTAGTTTTAGAAATACAGTGTGAGTCCAGTAAGGCAAAAACCAACATTCATTAAACTACACCAAGATAAAGGTTATGAATAAATTTTCCAACTAGGGTGCCTATGGTTAGCCAGTTGAAAACATATTTAAGTTAATCTCTAAGGTCACAGTTCAGGAAAGCTTGACAGTATATACCAAATCAACTTCCATTCAGGAAGACCATATGCACAAGCCTAAATTTAAGCATGCATTTAAATCCCACTGATCTCAATGGAATTTAAGTACTAATCTAATATTAAATATATTTTAAAATTTTCTCTCTAAGAGGAAGATTTTCCATCATGGCGACTCAAGTTTAAAACTATTAATTTTGTGTGTTCCTTTAATTTGCGTAAATTCAAAAGACACATAGGGAATTTCCCTTATGTAGAGGTTTTTATGGTCACGTTATATTGTAGTCAGTTCCAAGAAATAAAATTTTAACTGTTTTCCATTCAGCAGTTAAAACATTTGGTTGTGTGAAGCTGAGCAGGACCCTGGAAAGTAGTTCTGGCAGCGGGGCTGCTATCCATGTGATTGATACTTTCCAGTGTGCATCATGCTTAGAGTCTGTTCTCTGATCCACATTTCTGCAAAGAAAAAATATCCATATTATAGAGCTGTGTGAGTGGCTTTACCTCAGTTACCTTTAGCTGTTGAAAATGTATGAAAAGGCTTAATTGGTCTCCATATGGTTCCTTTGTAACAAATGAAGATAAGCGGGTGACCTTGGAGGGTGATTTGCCTGACCTGTCTTAGATAACTGATTTAAGATGTAGTAAATTGCGCTTGGGAGGTGGGGGCAGTTACTTATTTTTCTCTGCACACTGCAAGGAGAAGTAAAGTGATGTGTTTAGACTTCCACTTCTTAGATGTCTAAGTACAGTCAAACGACTCCTGTCTCATGTGCTTGTACGTACATTCACGCAATACTGCACATTTGAGATGGTTGTTAGCTTTGTAATATCAAAGTAAGAGAAAAAAAGTTTGATTAAATGTGTGTGTGAAATGTCTGTCTGTAATTTATTTGCTGCTTTTGGAATGTTACATATTGCTGAAATTGTGAATGCTGGGAAATCCTGTTAAACTAATTGGATTCATTAAGTGTACAGAGAGAAGAATTCTCTTCTCATCAACTATAACTTGTCTTTTGGCGAAATGCCAAAGTTTTATCTCGATTGCTCTTTTTTCCCTGAAACTTTCTGAATATTAAGTTGGTTTTACATTGATCAATCTCATACAGGGATGGAGATAGAAAACTAGGCCCAGATCAAAGCTGGAACTTCTTGTTTTGCTGTCTGCTCATTGAAACTACTCGTGCTTGAGTGTTACAAAACACACTCTCCTGTGTATTATGTGTAAGGAGAAGTGAATGGTGTGTGCGTGCCACTTAGGTGAGTGGGGAGGCGTGCACTTCTAGTGGCTTACCTTTTTTCGCCTGCTAATCTTAGATTAATCTTCCCTCTCTAGCCTTGTTCTGATGATGTTCATAATCAGAGCACAATGTACTACTCGTACATCCCCTGATCCATTATAATGATATGACAATTTCTTGTAGGAGCCTCGCAGCACAGATGTGATAAATATATTTACTTTCCCTAAAGGAATCAATTAATCACAGAAGTCAGAGATCAGTGAATCTATTTTCCTCACTCTTGCAAGCACAGGATATATGCACTTCTAACCAATCCCATAGTAAATTTTAGCCAGCATCCCAAGAAGTAGGAAAACATTGACCTTTCTGACATATAGCAGAAGAGTTTAATCTTTTAATGCTGACATTTTTTCAGCTGAAAGCTTGTCTTAGGAGAATTAGCTTTAATACAGGAAAGTGGTGAGAAATATAAGGCTTCCTCAAGTTCAGTTGTACTTAATCAAAGAGTTTCATACAAACTGTATTTGAAAACAAGCCATTTCCATCTCATCTTTTCAGGATATATATTTAATCTGTATTTTCTGCATTATGTTTAGATAACAGTGTGCTCCTTCATACCTGTGTAGCCTATATATGTATTAAACAAAACCAAATTTCCTTTGATTTCATGATCAAGTATAGTAGTTTGCTTTAGCAGGGCATAATGATGGGTTACGTTTTTGGTGATGGATTGTTATCTGGCAGTCTCACTCCTGGCAAAGTATTTCATCCTCCACTCCTAAGAGTTAAAATAGACTTTCCATTTTACATAGTTTATATTCTGTAGGAATATGTAAGAAGTATGAATGCACTGTAAAGCAGTACATAAGACCAAGGCTCCTGATAAACTGTCAGTACTCAATGCTGCTAAAGAGAAGAAAATGTAACCTAAGCAGAGAAGAGAAATAAACATGCACTAAGTGTTAGAAAAAAAGAGTAACTATGATTAGCAAGGGGAAATACTGCTCTTTGGCATGTGCAATTATGACTATGGAAAGTCGAGGTAAAATGTAGTTGAGTATTTTTATGATCAACAAAAACTGATATCTGAAATCCGTGTTGTATTAAAGTTGTCAAGTTTGGCTGAAATGGGATTGTTTGACTTTAGGAGGACACTAGACTGGTGGTCTTTGAATTTCTCTTCTCCCATGAAATGACTCCTGTAGGAGAATCTTACCTTCAGAGAAACAAAATAAAGTTGTTTGTTTTCAGGGTTAGACTTAATGACTACCATTTTGTCTGTTCTTGTCTTACAGTATGGACTCTTCTGTGTCAAACACATTGTTATCTGAAAGGTCTCAACAGGCCAGTCAGCGCAGCTGATGACCAGCTGATGCTATATGCTTTTCTGGCTATTCACATTACTCTAACTCTAACTAAGGCCCTGGTTTTGAAGCTACATTTGTCACATGGGATTAAGTCCAGGTTTTTTATATATTCAATTTGATAGATCTACAGGACCAGGCATGTTTTGCAATTCTACTGGTATCTAATACCAGCTTCTCTACAGTTGGGAACTTGCAAGTTCCTTGACTGCAGAATACAAAATGCAGTAGCTTTCCCTGGAAGAGAAACCGATAGGCTTTCCCACATACATACATATATATATATATATATATATTTATGTACATATATATATATATATATAAGATTTTTTCTTAAGGCTTAATTCTGGCATGCCAAAACTTGATTTTCTTGCATTGAGGCAATTTTGAAATTCTAAAGCACTGTTGAGTTCAAAGACATATTTTTGGGAAGCAGGCAAGCTATGCTATGTTGCTCACAGATGTATGTGACTGACAGCTTCCTTGCTGTGTTGCAAGAAGCTGGAAGCAGGGAGGGGATGAATGGTTCCCGTCCAGATTTGGCAGATACTGGACTGACTCTACGGGAATTTTAGAATGCCTTTAGCACAAAGGCTGCTGTCTAATAAACTAAGAGAACTGAGCCAAGGGTATATGCAAAACAGGCATTTTTTTGTCTTACAGAAAGTGTGAAAAACTGGAGAAATATGTGAGACATGACTAAAAAGACTACAGTAGAGGAGACGGTAGACTTCTTAGTATAGAATGGACTCTTTCTAACCAGAGACTGAACCTGTTTCACATGAAAATGTTACTACTGGGATGCATAGAACAGCAATACTTCTTTGTGGCAGAGCATCAAACATGTTTGTATTTTCATTTTCCAACTGTTAACACATGCTAAGTAATATGTAGTTAGAAAAAGTGCATGTCAGCTATACAATTTAGATGCTGCCACATAAAAGTATCCTGGGTAAAAGATTATGGATATCATCAAATAATTTAAAATATTTCTGTCTGGATTATCCCTTTTTACTAGAGCACTTAAGTAAGGTGTTCAGCATGACTAACTGACCCGTGTTTTTTCTTATACAACCAAGAAAATGTTGTCTATGGGGGATCTTGTCTGAAACATCTCAAAGAATCATGGTGTAGTCCTTAGACTCTATAGATTTTTTTACAACTAGGTTCTCCAGTTTCTCTTGTGAAAATTTTAAAGGACTTTAACTTAGACAAATCTTCTGTGCTTTCTTTAAAACACCTCACACAATTCACAAATCCCATGATTCCTGTGTATCCCTGACCCTAAGAGGAGAAGGGCTAGACCTTATCAATAAGATGATGAAAATTTAGCACTGGCAATCCTCTGCACTCCAATAATTATTTGTTGAAGTTCATATCTTCCTCCCTGTTGCTTTCAGGAGAAAAACACTACCACCACCACCACACAGATTCACAAACTCCAAAGCAGGTGTCAACTCCCCTTCCCTGCAGATGGACAGTATGGATGGTTACCAAAGCTAAAAGCTACTGGAAAGGGGTCTTTCTTCTGGATATTTCTAGGTAAGCTTGGCAATAGTTTTTCTTTCTGATTTCACCTATAACCTATTAACTTGCTCAATATAATTAAAAATTCTGACAGAAATTGCTAGCTGAGCATGAAAACATTTCAACAATTTAACAGTAGTAAGATTTTTTTATCCACAGATACTCGGGGGTTTTATTTTGTTTTAAAAATAAGCACATATAAAGTATGGAGAAGTTTTTCAGGTTTGGTCATTTGCTATATACTGTTGTGTTCAGTTAGTGTTGTGTTTAGTTCCAGTATTCCTTCTTGCAAGAAAGTATTGACATTGTGTTTGAAACAACATGTCTTTCTAAGCAAGCTGATAGCAGAACTGCCAAGCCTTTTTGTGCAAGGAATCTGGAAAACATAATCTTAAATGGAGGAAGCAATAATGTTGTGTAGATGCATTCTTAGTAGCTGGCTTAAGCTGCCGATTACTGTGGATGCTAACTTTGCAGTGCTGCCAGGATTTTATGTTAATGTTATTGAACAAAAGGCTAAAGTATTTTTTAATTTAAAACTACTGAACTATAAAATTGAACTATTAGACTTTCCATGTGTTTAAGTGGACAAAGAGAATATTATGTCAAAGGCTCAATTCAGTCACCTTCAAGCTATTACACCTTTTGAAATTTGAATCAGTAAGTTGCTGTCGCCTATTATTTTGGGCTGAAGTTGTTCTCCCATGGTTCCCACTACTATCTTTAAATAAACTTTATTTGCTACTGTGTTCAATGCTGAATATTAGGACAGAGAACTTCAAATGAATCTGTTCTTTCTTCTGTGGTGCACTCAGCCTGTTCAAAGAACTTGTTTAAGGTAACCTAATTGCATAAAAATAGAGAACCTGGCTACTGACTTTAACCTTATGTGACCTTGTAATTCTACATTTCTTAGCGAGCACAGGAATACAGTGTAGTGTGGAATGACCTGCTGACATCCCATTCTCGTCCTTATCCTTTGGAGAGCATAACTGGCACTGCCCTACCTGGGTGTTTTGCATGTGTGTATTGCTTCTGCTATCTTTTTACTTTCCAGACTATGAGGGGATTCAGAAGTCTGTAAGTGACGTTGTCCCAACTTATGATCTGATTATGGAGTAAGTGTGGTGTTATTGACCTCACGCTACAACTGACAGTGTGAGGAAGGGAACCTGATGTTTGATGCCGCGCACTTGGCCATGTGATACACTTTGCAATATAAGCTAGATCTACGACTTTTCAGAGTTTGAGTATTGGCCTACCTTCCCTGAGAAAAGGGCAGGAAATTGAGGAGCCCTCAACAGCTGAGAGTCAGGGCACAAAAGACCTCTGTAACTCTTACAACAGACTTTGAACTATTGTTGCAAATATGGAGCTATATTTATGCGTATAGAAAGTGAGCGCATGCAGTTTTTAGAGATATGAAAACCCACTCTTGTGGGAGCAAGCCTCATCACACATGCTGCTGGACAACACCCTTTCCCTTCCGAAGGAACACAGTCATCAGGTACATAAAGTGACTTTTGTGGCCTTCACTTGTGTCACTATCTAGAGAGTTGTGACATAAAAGATATATACACATATGAATATTTAAGATACTATCTCATTTGTTGCTGCATTAAGTTTAAAAAGAGACCTAGACAGATTACAAAGCAATCACATGTGAAAATGGGACAGTGGACTAGATCAATGCTTTAATCAAAACATTTGAGGTTTTTATTGCATTCCAGTGGAGGAGGATGTGTTTCAGCACCATGTGTTCAACACTTGCAACTAATAGCAGATGAAATATTTGATTCATTTGCAGCAGACTTTTGACTACTTTCCATTTCCAAACTGACTGTTTTTCAGATGAGATCACTGCTAGAGTTGTTGTTGAGAACATATTGTGGTATAGGCTGAATGTTATTCTTTCTGTAGTGTTGTAGGTCTTGTCCTCTTAAGGAAGTGTAGACTAGAAATATTTTCCTCTTCTCTTAGGGATGTAAGCAGTTCATGTTTGAATTACCTAAAGACTGTCACAGAGGATAAAATCTTTAGGAGACTAATTGGTACAAGCTGTTGAATCATCCCTGAATAGTCTGCAAGATTGATGTGTTATCTAGAGCACAGCCAGATTTATGGAGATTTGGGCCTTTGAATCCAGAGGTCCTTGTTATTAGAGAGTGCTTTTCATTTTTGAGAGAAGAATATCTAACTCTAGCTTCCTGCCTGTTGCTGATATCAGCAAGTGTTAGATATAGACGCTCAGTGCTTCTTGTGACTAGGACAAGAAAATGGTGCCTCTCAGCTCCCTCAGTACAACCTCCTCTGGGCTTGCATGATTCTTGTAAAAAAGATGGTGTTGCTTTCCTTTACAGAATAAACTTGTGCATGACTTGCATGTAATTAATTTAGGGAAACAAAATATGATAAAGTAAAAATAGGCAGCAGAAAGTACACAATAGATGTAAATTGTAATAATTACATAACAAATCCAGTTAAGAAGAGATCATATGATATTACAGAAAATTAAACAAAGCTCAACTGCAAGTATGTGTTCAAAGAGACACCTCCTTTGTCCTGAAATTTTGTACAGAAAAGCTACATGTGAATCAGTCAACTATGGTCTCATGTGTCTCATCTCACCTTGACATTTCTTTGTGAGAGGACAGATTTGTTGTTTGTTGGAATATATTTAAAACACAGACATATTTTTGTAATCTTTATAAGATAATGATTTGCAAATTGCTTTTCCTCCCACGTGGTTCCCAAGGCAGAGTTCTGGGAAGATTCAGCTATTTGTCTCTGATTCTTACCTTGGTTCAGTTGTCTCCCAGGAAAGAAAAGTGCAGTAAGAAGGGTCAAAATGAAATTCTGCTTGATTGTAGCTGAACATTCAAAATAGCGTAGGTTCATTCAGAGGTAAATGTAACATACTGGTACCCAAGGAGTTTGCCTGTCTCTCCTGTATCTCTGTACTCTTGGATTCATATCCTAGTGATTCATAGTGTGCCCCTTCCTTGGGCACGCTACCTTGATACGGCTCAGACATTTGTCTCCACTTAGCATGTCCTGTAAAGGCTTGGAATGTGTAAGAGCACGTCTTGTCTGTGTATGTGTATATTTAACACATTTATCTGAGATTTCGGAATTTGCAAAAGAAAAATATCTGTGTTAAAACCAAACACAAAGGCATAAGAGAGAGTAAAAATGTACTAAGTGGAAAAAGGTGAACAGAGGGATTAAAAAACATAATGTTACTTCTCCAGCAAGTAGCACCAGATGGCAGAGACTAGCAGGTCAAATTAGTTTCCTGTTGGGGGGAAAAAAAATCAGTGATTCAGAGTCTTAGTACTTCCTTATTTCAATTATGTTCTCTGGTTCCCAGAGACAGTTACTTACAGACTAAGTACAACTTTCTGTCAAAAATCTCAGTAATCATTATGAAGCAAGTCAGTTCCAAGAGTTAGGATAGAGAGACTGACTATGCCCACCTGGGCAGCGTAATTTGTTCCCAAATGAAAACTCACCTTGCCTCATGTAAAAATCTTTAGCTTTCTTATATACTGAGTTCTGTAGTTGGCACTCTGGCCTTCCAGGGATATTGCGCCTAGGTTCAGATCAGAGTGCTGCCATGCGTCTTTCTGATGTATGGATACAGTAATAAGTCAAGCTTTAAGTACCCTAAACACATGAAAGTCAGAGACAGAAAATGAACCGCTTGGAAAAAAATTCTTTCCCTCACACTTTTCAAATCGTTTGCATGTTTAAATGTCAAGCTCACTACTTCCTATATATCCATATTTTTACAGAGTTACAATAAGTTTTTTATTTGTCTTTTCCTCTCTTCATAGCGTTTTGCAGCTGTCATCTTCATCTAGCTTTTCAAAATGCATCCTAATAATGGATGCATTTAAAGAAAAGAAAAACAACTTTCAGCTTCTCCAGGAAAAGGTGTCCCTCTCTGGTGGGAGGAGTACTGCACGTTGTTACCGATATTCAGTGAGAGCACGCAGCAGAACACAGCTGTGGTGTGACGATAAGGAACAAGAACTTTGATAATGTTGAGTGAAAGGGCTGGGTATAAAAACCAAGCAGTGCCAGGAGAAAGCTAAGAAGACAATTACAAGTATAAGGATTTTAATAATGGTTCAGAGTTCACATGAAAAAATAGTCTTATACACAAAAATATTAAGTAATAAAAAGCTTTCCTATCAGAGAAAGTTAGTCAGAAGGGTGGATAGACTTTGCTCTATAAAAGTGTAGAACGGAACTGAGCTTGCACATTAAAGCACCTACATTCAGGTGTCTCCATGTGGCTGAAGTGTCTAAGTAACCCTTACAGTTATTAGAGAGCTAGTCAATACAATTCAGGGAACATCTGGAGCAATTCAGTTGACCAGTTGACTTCTAGGTTTCTATTTTATAGTCAGCTGACAGTATCGACCAAATCTTGGTTAACTAAAATGGATCTGATTCTGGATGCCCAGTCTAAGCTATCACTTAAACTCCCTTTGCTATCAGTAGAGAGCAATAGATCTTGTAGATGCACTCTATCATACTAAAATAGGCTGTTACTTCTTACTTTATGCAGTCTTTCACAGTCGGATGAATGGCTTGATCCTGTTGCTCACCCACAGGAATCTAGTGCCATCTAAAATGCCTAGAAGTATTTTCTCTGGCTTCCAACCATGACACCAGAAGTGCATGGGTCTTCTAAGCTACAGTGTCATGTCTGCTAGCTTTGTGTGGATGTCCTGGATGCTGAAAAGTATTTCAAATGGGACTAAATACCTATGCTTGAGCCTAAAAGTGTAATTTTAAATCATTAGTGGAAGTGACACTCATCTTAGCTTAGTTTGTTTCATGAGATGAGTGTTGAAATCATATAGCTATAGAGACTTTCTTTCTGTTTCCTGATAAAAATGTCCCAGATAGATTAGGTTTATTATAGC